>NW_021940864.1:10130232-10208391 GCF_001715985.3 Manacus vitellinus
CCCGAGCCCCCCACGAAATCCCGCGGGTGCTCCGGGAGAGCTCCCGGGAAGGGGCAGCCCGGGGGCCGAGCACGGCTGAGCCTCTCACCTTCCCGCGCCACCCGCCGGGCTGGAGGAGCCCGAGGGATTAGCGGAGCCGGGAGTAGCCCCTGACCCGGCCGGGAGCTGACAGGAGGAGCAGGCACCTACACCGTTCCCAGCCCGAGGAGAGCAGCCAGGAGTGACTAACCCGAGGCTGGGGCAAAGTCGGGCTGCGTGCCAATGATTGCTCTTTGATTTATTAGCAGCGTTATTGATTTTCTCCTCTGTCTGGGCGCTGGCTTTGGAGCAGCTCCCAGCTGGCTGCTCTCCACATGATGCCGCCTCACCAGCCCGCTGCACCTTTCCAGGGCGGGAGGCGCTGGAAAGCTCGGGCCTCGCTTTTCTCTCGGTGTAGACACATCTGGCATTTCTCGGATTGCCCGCTGGTAATTATTTACACCGGACATCGCAACTTTCTGGTTACAGATGGGGCTTCTGCACTACCAGAAAAGACTTCAGGGCAGTCAGTGCTATTTTTAGCACATGCTGAATCCTCTTTTTTAGGTAGGGAGAGGTTGATTTCTGCAGCCCCCAGGCTGAACTCACTTTACCCTACATTTTACTTTCAAGAAGTGCTCTGCAGGCTGTAGATTTGGCGAGCTCTGTTCAGGAATCTAGCCATAGGGAGAAGGGAGGTCTCTCTATCCCTGGCAAACTCTGTGAGCATGGTATTAACCCACTCACTGAGGACAGCCAACTTTTCTGTTCTTGCCAGAAGCCTATTCAGCAAGGTTGCTGCAGATGAGTCTTCCTAACAAGCAGATATATCTGAGCCAGTAACCTTGCTCCCACAAAGCTCAAAAGGCAGCATATAACCATGTTACATTTTCAAGCAATCTTAACTTAATTATCCTTTGAGCAGATTTTAATAGCTTTCTCTGCTTCCTCTGGCTTCAGAATTTGCTTTGATAATTACAGAGCCTAAAATTTCACGTTTCTTTATGATGCCTGAAATTTACTACAGAAATCCATTTTCTCCTCCAGTTTGAGGAAGTTACCAGATCTAATATGAGATGACAGGCAAGAATTTCATACAGCAGTGTATACACTGAACAACAGTGTCTCTGCAGGCTCCCATCCTCTGATACAACTCAGGGTAGTTTTGGAAAGAAAAGCCCCCTATTTCCTAGGCATACTTAATCTCCAGCATCCCTGTACTGTTTGTATTTCTGTGCACAATTATTTTGGGATATATGTTCAAAGCACTTGCAAGCAGTAACTACCAGTGTGACTGGGGGTGGTGGGCAGTAAACCTGCAACTGATATTTGTGTTGGGTGTTGGTGTGGCCAACAACAGTCCGTCAAGCAGGGCAGGGAGCAAAACAGTTGAGCAGCAAACCTCCTTCCTTCCTTAAGCTTCCAAGGGGTTTACTCTGTTCACTGTCTTTTGCCTTTTAGGGGTGTTCCTCAGTTTAAAGGGCTCCCCTCCAGACACAGGTATATCTCAGTGCAAGTGATATGAGCTGCAACTGTTCTCATTGCTTCTGTGCAAGGTCTCGTAGTTTTTTGTTCTCCTCAAGTGCCTTCAAAGAATTACAAAATTCTGTGAGAGTTTTGCTTTTGGATCAAAAAAAAAAAAATCAATTCTGGCACTCATCTTTCTAGAAAGAAGCCTCACAACATAACTGGAGCACATCCAAGAGGCTCAAAATCAGAAGAGAAATTAAAATATCCTGAACTTGATTTTATGTTAAAGCTGGCAATTTTGAAAGCACGTTTTCAGTGCAGGGGTGGGGAATCAGTGGACTTAGATATACCCCTTGATTTTGGTGTTGGAAATAACTGTCTCAGTGCAGGTGGAAATATTTGCTTCCACCATGTGTCTAATACAGAACTGGCCTGTGCATAAAACTATGGAGTAAATGGTGACAGCTGAGACTTGGCAAGACTGTTCTCATCTGGATTAGTTTTAGAGACATCTGGGCCCAGAGATGCAAGCTGGCACTGTCCTGGTTGTGCATTACACCGCCGAACCATCTCACGCAAAGTTCCCTTCCCAAAGGCAGATATTAACAAGCACCAATTGTTACGGTGCTTGTCAGTGCCTTTCTTCACTCCCTCCTCTTCACCAGCTGTCAGTTTGTTAGATGATTTCTGAATGTGGCAGGTGGATGCAATTTCCTTTTGCAGCAACTCACCCCAGATTCTACCGACCACACTTTGGGAAGGAGCAAAATCAGGTGCCGGTGGATATGGTTCTGTGGGGTGGTAATGGTTTTGGGGGTGTTGAGGATCTGTCTCCCAGAGAACAGCTTATCAGTACTTGAGGCCAGTGACAGACCCCCAGCACTCAGGAGACTTTGTGTGGCCTCTGGCAAGGTGATGTCTCTGTCACCAACCAGCTTGGGCTGGAGAGGGGCTGCCCCAAGCATAGGACTGTCTGACCCCACGGAGAAGGCTGAGCTGGGCAGGAAGAAACTTTCTGGAGACAAGCACCTGGCAGGGGTCCTCCTGCCTGGAGGGAGGCTGTGAACAGTTCATGAATGGCAGGTTTGCGTAACAAGAACAAATGATGTAGCATCTGGACACAACATAGGCTGCCTTAGTGCATATAGTCCTGCTTGCTTGAGGTATTTAGGAGATGAACAAATTTTTGCACTCCCACAGACAAATTAAATGATGCTGTGTACAACAAATATTGTATAACAAGTTTATTAAAGGCTGGAGAAGGCTTGGGCTGCTATGAACAAAGATGTGGGCAGAGATGTGGATTGATTTGAATGCATCTACATTATGTTTTTATGTATAGGGGTACTTTAAACTACCTTTACAATTGGCAAAGTTGCCTTAAGTTGCAAAAAGAAATCAGACTGGACACAAGGAAAAACTTTTTCCCTGTGAGGACAGTTGAACCCTGGAGCAGGTTACCCAGAGAAGCTTTGTAGTCTGTGTCCTCAGAAGCTTTCAATACTTAGCTGTATAAAGCCCTGAGCAACCAGGTCTGGCCTCATCGCTGACCCTGTTGTGAGCAGGAGGTTGGGCTGAGATCCTCTGAGGTCCCTTCAAGGCCTTAATTATTCCTGACCCTGTCTCCATTCCTGGGAGGATTGGGCTTTGCCATGCAACCATGGCTTAAGTGGTGTCTGTGTGCACACCCACGCAGGCACACTCTCACCCCTTCCCTCCCTCCCTGAGCAGCTGGTATGTTGCCGGTGGGTGATGTCATCCCATTTGCTTACTTAAGAGAGGCATCATTAGTGAGTAAGTAATTTATGTAATGCTGCTGCTGGTGCAGATTAAGGTAGAGCCGTGTTAGGCAGGCCCAGGGCAAGGAGAGCACACTCTGCATGGTGGGCTGTAGAGGAAATTGCTGCAGGAGACTAGTGGGCTGGATTACAGGAGATCAGAGGATTGAGGAAGGCTGGGTTTGTTTCCTATTCATCATACTCTTTGAGGCAAAGCAGTGATGGGAGAGGGTATTTAGTCTGTTGCCATAAGGGAGCTCAGTAAATGCATGTGCCCTTTACCCAAAAAGACCTGCCTTTGGTGATCAAATGCAGGCTCAGCTTCTAAAAAAATTTAGTTAAAAAAATCAGTCACTGTTGTAAGATCACTTCTGTTCTCTGCCTGTGTGGAATTCCATGACAGTTTTGCCTTGTGAGTCTCCACCAAATCCCAGAGCTACTGAGGTGCCACAGCTGAGGACTACAGGATGGGGGGATATATGGACCTCACAGCAACAGCAGAAGTTGCTTTGCAGACTCGAAGGAAAAGGCAAAACTCAGGAAAAGAGGGAAGGAGCTCTTGGAGATTGTTTGGGCAGTAGATGCACCCTGGTGGCTTCTTCTCCCCCACTTGTGTGCTATTACTGCTTATGCTCCAGGGACACTTTGAAATGGCTCTGCTCTTGGAACAGAAATGGTGCACAAGAGAGTGCTTGCCACTGAGGGTGTATCTCAGACCAAACAGAAAAGAAGTTTAAGGGAGAACAGCAAATAGAGAGGGCTGGCCATGGGGCATGTCATTCTGTCTCCTGACTGTACTATAAAATTTACCTTTTGAGATGTGTGTCAGACTGGATTCTCCTGAACTCTGAGGGAATTTAGAGTCTAGAGAGCTTATATCTATCGTAGCTCAGGTCAGAGTCTGACCCTTCCCACCTCATGTAGTTGAGCAGATGATGCTTCTGCCCAGCTTAGCCTACACAACTTTGGTTTGCTCATGTTACCAGTAAAGGTCTTGTTTGGATTAGCACACCGGGCTAGGTGATCAGGGGGGAAAAGAAGTGCAAAGCCCTTTGGTATTCAGGGTAATAATCATTGCTCACTGGCTCACTAACAAGGACTTTGCTGCTGTAAAGGAGTAAGTGTTATTGAATAACATTCTAAAAATTATCCTAAGAGATAATGGGAGAGGAACACCTTTGAACCACATGAGTTCTTGGGCTTTTCCAGTAAAGGAGCAGCTGAAAGGGCTGTGGAGACTTGCCTTCTGCATCCACCCCCACCCTATACCTGCCAAAAGGCTGCTGGAGAGAAAAGAGGGGATTTTCATCCTGCCAGCATCTGCCAAATGCTACATCTTTGCTATAATTTGGGTTAAGGATGAAGGATCCCTGCTTACCATGTGTCATCCCTGTTCCCAGTGTAAATCACACCATGAGAGCCACAGAGCTGGTTATTAACCTGACCTTACACCTTACCCTCAGCCTAATGTGGGCACACCCCTACTAGCAGTTTAGTTTGTGCATTTAATTACAAGATCATTTACCACTGGGAACTGATGCTGGCACCTGAGCTTTCTGGGCGTGATTCCAAAGCAAGTGTAAGCACACCTCTGTCCCTCAAGCTGGAACCCACTGAGATTGAGAGGAAGTAGCTCAGTTACCCTCCGCAGAGAGGATGGGCTTAGGATCTGTGGAGGACCCGCTAATCCGGGCTGATGAACACCATCTGCACCACCTCCCTAGGGCAGCCTGCCTGATTTGGGAACCCATCCCTAGGCACTATCCTTGGGGCTGTCTGGCCAGGGAAAGCTGCTCTCTCCTTGGCTTGTTTTTTGGTATGTTTTTGGGCATCTCCAAGGACTGCAAACCAGTGTGTTCAGCCAGTCTGAGGGTGACCAAAATGGTGTGTAATTTAAAAGTAAAATTATTCATTACTACACAAACCTAAGTGCACAGTTATGGTTCTACGTATCGTTTCTAAGCAAAAATATTCTTATAATCACATTCATTAACAATTAAAAGCTTATATATGGAAATTTAGCTAAAGATATAAATGTTGCTGCTTGATTGTAATGACAAATTGCAAAAAGAAAGAAAAAAATAGTCATTCTCTTTGTTCTGCTTCTCTTACATCAAGTAAGAACCTGCTTAAATCAGTTAACCACCATCCTACACTTCGGAATAATACTACTAAAAATGAAACATAGAATTAGCCTGTCATTTTTCTGTCGCTCTCTTGAGATTCAAGCTATCCTTCTGCAAAGCTTTTAGTTTCCATTAAAATGCCTTGCTGCAGATTCCTGGAATTTTAGCAGCAGCAGCAGTGATAGACCCCAAACCAGTCCAGTCCTCATGTCCTTCAAGTATGCCCTGCCTGGCCAGTGCTGTTCTGCTCACTGCTCACTGAGGGGGAAATTTTGTTTGTCCTCCTGAAAAGACCCTCTTGTAGCAAATCCTGCTAGGAGTGCAGCCACACCCTCCTGCCTGCATGCTCGAACTGTGCTCCATGGGCTGTCCAGCCCTCCTCTGCTGTGCCAGGGAGGCTCATGGTTACTCCGTGGCCCTGTCCCAGCCTGTCCAGCACAGCCCCCACAGTGTGCACAGAGTTGAGGTGACTGCATGGCTGCCCTGTTGTGTGCTCCTGTTGGGAAATAGGGAGCTGCCAGGAGGGCTCTGCTGGGAGCTTTGTCAAGCCAGTGGGAACCTGCCATGATCCTCAGGGAGGACTACAGATGTGAGCAAGAGCAACCTCCTCCCCCTTCATGGCAAGTCTCTGGTGCTGGGATTCAGCTGGACTTGGCTCAAATGGCACAAAGACCAGCCCTGGCAAGAGCCCAAGTATCTGCACGAGAGGGCCAGAATGAGAAAGACAGATGGGCTGATGGTCTCAGCATGTGCTGTAAGGAGCCAGTTTACTCTGGCAAAAGCTAAAGGTGCAGGTCAGATCTAATGCAAGACCACCCCTTCCATTCCAATGAAAGTCCCTCTGGAGACACGGTACTGCGATTTCTGCCTCAGGCAGAGTTCTATCAGTTTTTGCAGGACATCGTAGGTTTCAATTATGCCTTACTGAACAGATGGGAGGCAGTGCTATTCAGGTTGTAGTACACATTCAGGTTTGTTTTGGCTATTTTGGTGCAGGAGAAGTTTTTTTCCTCTGCTGGATCATGAAGAGGTCTGCTCTGCTCCCATCTGTTTGAACAGTGAGTGTCTTTGAACAATTGTGCAGCCAAACCAGCTAAACCACCTCTGAGATTCTGCTCCTTCAGTCCTGATCTCCTCAGTTTTCTCTTCGAGCTGTTGGGATCAAACGGAGAATTTTTTAAAACCCTGAGGAGAGTCTAGAGGTGAATTTGTTTCTAATTTTAGTTGGAGGACACTGTGCGTGTGTCAGCTGGCACGCAGCCAATGCACAAGGCCTGCCCAAGCACTTCACTCGATAGCAACTCTTAGGCTTTCAGTTATATGCCTTCAATCCTCAAGCTGCCATGGATTTTTCAGGCAGTCATTCTGCTTAATGCTAATTTTAGGATTTCACCAGGAGTTTGTAACAAAGCTTGGCCTTGCTTTTCCTCCTCAGGTTGAAATGTCTATACATCATATCACTAGGGCCAAGAAACATGTGCCAACTGAAACCGGCTGTAGCCATGGTGCGGTCTCCAAGAAGTCCTTGTATGCAAATTTTCATGCCAGGTTGAAGCAGGCATATCCAGTACTATAGCAGTGACCATTCCTAAGGACAGACCTAAGGCAAAGCTGATCAGTGTTTGCCATCATGCCAGCTCCTGCCAGAGAAGTGCTCAAGGACATGACATTAATAGCCTGGTATAGACATGTTCCGGCACAGGTGGTGCCTGGTGATAAAATCTGAGTTAAGTTGTTTCTAGCAGTTAAATAGCCGGTTACAGGCTTGAAGGTAATTGTGGTAATTGTGAACCAGGGATTTTGCCAGTGGGGGAAGCTGGCTGCAGGAGGAAGGGATGTCTTGGTCCTTAAACCTGTCACATTCAGATTGTGCAGTAATAATTTTGAAATAGCTAAAAGCCTTCCCGTGGTGCAGGGAGTGCATGAGCCTGCAGTAAAACTGCCTTGCTTACAGCTATTCAGTCTCTACTCCTGCTCATTTACAAGTTATTGAGGGCCTTTGGTGCTGCTGACAAGGAGTGCTGGTCAGGGCCGAACACTTCCTCCAGCTCTATGCAGTGGCTCACTTTTGACCTGTAATATTTGGTGGGCTTTTTTTTTTTCCAGCAGAAATTGTCAATCATGTTAAACGATGTGGAGGACATATGCTACTGGTAGAAGCTACTGGCGGAGATCATCAGGATTTGGGATTAGTTTGGTGGTTGTCACCTCTGACCTGAGCTGCACCAGGAAAGTTTGCTCACTCCTGAGCCCTGCCTGGTTGCTGGGTAGGAAGAGATGTCAGCACTCCTGGCAGTTCACCTCTGCCTGCAGAGATCAGCCCACGCTAGGTCCCAAACTCCCTGCAGTGCAGGGAGCTCGACTCCTCTTTGGTTTGATAGCCTATTTTCCTTTCAAAGATGGCAGTGACTGCAGTTGAAAGGCAATGGTTTCAAAAATGAACCCCCTCCTAGAAAACAGAGTTTTTAGCTTTCTCAGAGAGCCTTAAAACTTCTGCTAATGTCACAGGAAGCAAAAGCAGTGGTTAGGAATAAATGAATGAATGAAACATGGCTCATCTAGCGCTGAAGTTCATCTGTGCTCAGAGCTGTCATGCCTGGGACTCCCCGGCCACCCCATCGCAAGCCTTTGGGGCGAGTGGTGACTCATCCCCCTTATTCTGCTTTTTACACCTCCACACATCTGCTGTGTTTTTAGCATGGCACTCCACTGTTTGTTTGCTTGGTGAAGGCAACATTACCAGTGCCTCGAAAAGCTCTGGCTGGTCCCGCTCTTTGTGAATGGCATTGGCATCTTCTTCAGTTATGTGAAACTGTTTTGACATGCTGTCAGAAATATTATAAAGAAATACACTGAGTGGGGATTTTTCATTAATTACAGTTTGACACTGGAGGATCTGAGATTTGCATCCCTGTGGCTTGCAGGTCACTGAGCCTCTCTTTGACCAGACTCTGCTGCATCCTGCTACTCTGCAGCAGCAAGGTCTGGGGTAGTATGTGACCACCTTCCCTAAGAAAACATTTGGGAGGAGAGGCTTTGTGTTTGCAGAACCCAGAGAGTTCTGAAAGAAGGACATTTCCTTTGTATTTTCCTGGGCTTGTGATCCTAACTACGAGGTGACAGCTCTCACCCAAAGCTCAGGGAGATACAAGACTCACCGTAGAGACTAGGGCTCCTCTGCCAGCTTGGTCCTACAGGGAGCCCTGCAGGAGGGATGCAGGTAACTCTCCGTGTGTCAGTGGTCCCCTTGCAGACCCAGGTGAGTTGCTGCTGGGCTGTCCTGTCCTCCAGGCAGTGGAGGCAGCTGTGCACAGGAGCTGCTTTTCACGCAGGCTGCTGGTTCCAGCAGAGTTTCGGCTTTCCATAGCAAACTCTCATCTCAGGAGCAGCCAACTGCAGAGTGGAAGGATGGCTTGACTTTCCACAACCATTTTTCTGAAGTAACCCACACACACACTTGAGGCAATGCCTGAGTAGATGCCTAATCTGAAGCCTGCTAATAAAACTACAGGCACACCAGTATTTTAAACTTTATTTTATTTATATTGGACCATCTTATAGTTGAGCATCTTTTACTTCAGAGTCAGTAGCTTCCTCTTTTTAAGTTTTCTCATTGCACAGTTAATAAGAACAGACTTTTGTGACTCTTACATTTTGTCCTCTTCAAGTTGGCTGTTCAATATGTGTTTAAAAACCCCAGGTGTGTGTCTGCACGTTTGTGTGTGGCAGGCAAGTGGGAACGAGAGCTTGTAATAGAAGACAGCAGGAGCTCTTGATTTCTGCTCTTTCTATCACTTTCAGATACCTGTAAAACAAGGTGCTCCACAGCCATGCAGTGCAATCTGCAGCTATGAGACTGCACTCTACCTTCGTATTTTCAATTTCTTTCTTTTTTTTTTGCTGATCTGAAGGTCTAATCCCTTTTCTGTACTTTGCTGTCAGTTCCTGCAGCACAACTCCTGACTCCTGTCATGCCTGAAATACAGTTTAACTGGTGATGTGAAGTCTTACTCTTCAGCCCAAACCTAACTGAGAGGACAGCTCCATGTACATAGTCAGCTCCCAAAACAGTTGTGCATGGAATGTTCATGCATCTTCCCCTTTTCCTAGACATGTCCATCATTAATTCACCCCCAAACATGCTAAAGGTGCACACACACATATGTTCATCCAGTTACAGAAGAATCACTCATTGCAGATTCCAGGACACTGCATTTCTCAGGCACGAGGTAAGCAACGTGCTGGGCACCAGCTGCGCACAAGCTGTCATCCCTCACATCACACATCACTTGCTACACACTGCTTGACCTCTGCCAAAGCATTATCCCAGCAGTCACGCCACATTTGGCTGTGTGAGGGGTGCCAGTGCCCTCAGCCGAGCAGAACACCGTAGCATTGCATCTGGTAAGTGCAGACTCGGAGAAGGGGCCGGGTCCTTGGCTGCCATAAACTGTTAGGGTTGTACTAACCTCGGAGGAGCTACCTGCATTTGCAGTGCATAATCACCTTTTAGGAACCTGGGCCATTAATCAGACAGATGGTCTTAATCAACTTCTTATTGAATAGTTGTGCACATCACAAGTAAGACTTATTGGACTGTTATGGGCCATCAGCAGAGACCTCAAGGAGTAGGTGTCAGTGATAATTGAATGATTGCTGCCTCCACAGCCGGTCCCTCCCAGCCAGGCTGGAGCAGATGGCAGGCGGGAAGCTCTCCGTATGGTACCTGTTCGGTCACTGAAAGGAACACCATTTCTCAGGGCATTTACAGCTTCCATAAAGAAGAAATAAACCACCCACTGAACCAAATAGTAGCTCTAATAGCGATGAAACACCTTATAGAATAAACGTGCAGGTAAATCCTGTCACAAAGCCACCTGAATCAGGATTCGGCAACTCCTGTAACCGATGTGTTTCTGCTGAAAACAGCATTGCTCGCTGGTGTTATGATTTCATTACAGTTGGTATCATAACTCCAAAATGCATTTATCTGTCTTTGTCAAGGACCAGTATGGCGTGGTGCGGGGAAAAAAAAAAGATCTGTTTTATAAGCTCAGTGAACACTTCAGCTTACTGCAACTCAATCTTTCTTTCTTCTTTCCCTTGTGCTATTGCCTCAGCCATTTTTGAGATGGCCCTGCTACTTTATAAACTGTCACAGAGCCCATGGGTGTTCATCTCCACCTTTCAGCTTTCTCTTGCTAGCATACAATGAACATCAGTCAATGCCAAGGATCGGGCCCCATGAACCAGTGTGATTTTTTGGCCATTCTCCGTGTCCCTTCTCAAATCCACAGCAAAGCCTTTCAGTAGAGTTAGTGAATTATAGCTAGTCACTTTCTGGAACGCTGGACTCAGACATCACAGAATTAATCCTCTTGTAGCCCTATCACTGAAAACACATCAGTGTTTTCCCCCTTCATTTTCCTTGCATTTCAGCTGCTGGCACAGGACCAGCTTCATTCTGGCTGAGCTGTGTTTCACGAATCACATCAAGCCACTCCTTGCAGAGATGATAACCATTCTAATCTTCTATCATTATCTCCCAAAGCATCAGGAATGTGCTAGACAAATATTTGCAGCGAAAAAGAGACCTCAACTCCCTGTGGCTGCGCTGGGTTAAAATCTGACCTTCTGCTTTGAGCTCTTCTTCAGTCTAAAGCTTGAGTGGATGACAGACACAGATGATTTCCATGGAGCAGGTGTGAAACGAGTAATGAGAGGGTGAAGGCATCCCTAGCCAGATTCTACTCTAATGTATGCATGGGTTAGGTCCCATGCTGGTGTGAACTGAGTGAAGTCAACACAATTGTGGTGGTATACCTTATGCTGAGTCCTTCAGGGTAATAGTTACTGAACTGCAGCCATCAGAAATGTACTTATGCAAAAGGAAGAACACCTGAAACATTAAGTTGCCAGATTTGGCCTTCTAGAGTGGGACTCAGTCTACCTCTCTCACACACATGCTCTCTTTCACAATAGAGCACTGACTGCTGCTGCACTATTTGTTTTAGCCTGTATGCTCCTTCACAGTCACCAGATCAGCAACATGATGTGAAGAAGACTTTTTCTCCACCTGTTCCTTCTGCACAGGGCAGTTCAACCCTCTGTGAAATGGAGCAGTTTCACAGCCATACAGGACCCATCATTCCTGTGATGTGGATCCGCGTGGTCACTGGGTCTGGCCCAGAGCCTCTCAACTCCACGTTTCATATGAGGGTGTAGGGCTGAGCTCTGAGGAGGAACCAGAGCCATCTGTATCATAACTCAGCACAGCTACCAAGGTCACCATGGTCTCTCTCCGGGTTACTGGGAGGCCTTTAATGAGTCTTATATTATGAAAGACTAAGATGGACGAAGGTAAAGGAAATGAGCAGCAGTGTCCCCATTCTGGCTGAAGAGGTTGGGGATGGTATTTCTCTACATCAAGACTGTCACTTTGTGATGATGATATATATTCATAAGAACATCAGAAGACCAAAGCAAAGTAGGCAGTGTCAAGGTTACCAACTGCTGGCACCACAACCCAAGGAGTTGATCTGCCACTGCTGAAGCACTGACCATTCCTCTGAGCCAGCATCCCTCCCGTTCATGCAGCTCCTTCAGAGACCACCCCATCGGGACAGTTCGATTTCTGGTACGATCTAACAGTGGCTGGAGGGAAAGAAGATGGCAGTCAGATCCTCTGCTTTGCTGCAGCTTTTTTGCCACTAGTATCCCACTCCAGAAGTTACATTTCCCCCAGAATTAGTGCTATGTGTGCACTTCCCCATTAGAAGCACTCAGAATGTCAAAGAAAGTTGGTCACTGCCTGCAGGAAGCTGTGCTGGACTGTGCTCGCAAAATGAAGACAATATGAGCTGCCACGCACGGACAATATGCAATTTCTGTCCCCCTTGCTGACAGACAATTTTGCTGTAGCAATAAGCAGCTGAAATGGGAACAGGTTATTTGTTTTGCATTTTATTTTTTGTCAGTAATTTTCCAGGGGAATTTCTCTAGTTTTGCTACCTGCTGCTACAATGGGTCCTCAGAGAGGGCAGTGCCTAGTCTTCCCTCTTCAGGAGAGTAGCCTGGTTACCCAAGTTTCTGTTTCATCTTCTGATGGCACTTGAGGCTTGACTGCATGAAAAAAATAAGGCAGCATTGAAACCTATGTAATATGTTATTTGGGATAATTGGGAAAAAGCAGTCTCACAGCAAAATAAGTGTGTCCTTGCAGTATCTGCTCTCAAATGACTCTCTTCCTCCCAGCAGGCAAGCTCTGAGCAGACTACCACTTCACAGTAATAGCAGTACTCAGGAAAGAAAGGAGGCTTTCATTTTTATACTGTTCCTTTCCAGGTCAGCCATGGGTTGAGAAAGCATCAGCATCAATTTCAGACTGTCAGCCTTTGGTAAGCAGAGCTGCAGCATCCACCTCCAAACAGGCAGAGACATGGGAGAAGCTCTGCCCACTGCCATGAAGGACCTCCATCCCCTCCGAAGGGCCAGGCTCCAGCCCTGGAGCGCAGCTCGGTCACCATGCACATCTTCATGTGTGACTTTTCTCTCCAAACCACAAGCACTGGAATTGGGGTTGAAGGGAGTGACCCTCTCAGAGACTGGAGTGGCAACAGTACCCACTAATGCACGTAAAACCACTTAAAACCTTTTTCTCTGTAAGTCCGTGGAGAGGCCAAGTGAGCATGGTGTGAGAGAGATTTTCTTTTTACAGAGGATTAATTGAAAGCAATGCTGAACGGAGATGTTCAGTATTTTTTTTGCTAACTTCCATGACGCTGTCGTTTCTTGATATAAGGGGGTGGACAGCTTTTGCATAAGAAAAGAACTTCTTACTTCTACATTTTTTCTCTACAGTGCCTCTGCTCTTGCTCAAAGAGCTGCCCAATCACCCAGTCCTCACTTTTTCAGCAGCTTCAGTCCCTTTATTTCAACAAATGCTCCCACTTACTAAAGTGGTGTTTTCCACACTGGGCAGAAGGTACCGAAATCCCTGGTAGGTAAGAGACAAAAGAAGAAACATTCCTTACAAAACCAGAGCCTACATATTCTGAATTTTCATTCTGTGACACTAATCATAGAAAGGAAAAAAATTGCTCTGGTACAGTGGATGTGATCTTCCTGGATGTGATCTTCCTCCCTCTATGGGGAGGAAATCTTCAGTGAAGTCCATATTGGTTCTCTTTTGTCCATTTAAGCTACACAGATAATCCTGGTTTAAATCTCTCTCTGAATTTGCAAGCAAGTTCTAGCTTCAGCCTGGGAGGATGCGTGTCCTGTACCTTGGAGGCTTTGTGTATAAATGTCTAAATGGGTGTCCTGGGAGCTATGGTTGGCCCTGACTGCCTTTGTCCCACAGAAAGGTAGCACTTTGGGGGACATATTTCTCTGCTTGTCTTGCAGTGCTGTGCATTAGTGCCACTACTCAAGCTAAGAATAGATAGTCTTCATCTTGATGGCTGTTGAAACAGCATAAACCAGAAGAGCAAATCTTAGTAACGTGCAAGCCAAATCCTGCTCTTGGCTGCACAGACTTCTGTGCAACAATTTAGAAGTTAATGATGCACTAGGGACACTGTGGTGTAGATGAAATACCATAACAAATAAATGCTGGTTGAAAAATCACTCTCTGAGCTCTCTCTGGTTCCTTTATCTCAGTGTAAGAGGTAATTTCGAATAAGGTCTCAACAGGGATGTGCTGTGAGCCTGTCTCTGCTGGATATTTTTATTAGTGTCCAGTGGGGCTAACTGGAGAACATATTTATATAATTTTGCTATGACCTTCTTACCAGAAGGGACTAAAAGCAGGAGGCTTTGTCACCAGTAGTGACCACCTTCAACACCTGGGCATCCACAGCACAACAATGGGCAAGTCAGCACCATTTAGCTGATCCCTCTTTGCTGCTTTACTGCTAGGCTTGGAGCTGGTCCTGCCTTCATCTGGTAGAAAAGTGGACCTGATTCTTAAATCCGTATTTGAAGGAATACACTTTCACCATGCAAATGTCAGTTGGCAGCAAGAATAAGGCCTGGAGGGATAGAAGTTTTATTCTGTGCAAATTGTAGGACAATTGCACAAACTTGCTGAATTTCTCCATGTGAAAAAAGAGGTCATGAGAGGGCATTTAAGCCATCACGTGTCTGTAAGGGCCTACGTGGACTTTACAGAAAGAAAGGGGAAATTCACAGTGTTGTTGCCATATGTTAAGAAGACACAAAAGAGCACTGACCAGGCTTTGAGAAAATAATTTAAGAGGATTGGATTTTGAAGAATTCATGTACATTTTGAACAGCTCTCTCCCTGTAAAAACCCCAAGATTATTTCAGAAAGTTATCAAGTAACACAGAGGCTAAATATATTGTAAAGACTATATAATCCAGACATTCAATTCTTAAAGCTTGCTAATCTGAGCTGCTGTTGGGTTTCTTGTCCTTCTGCTTCTCCCGCACACAGGACCCCCTCCCTTGCCCCCATATTCCTTCCTTGCTTCATTTTCTCTATTGGGAAGAAGGTAAAAATGGTGTGGTCAAAGAGACAACAAAAAAACTATAAAAAGAGGGAAAACTAAGTGTGGCAGCATTGCAGTAAATAAGGAAACACAAATAGATCTTGATAAGTGCAGCCCAGCTCTGCTACATTTACATATCCCCCTTTGCCAACACGAACAAAGGCAGGTGCTGTAGCACTCAGGAGAGGAAACGGGAGAAAAAGAGATGGATCTAATGGTGCATTTTTTTTGTCAGTTTTTACTATTTTTGGTTCTACTCTCTGAGGGAGGCAGCAAATGAAAGGCTTTAAAACAGCTGCCTGGCACTGGTGTAAAAATGCTGGGGAAATGCATACCTTGTGTGTGCAGAGGAGTGACAAGGACCTGTGCAGAGTACTCACCGTGCTGCTCCTTTACTTCTCTGCAGACTAAGCCCTAGAAGCCCCTTCTTCAACATTGTACACCACACTCACCGTTTCCCTGTGTCCCTGCAAATGCCAGGTAATAATGGCATTACTTTCTTCTCTATCGAAAATTTAGATGTTTTAAACTTTGCCGTTCATAAAGAGGTTGTTGGAAAAGTTGTTAGCCTCTGAGATTCAGTTAATCTTTGGACAAATAGACTTTATATGGTGCACCGTTGTCTAGCAACTATACTATAAACAGCACTCCATTTGTCTCCTGTGGGTAATCACTGATTTCTTGGGGATTAAAGCTTAAGTAACACTCCAATCTAGGTGCATGCATCAGACCGCGGCGTATTACAGCAGATTACGCCTCCTAGCACACAGTTTGCTTAACCATTTAGAATCACAACAGAAGACCGACAGCTGCAGTGATAAGAAAATGAGCACTAGCTTGTCAAATAATTAATATTTTGAGTTACGATGTAGAACATTCTACTGGCAGGCCCAAAACAGTTTCTGTCATACAGAAGGGTGGGGTGGCAGATAAGCACCATATTAGAATATCTCATCTAGGCTGAGCCTGATTTATTTCAGCTATATCTTGATAGCTCTCTTGATGCAGAGGACAGCCTCTGCATCATCTCTTGCATTTGCTGCCTCATGCCACGGGTATGGAGTTTTACCTTCCAATGGAGTGCAGGACCGTGCTGCAGTGAGGTTCTGCAACTCACTCGTGGGCACAGAGGCTCAGGACTGACTGAACTGACACAACTCTATGTGTTGTGAATACAATTTGCTAGATGCATCTGCTTGCATAGAGCACCAGCTGCTTAAGAGACCGAAACATGTGCTATTGCTAAATCACTGCATTTAACACCTTCCTCAGTGAAGCTCCCCTGCAGCAAGGACTGCACTTGGTCTGATAGTCTCAGTGTAATGGTAGGTAATGGGTGAGTGGGGTGGCCTGGGGCTGGCCTTAAGGAAAGACCAGTTGTTCAGTTGAATTTAAACAATATCTAAAAAAAAAATTAAAAAATTACAGGCTCTAGATTTAGAACAAATCTCAGCATTTGTGGGATTACAATTTCAAATGTTGACCTCCCACGCTGAAAGAAATACAGGTCTGTGGGTGGGTAATGCTACGTATCTTTTGGAAAATAGGCATTTGACTGAAGGAATTATGTTCAAGACATTTAAGATTTACCTTAAGAATTAGCATTTTAAAGAGAGCAAATTAGATATGGTCTGGAAAAACAAACTTATGCTAGAGCTCCCTAGTTCCCCACCCTCCCCTTGCGATCCTACTTTAATGGCTTGTTTGTGACCCACAGGGAGCAACTAAAGTCTCCCCTTGCCCCTGGAACACTCGGGCTCTTCAGGCTGTAGGTATGAAGTCAGGAGGCAACAGAGGCAACACACTCATTCTCTCCAAAACACTGTGTGCGAGAATGGGTAAATTGTTGTGAGTGCCCTCTGCTTTTCCCAGCCCAACTGAGCTGGAGTGTCTCTTGCAGCTCCTGCAGCAGTGGGCCCCTCTGTCTGCAGGCTCCAGTGAAGAAAGTACACAGAAAGCAGGGAGCAGCCTCCCCAAAGGGAAAATCCTCCCCTGGCCCAAGCCAGTGTAAGCATCGCAGTATGCCAGCTTTTGTTTCCAGCTGTGCCAAAAGGTATTTGAGGCTTATGGCCAGTGTTAGAGTACTCAGCAGGTTAGTGGAGCAGTGCAAGGGGCACCCCAAATGCTGGGTTGAAACTTAGATATAAGTGCTTTCCACGTGCTATGTAGGTGACCTGGGAAAGAACCTGTGGATATAAGTGATATCTCAGGAAATGTGGGCTTACTTCAAATGCCCACAGGGTGCCTCTCTCTAAAACACCACAACTTCAGAAACCTTCATTCTTTAGCAGTTGTTGGCAATGAGAAAGTGTTGATGCTACTTCCCTAAACTGTGGAATGTAGGCTTTAAGGTTTTAGAGTGTAGTAACAGGGAGATTTTGTACCCTGCATCTTTTCCTTGAGAGTTTAAAAGAAGCACCTGTTAGACCCGAGGAGGATACAGGCATGCTCCAGAGCTCTGTCTGGCTCACTCAGAGTGGGAAGAGTTGGCTTTCTCTGGGAGCCATTACACAAACAGTGTGATCCCATGGGGACTTGTTTGAGTTTTCAGTTCTTGCCTCCAGAGGATCTTACTGCTGTTGTGTCCTCCAGTCTCAAATCCCAAACAGTTTCTTAGGTATCCTTGTCTTTTTTCTTCCTCCTGCTACCTCCTGAAGGGGTTTTATGTGTTAGTTTCTTGCCCAACACATTCCATTAAATTTTAGTAATATAATGAGGTTAGGCACTGTATGGAGAAATAATTAGATTCCCTATGTGCTTTGTATTTGTATTCAGAGAAATGACAGCATTATCATTACACACAGCCCTGGTTTTTTTCTTTTTTTTTTTTTTTAATTTCCTTCCCAAATCAGCTGAATTCCCACTCACCCCCTCTCAATCCCCATCCTGCTACCCCTTCCAACACTGATTTCAGTAGACTCTGGAACAAACTCAAACAGAGCATGGACAAAGCCTTGGTCCTGTTGATTTTAATGGCAAAACTGCTGTTGAACTGAATTTTGAACAGTAAGAAAGTCACTTTTGAATGAAAGAGAACAAACAATTAAAATCCTCCTGGGACTAATGTAAATCTGTCAACTGTTGTCAGATTTGCAACACTGTAAAATAAAATAATATATATTTTGGTAAGACAGAGACAAAACCCCTTCAGATATGGTGTGAAAGTAGTTACATCTCTAGTACTAGAGCAATTTTCATCACATAGTGGAAATTAATGTTTAAAAAATTATTACCCCTACAAAGATGACATCATGGACTGTGTCAGCTTTTGTGATTGTGGTCATTTTAAAAGCGAACAACCTTGACAACGTCTTTGAAGGTTATTGTTTGTTAATAGTGCACATTAGAAACCAAGCAATCACAGAGAATGCGATTAAGTGCATAATCACAGATATTTTTGACATCTGTCTAGTTATAGGTTCCATGGCATTTTTTTGCATCTCCCCCCCTTGTGTCTTCGATTAATTTATCATGACCATCTGTGTTGTATTTTTTGCTGCTCAGCTTGCCTTACTACATCTGTTTTTTGGCTGAGTATTTCATGACACTTCATCGTTTTCACTCACAGCGTTAAAAGTACAGATCTTACAAATGTAAAGTTAAAATTGCTCAGTTAAGATAATCAGCAGTTAAACAGACCACTACACTTGTGGCAAACGAGTCTTTAAATGGTAAACAGAAAGGCAAGACAGAAGCCACAGCAGTTAAAAAACTGCATATCGTGTTTTCTGGTGCTGCACAGAGGTAAAACCATCAGTGGTTCTGCCAGGTGCTGGCTCTGAATCCCCAGCTTACAGGATGTTTCAGAGAGAAGAGGATATGTCATGGCTGGAAGGGTATTTGGTTATTGTGCTCTGGATAGTCTCCTCGAGTAAAGTGTTTTTGAGGTTCACAGCAAGATACACTCTCTGCATCAGGGTTAAGGGTGCTCTTGACATACACAAGGAGCAACGTAGATCCAGCCTCCCTTCACCCATTGCAGTCTGTCAGAGGGAAAAAGCAGTTCAAGGTGACTGCACCTAGTGGGCAGTGCAAGCAGCAGAGAAGAAACATTTCTAGGTTTTTATTTCCTAGTGCTACTGGGGTTACAGGTGTAACACTCCTAGTAGATAACTCATTCCATCTCCCTACAGTGAAGTAAATTTTCTATTGCTTTCCTAGAATCCTCTGAAATGTTTAGCCTGGGGGCTTATCCACAATAAATATTTGGCCATAATACAAATCTTTTATCTGAAGTCATTGCTTATGCCTAATTTTCTTTCCTTATATTTCTTCCTTTACTCTAAATAATACAAATTTTAAGTATTCTTTTTTCACTCCTGGCATTGTAGCATCCTGTGATTCTCTTTTCTATGGCTTCAGGATCTCTCTCTTTTAGTAAACCATAGCAACTGTAATGTTCTCATAAAAGAGGGAAGGAGAGGAAAAACCAGCATCAGAGCCTACTCAGATACTGTAACAGGCCTGTTGCTCAGGAGCTTGTATAAGGTGACAGGAGAAAGGCTGTTCACTTTAGTCAGAGCTATCTTTGTGATAACACTGTGGTAAGTTCATCCAAGAGTCCTTGATAAAGTACAATTCACTCTGAATAGTTCTACCTAACTTTTCTTGAGAAAGCCCTGTACAGTGTGTCCATTATCCAGCTGTGCTCTGGAACACGACATCCAAGTACCTATCTTTTACTGACCCAGGACACTATTTTCTGAGTTGATTTTTTAACCTTCTGATTTGGTGGTTTCTGCACACCTCTTGCGTGAGGTCACACCCCATGGCAGCTGAGGCATCAAGTCCAAGTATTTAAGCCTTACTGGGCACAGCCAATGACCCAATCATTGCATATGGAGGGAGAAAGGGTACAGCCCCACAGTGAGGGGAGAGAGAAAGAGAAGTGCTAGAAAAGACATGGCAACTTTGCTAGTTATCCTTAAATGAGCCTCAGACTCACAAAGGCTGGGGACTGCTGCTAGAGACTGAATGAACTTTCTCTTTTTTTGCTCATAGTGCACTTCTGTGTGGGTGGGCTGACTGGATTTGAAGTAAACAGCAGGAAGATGATCTTCCCAGTGAATGAAAAACTGCTTTGCTGAGGGAAAACAAGCACTACAAAAAAATATGGCAAACAGCTCTGGAAGTGGCACTTTTCCAAGCAAGGTTTTAAGCCTATGAAAATGCAACGTCCCCTCTGTGAGCCCCATTGTATTAATTGTCACACTTCACCAACTAAGCCAAGAAACAGCAGGCCATATATAACCCTACCGTATTATATTTGCTTTTTTGTCACTGATTCAGTGAGATTCTTTGCTTGTGGTTGGACCCATGCAGAAGATAGCAGCAGCGTGACTGCTACTGGTTGAAGTCCACCCTTAGAGCCAGTGTCCATGGCTTTGACACCGAGATATGAAGGCTCTGCAGCTAACATCTGCAGTGTCAGTGGTGTGCTGGGGTGAGTCAGAGAAGCATCTGACAAACCATGAAAACAGCAGTCTCAAATGGACAGCACTACAAATTGCAGTATGGTGAAAGTTAATTGTCACGACGTGCTGGAAAATGTACCACTGAATAAATCTTTCCTCCACCTATGTTACCAGAGTGATGCTTCCAAGCAACTGATGATTTGAGTGCTGACTGATCTGATAAGTCATATCAGTACAACAGTATAAAAATCCTTGGCTTCAACTGATAAATAAGGTATAGGAGAGATGAACGATTTTTCCATTGTGAGGCTTATATATCTGCAAAGAAATGTTCCTGAAGATATTCTCCAGTCATCGTTGTCTCTGATTCAGGGCAGGAATTTCCAGGAATTCACTGCATTGGAAATATAACCTGGAAAATATATCTCTGCAAACTGGATAGTATGCTGGGCTGGTGTTGAAGCTCAGGACAGACATGTAATCCTCCACAGGTAATTAGAGCAGAAAATGCTTCTAATCTCTTTGTTAGTCCAGCTGTAATTTTTGATCTAATAATAAAATGAACTTTAAAAAACCCATCCTCATACATTTTAATTTCGACTGCACTGGGCATCTTTTAACCTGTAATTTCTTAACTGGCCTGTTTCGATTTATGTGTGTACTGTACAGACATACGTAGTCTGAAGCACCACTGTCCTCTGGCTGTGTGAGTACTGCATAAATACCAAGATATCAGAATTTGGGCCATAATTCATGAAAGCTTTTCAGTGGGGACATGATTGACTTTACACATGTGCTTACATTGCACGTGTCCTTGAGTGGTGCCAGCAGTCCATGTGCTCTCCTTACCCAAGGCTATAGGTCAGCAACCCTCTGGCGCAGCCTGGCTCTCCTTGAATTTGATGGGGGTTTGACCAATGACACTGGGGATTGTTCTGTGCATTTTTGTACTGCTGTAAGAGGCGGGATGAGAAGCTGTGGGCTCACGGAGGTCACTCTGGCCACATGTGGCTGAGACCATCTAGTCCAGCCCCCCTGGAACAAGCAGGGACATCGTCGGGTAGGTCAGGTTGCTCAGAGCACTGTTGAGTCTGACTTTGAATGTTTCCAGGGATGGGGCATTCACCACCTCGCTGGGAAATCTGTGCCAGTGTTTCACCATTCCCATTGTAAAAAACTTCTTCCTCTTCACCTTCTCCGTGCCCTTCCAGATCCCGTGCCGACCCCTCATCCTTCGTCCCTTCAAACCCAGTGAAACCCTTGTGGCTTTTGTGGCCGAAACCCCTTGGACAGCTTTATCTGTTACTGAAGGACGTGGCGAGAAACAAAGCAAATAGATCCAATTACCGCGCCGTTATTTATCGGTGCAAATTCAATCTACAGAGGTGAGTCCCTGCGAGGGGTCAAAGCCGACTCGGGGCCGGGGTCGGGGCTGGTGCTGGGGCCGGGCGGACGCCCCGTCGGAGCGCACCGCCCCTGGACCAAATCGGGTTATCGTAGTCGCTATGGGAACAGCGCCGCGGGCGGGGAGCGGGGCCGGCGGGGAGCGGAGGGAGAAGCCGGCGACGGCTCCGCTCAACTTGGGCGAAGCGGCGGCGTCGAGGCGGCGCTGCCCCGGCCGCTCCTGCCTGAGCGCCGGCGGCGGGACGGGAGCGGTGACGCGGTAAGGAGGAGGAGGAGGAGGGAGGAGGAGGAGGGGACACTGCCGGCGGCGGGCGGGGTGCCCGGCGGGACGGAGGTGGTGCCGAGCGGAGGTGACCGCTGTCTTTGCCGCGAAGAGTCCGCGGTTGGGGTGTCCCTGCTCCCGCCGTGCCGGCGGTGGGGTTTTGGCCGCCCAGCCCGAGGGGCTCCCGTGCTCGCCGCCCTCCGCCGAGGACAGCGCCGGGACAGCCCTGGGGCGCCGAGCCGGGGGGGCGACGGCCGGGGGGCGAAGGGAGCAAACGCCGCTTTACCGCATTCAGAAAGTCCCAGTGCTGTGAAGTACGTTCATTTCTTCAAAGTGCCGACTCAGCTGCAGGTTAGAAAACCCCACAAAGTTTTCATGTTTTGAAAGGACTTTTAAGCAGGTGCCGAAGTCTGGCTAAGCCGAGAGGTGCCAGCTCTTTGCCGGGTGACTGTGTCCGTGGAAGTGCTGGACCAAGCCCTAATCGCTCAAAAGCACTGCCGTAAGCCCAGCTGTTATCCCTCGTCACCAGGGCTAATCCATGCCCCACTGTGGGTTTAAGCTTGCTGTGCCAGTTTAGAGGGCTTGACTTCAAGCCACGTCCTCTTTCTGGTACCCTCTCCGCTCGCTCCGTGTCCGTCTGTCCGCACAAGCAGCGGGAGCGCTGGTGCCAAAGGTGAGGCGGGATGGGTGGGCAGGGAAGGGGGCCAGGGTGCTTGGACAGCTCTCCCAGGCTGGGCTCTGGCACGGCTGCCTGCATGGATAAGCACTGGGTAACTGGTTACGTAAAGAACAGGCAGTTGAGGAGGAAAGCATGGTTTGTGCTGCCTTATGCATATGACACTTTTAAAATCTTAGATTAGACACCTGCCCTACTAAGTATCTTCAGTGGGGAGGTCCAGTATTTGGGGTACCCAGCCAGGTAGCACTAACATCAATCAGATAGCTCTGGAGTTATGGCAGCGCAACTAAGAATAGACTACACTGTATATCTCTTAAAGCTAACACATTAATTAAAATCCGTCTCAAGACAGCACTGTTCACTGCTTATATGACAGCTCTCTCTATACCCACAGCTGGGACATACAGCTACTGCAGGGCAAAAAGCATGAGCTTTCCCAGAGCTACTCACAATGCTGTTAAGTGATCTCAACAAAGACAGGCTTAAGTTTTCAAACTGTAAATTTAGCTTTCTTCTTTAGTGTGCTAATTTTACAACGGTGAGTATTTTTAAGTAACTCCTGTCACAAGGATGAAGCTTTAACACTGGTCCTAGTATTCTCCAGTACAAAGAAAACTCTCACTAGAGGCTTAGTTCTGCAGTGAATCGAGCCAGAGCGAGACTTTGGGGGTCTTCAGTCAATTGTCTTCCTGATAGATACTGTAACTATGGTTCAGTACTGGACAGAAGTGTAAAGAAGTCTGTTAAAATGGATTCTCACCTTATGATGCAATGAGTTACTTCTGCTTTCACGGAAGAATTAGTCCTCAGTCTGATGCCTCACCCACCTGTTTTCACAGCACTTAGTCTGGTCTATGCCACAATATATGATTAAAAAAAAACTTCAGAGAACCTGATGAGAGGTGAAATATCATTTTGGATCTGAGTTTCAAACTCTTTCTGTAATTCTATAGATATAAGTATTTACAGTGGATGACAGCATTAGAAGCTCCAGTCTGTGACATTACTTGCTTTATTGCAGTAATACCTTTTCTTTTTGCGGTTTGAATAACTTTAATAACAGGAAGGCTATGGGTCTGTGTTACCTTCTGAACTGTCATTTACGTGGCTGAATGAATGGTGAAGAATACTTTAGGTTCCTCTGTCCTGACTGGAAACCTGGCTTTGTACTCTACAGAGATCAAAGCAAGATATAGAATTGAAGGTGTGTTTGATCCATCATGGCAAGACCTGAGCAATATATACGAGTTTTAATAACAAGTAAGGCAAACAGAGCAATTCAGTGTGTTTTAACTTCCTGGCTTCTGTAAGTGTAGAAAACAGTTTAGTGTAAGTTGTATATAACAGAGTGTTTTTATGGCTGCTACTAGAAACATTGTTTAAGGAATGAGTGGGAATTTGGCATGATAATAGTCCTGTTTCTCAATAAATAGAACTCATTTGCTCTGATAAGGAGACAAACTGTAAAATGCTGCTCTGCTTCATAAGTACATTTGAGTAGCACCCACCCTTTTGCTTCTGCAGCTAACACAAAGATTATCTTCTCTAGAGTCCCAGCCATCAGTAGAGCTCCAGGCTATTGCACCCTTCCTCACTCTTTCTTTAAGATCTGCAGCCTGGGTTTTCATCTGGAGTTAATCAACACAGCTTTCATTTATTTCAGTAGGGCAAATCTGTTTTCTATTAGTGCAGCTTTACTGTAGATCACAAAGCTGTACCAGTTGACCAGCTACCTTTTCTCATCATGTTTTGGCTAGGGATTGAAAAACACCTGAGCTTGGGGCGCAGTTCGTGCTGAATTCTTGTTCCTTTACCCCTCTTGCAAGCAAAATGCAGATGTAAAATGCATCAGGTAGACTTGTTTGCTAAAAGATTGAAGCTCTAAGAATGTATTACACACTACATAAATGCTGAGGAGTGAGAGAAGTTTCTGTCTTGCAGCACCTTGTGGTACTCTCTGACTGCCTGGTTTACCTCTCTGTCTGTCTGGTTTACCTAGTGGTGATTTTTACAGTCACTCACCTTCACTAAAGGCTTAAGCTACTTGTAACTCTGTGGCAATTACACCAGACACAGAGCCAGCCCGTTTCTATAGTGCTGACAATGCAAAGTCTGCTGGAGAAAAGTGCATGCAGGAACGAGAGTACACGCTGAAGGGCAGCGTGGTTCTCACATATTTCTGAGCGCACTTGTCCCTCGGAAGCAGACCCGGGCAGCAGCAGGAGCTGTCAGCCTGTGGCAGGCAGGTCAGACCATGAGCACTGCCCTGTTAGGGGCAGACAGGCATTACCTGGCATGCAAGGGCCTGCTGGCTGCCACAGTGCCCTGTCACAGCTGGCTCACTCTTGGATGCTGCTGTGAGGTGCTTTTTGCTAACCTTAAACACCTGCAGCCATGAAGACTTGTCAATAAATAATGCAGCATTTAAAGCCTTAGCTCGACCCCCGGCACTTCTCTTTTTCAAAACTCCTTGCTACTTGTAACAGGGTCATGTGCCTGGATACGTTTTAACCACTGGGATTTTTCAGGTTTTTTAGTCCAGAAATAGCTTGTGTCCATCACAACAGGGAACCAGTATGCTTATAAAGCAAAACACAGGTTCTCTGCTGTGGTCTATAAGCAGACTCCTGAGTGTCCTCAAAAGTTCTCTCTCTATTCTGCAGGTCAGAATGAGGAATGCTAGTGTGTTAATATAATTATATTTGCATTGCTTTTAAATTTCTTGATTGAAAAGCCCTACCTACTGCTTTTCCAGCATTAATTGCCTCGTAGCATCTCAGACTGAGGTTATAATAATTTCCACTGAGATTACAATTGCATGGTAAGTAGCTGTAAACACCTTAGACTTCTATGTCACTAAACAAGAAAGACAGAAGGATTCTGATAAGGTAAAAGTCTCTGTATGGAGAGGATAATGGTAAGTAACAGCAAAAAAAAAATCATAGAATCATAGAATATCCTGAGTTGGAAGGAACCCCCAAGGATCACTGAAGTCCAGCTCCTGGCCTCTGCACAGGACAGTCTCAAGAGTCACACCATGTGCCTGAGAGTATCATCCAAACGCTTCTCGAACTCCGTGAGGCTTGGTGCTGTGACCACTTCCCTGGGGAGCCTGTTCCAGTGCCCAACCATCCTCTGGGTGCAGAATGTTTTCCTAATATCTACACTAAACCTCTCCTGACACAACTTCAGGCCATTCCCTCCGGTCTTGTCACTTCCAGAGAGAAGAGATCAGTGTCTGTCCCTCCGCTGCCCCTTGTGAGGAAGGTGTAAACTGCTGTGAGGTCTCCCCTCAGTCTCCTCTTCTCCAGGCTGAACAAACCAGAAAGTGGTGGAGAAGAGAGAACAGGGATTCTTTCACAAAGCTATGGTGGACTATATAAATAAAATTGAGAAGGTGTTGGCAGCAGTTTCTTAATTAGAATTTGCTAAGATTCTTTGGAACAGAATTAAAATATCTTTGTCCCAAGAGAAACAGAATTTGAGATTCATCTTTGATGCTGTCACTACTTAATGCTACTTCCTGCAGGTATGGCCAGCAGCATAGCCATGACCACAATTTCTGCCTGAGCAGCTTGTTAAACATTGCATCAGTTAGCATGTACAGAATTCAGAGATGGGTGTAGCCAAATCAACTTTAGTATACCCATGAGTTGCAGTCCAGGGAGATATTAGATACCCTTCACTATCCAAAGGACACTGGACTTTCTTGGATAGAGTAATCCAAACCTTACTAAAGAAGTAAATAATTTAAAACAAAGTTTAATATGCTTCACAGTTTCACATCATCTCTTTTCACTTTGACTGCTTGTCTTTTAAAAAGTACAATTATGAGAAGAATTTGGGGATGGAGCTTGTCCCACTTATTTTAAAAATAATTTTCACTGTTTGTTACCCTCTGATCTGGCATGTATGGAAAAAGGCTAAGTGGGTATCTTGCATGAACAAATTCTGCTCTCTCTGACTGTAGTAGGAAGGAACTACCACCCACAAGAAGGGAGAGAAGGCATTTCCCAGCTCCTCAGCCCCTTTTGTTGGTATGCTTTTACTGGATGATAGTGGATTTCCCAGGAATCTATCTATAGCCAGCTGAGTGACAATCTTTCTATTGACATCCCTGGCCTTTGGATTAGATTTGAAGCCCCTTAAGACTTCTCCTCCTGCTCTGACACAACTACCACACCTCTAAGGCTCTCGAGAGTCACTGAGGATGGTCAGCAGTACTTCTGGACTGACAGATTGTGAAGGCAAAGACAAACCACAGGAGACTTGTCAAACCAAGGACATACCTTTATAGAGAGTCCAGCTGTATTCTCATTTTTTTTCCAGAAATGCACATTTCCCACCCTCTGCCTACATTTTTCTTGTCCTCAAGGGCGTTGCAATCTGGGAACTAGGAAAAGGATCAATGGAAAAGGAATTTTTTATTCTCAGAAGTTCATTTTCTATACACTAAACAGGCCCTGCTGATTGACTCATGTTTTACAGAAAGCAGCCCTGCTGTAACAAGTCTTAGCAAGTGGTGATCTGGCCCACAAGAGCCTGAAGGAGACTGATGTCTGTTGGGTTGTATGAACAGCCTCTAGCTGGCCAAAGAACAGCCAGAGAGAAGGTTAAGGAAACATACTCCCTTTGTTGGAAAAAGAGCTAGGAAAGGCTGAACTCCTGTTTTAGGAAGGTGAAAAAACAGATAAGGCATGTGAATGTTGATATTTCTGATGATTCTTCGGTGCATTCTCTGGAACAAGAAGAAATCACATGGGGAAATATGGGAGAAGGTAAAAAAGTGGAAGATAAGGTGAAATTGTACAGAACATGCCCTGAGAAAAGAATGGGAAAGCTGTAAAGTACATGAGGAGAAAAACGCAGGAATTGCTGACAGCGTAGAGAACAAAAAGGAGTTTTGAAGGAAGGCAAAGCTAACAGGAAACTTTTCCCTGAAAAAGTCTCAGAGGGACTTACTAACAATCATTAATATTTGAAGCAACCCTCCAGAGGGTGTGAGAGAAAGTAAGATATTCCAGACCTCAACATAGCCAAGGTAAATATGTGCTTAACTCGGTGAGGTGCTTGGTCAGACTTGCAATCAACAGTGTGAGGGGAAGGCTTGTCTTCTAGGCAAAGGTCTAGGGTCAATAAGACCAAAGTCTTGAAACCCAGATCTGTTTCTGGAGTGGAACACACATAAACCCCTTTGAAATTTTGTTTAAATAACACCAGAGGAATTTATCAACTGGATTGTGTCACCTCCCAGGATAGCCTCTTACAAGGAATCAGGAAATGGACTAATTGTACAACAAAAAGATGTGTATTCAGCTGGGACAATATCTCTTTTTAAAAATAATTTTAATGTGGTTGCTTGCAAAGTGTAAATTTGTCCTTTTCCCCATTAAGATGGTCAGGCTGTAACTTCTGCCTTCCTTTAGTTGTCCATATCCTGCTGACAGTCCTTCCAGTTTTTCCAAATAGGAAAGCCATTTTGAGTCAGTTAATGATTAGCCTGCCTGTAAACTTTAATTTAAAAACAGCAGCCACAATTAATGGAGCCCACAGTGTTTTCTGCAGGCTGCAAAGGGCAGTAGTGGGTAGAGTGGTGGCTTGTTGAGCCTGCTAAATAGAGATGGCCACTTGCCAGCTCTCAAAGAGAGGAGATGATGGATGAGAGATGGGGACGGAAACAATCTCATACAAACAAGACTCCCTTAGGAACAGCCAGCACAAGCTGCCAGTGTGCATGAAATGCTTGCAGGGGATTTTCCTTCATTTGAAAAGAGACCATTTCAGCTGCAGGTGAGTGCTTTCCTTCCTTTATATCTTCTCCTGTGGAAGCAGATTTTTTAATGTCAGACAAGTGGAAGTCCCATTCAGAGTCTGTGGCATTCATGTTCCCACACCAAAAGCAAATCTGCCTGTTACCTCTACTTTATGAAAGCTCTGTGACTGGGCAAGGCTCAGGTTCAGCAGGCCTTGCTCAGACAAGGTATGCAAAATATTTTTCTGTTTATCTTCTGCAGTACTAGTGCTAGGTGAAATGGTTCTCATGCAGAATGCCTTGCTTTGAGACAGACCTATGAGAAAAAAAACACATAAAGGCAGTAAGAACAGCCCAGAATCATGTGAAAGCCAGGGATGTCAAATTAGACCCCAAGTCTCCTTGCTCTCTTTCCCAGTCTGCCAAATAATTTCCCCTCTTGCTCCTCTTCTAATGAAACAGCTGGTGAGCTAGGAATAGCTGGAAAGGCATTCTTCAGCTTCACACTTGTACTGATTGCCCCCTAATGTCCCTGAAGTCAACAGAGTTAAATCAATGCGAGACCAGGTCATAGCCAGAAAAAACCCAAAGTAAGCTACTACTTTGCTGGTAAAATAGAGAAGGGCATGCTCACCTTCATCACATGAAGGCACAAATGGAAATAATAATGGTACTTTAATTGGTCAGGTGCCTGTAAAAGCTTACAAAATATTGCTGTTGTCACAGAAGCTGAAAAGGAACAGGAGACTTTAAATTATTTACAACAGCTTGTGGCCTGTTATGCTCCTCAACTTTGTTAGCAGGGCTCACCTATGAGATATATAAGGGGTGATGAGACCGAGGAAAAGGTCTTCAGTTTTAAAGATCTCCACCCTTTTTAATGCATAATGGTGAGTGGAGGCCACCATGCAGCAAGATCCAGGTACATGTTGGAATGGTGGGATCATGGAGTTGAAGCTGTCAGCACATCAGTTCCAACCTGAGTTCGTTCATGTGTCTTGGACAAGTAAGTCAGCGGCAGACAGCCAGAGCACTGTGTGGTGATTTGAGAGCTGTTAACTGGAGTCACCCTGGTGATAAAAACAAATGAAAGGACCTGCTGCTCCTCCTCCTCCAGAGCACAGAAATGAGACAGGAGCAGGATTACTTCCAGCAGCTGCTGACTGTGACTGCTGTCATAAGGATAATCATAGCTGATGCTCCACGGCAAAGCCAGTTACAGCGATCTCTCATGTATAAGCGCTGCAAAGTAGCAAAGGTGTTAATGTTTACACAGTCTCAGGAGGGCACCTGCAGCCTTACACACCAAGGTAGCTACATCTGTGACCTGTTGAAGTTTTCAGCCCTTTCATGTCTTTCTTCTGAAGAAACTGGTATTGCTTGCTGGGAAAAGTAGGATATAGGATTAGGGAAACTAGTCCTTTGGTGCAGTTTGGCAAACTTCCTGATTCTGGAAAAGCCTAAGCGTTAGACCCTGAAATAATTTCAGACTTGGGCATTGTACAGACTATCCAGGTTTTTGGAGCATTTTTCTTTAATGATGTGATGTATTTATATGGTATGAACATTTTTGAAAGAGAACAAGGCTACATTACGACAAGTGATAAAGGCATGAAAGCAACTTTTCCTCACATTGAGGGCAGAACCCTACTGATCATTTCTCATCCAAGGAGTCTGGGAGCTCGTGGCTCTCAGCTCTAGTGGGAGTATCGTGTAGTTATGAACTTCTGGTGATTTGCATTGTCACTAAAGGCCCTAGACCCCAGTGTGAAAACTTAAATCAAAAGCATATTTTTCTCCATTTTATGTCTGCCTTTACGTGTGTGTCTCAATAATGAGGATTTGCTCAGGCCCTGCAGAATCAGACTCTTTAATCCGTTGCCCTCATGTTAACTTTTGACGCCATGCCCTGATTGGGCTGCTGCCAGGAGTAGCCTTTCTGTAATCCCAGCTGCAATCATTGTTTGTGCCACCCCTTCTCCCTAGGGGCGAATGGAAGGGAGCAACAAGGCACGTAAGCTCACTGTGTGAAGAAACAGATGCTGTTTTGCTCCTGTTCAGGTCCCTAGTGCCTGCTTTGGATTCCATTGTGTTTAAATACAAGTACAATAGGTAATAACTTTGTTCCATCCATTGTCCTCCTGAAGGGACAACATGAAGGGACTGGCTGGGTGGGGAGTTAATTCCATCTTTTTCTGAGCTGATTGATGCAATTTGATCTAAGTGCTGGGTAATGCCCCAGAGGTAGAAACCTCTTACTTAGAATTAATAACAGTTTAAACCTTGGTATTGCTTGTACTTCCATCTCAGACCAGCCTCAGTTCCCTTGGCACTGATGGTAGTGCTGAAGGAATGCTCTTGCAGTAAAGCTGATAGTTGGACTTCAGTCTATAGAAGGTGGTGTAGCCTCCCCTGCATTCAACAACATATTTGCTAAATAATGGTTAAAGCCCTTTCTGGCCTTGTAGCTAATGCTCCTGTGGGTACTACCCAATATGGGTGAGCTCTGCTGCTTATGTTACAGCAGCAAACCTACCCAGGTGTGTTTGGTGGGAGTGGCAAGGTTCTGGGGCGGGGGGGGCTACAGCAACAGCTTCTGTGAGAAGCTTCTTCTGTGTCCAACAAAGCCAAAGCCAGGCTCCAAGGTGCACCCACCACTAGCCAAGGCTGAGCCCATCAGTCCAGGTGGGAGCACCTCTGGGATAACAGATTTAAGAAGCAGAGGAGAAAAAAAGAGCAATAGCAGCTAGGAGACAAGAGTAAGAATATGGGAATGCAACAGCTCTGCAGACCCCAAGGTCAGCACAGAAGGATGTGGAGGAGGTGCTCCAGGCACCAGAGAAGGGGAAGGCCATGGTGAGGCAGCTGTGCCCCTCCAGAGCATGGAGGTCCATGGTGGAGCTGATATCCACCTGCAGCCCCTGGGGGACCACACACCAGAGCAGGGGGATGCCCAAAGGAGGCTGTGACCCTGTGAGAAGCCCATGCTGGAGCAGGCTTCTGGCAGGACCTGTGGCCTCATGGAGAGAGGAGCCCCCACTGGAGCAGGTTTGATAGAGGACTGTTGACTGGGGGGTCAACCATGCTGGAGCAGTCAGTTCCTAAAGGACTGCACCCTGTGGAAGGGACACACACTGGAGCAGTTCATGAAGAATTGTAGCCTGTGGGGAGGACTCACATTGGAGAAATTCATGGAGAACTCTCTTTCATGGGAGGAAACCCATGCTGGAGCAGGGGAAGCATGTGAGGAGCCACCCCCTGAGGAGGAAGGAGCTGCAGAAACAACACATGGCGAACTGACAGCAACCCCCACTCCCCATTCCCCTATGCTGCTGGATGGGGGGAGGTAGAGACTTCATGAGTAAAGTAGAGCCCAAGAATAAGAAAGGGGTGGGAGGAAGGTATTTTAAGGTTTCATTTTATTTCTCATTATCTTACTGTGATTTGATTTGTAATAAACTAATTTACCCAAGCTGAGTCTGTTTTGCACATGACAGTAATTGCTGAGTGATCTCTCCCTGTCCTTTTCTCAGCTCACAAGCCTGTCTCCCCTGTCTAGCTGAGGAGTGATCAAACAGCTTTGGTGGGGTCTTGGTGGACACTGGGGTCAACCCACCATACGGGTCACCCATCCTGCCTCCTCCCTAAGGATCTCCTGGCTAGAATGTATCTCCCAGCAATGCTTTGGCTCCATGCATTGATTTTTCACATGTAGGGTTGCTGCAAGCTTGTGCCCTCCCATAAGGGTACAGACAGGCAAGCCCTAGCCCCAGCTCTTGTCTGTGGGCAGGAGAAGGCTTTCCCAGCCTAGCCTGGAGGGAGCAAAGTATCCTTGTAACCTGACTTAAGGTGTAAGAACCATGACTCATTTTAATTACACGGTGAGTGGAAGTTAAGGGGATGGTGCCTCTTCACCCTTTGTCTCACCCTCTGCACAAGTTGGCTGCTGTGGGTGAGATTTCTCAAGGTGCCCAGCACCAATTATTTCCAAGTGGCTAATCCAGTAGCAATTTTAGGCGAACAACAGACTGGGGGGTATGTGGGGCAGCATGTTCTCGGCTGAGGTTGTTGACGATGGCACTGTTCTTTTTCTCTCCTTCCCTACCCTCAACCCACTCCCAGTGAAGACACACAGAGCACTATGTCATTGGCATCCTGGTTCAGGTGGAATGAGCCCCCAAGCCGCATTTCCCAGAGGAACCCCACAGAAATGGTGGTTGAAACGCTGATGATGGAGCTGAGCTGGCAGATCAAGCAGGCAGAGAAGCAGCAGCGAGAGCGGGAGAATGAATATCGCAAGATCAAGACTGGGGTGGACTACGGCTGGCTGGTCAGCTATCCAAAGCACAACTATGATATCAGCCCAGGAGAGCGGCTGCAGCTGGAGGATATGTGTGCCAAAATACATCCTTCCTACTGTGGGCCTGTCATAGTCAGGTACAGTAAAAGATGTGATGATACAGACCTTTCCTTTCCCCTTTTCCTCCAGATGATATGCAAAGAGGGAATGAGAGTTGCCAGGACCAACAGAACCAAAACTTGGCATCCTGTATGATAAGTTCTGTTGGGACAGTGTCTTTGTGGAAGAAGGGAAATCTAATGTTTTAAGTCAGTTTAACACGACGTTATTTCCTCCAAGTTACTAAATGCCATCTCCCCCTGAGAGTGGCTTGAGTACTTTATGCTCCTGAACAGTCAGAGCAGCTTTATCTTGTCTGATGAAAAGTCACCATTTCAGTATTGTGATGGCTTTTGCTTCAGACTTTAGAATCTTGGAGAAATTGAGGTTGAGAAAGACCTCTGGAGGTACGTACTTTGACCTCCTACTCAGAGTAGGGCCAACTTCAAAGTTAGATCAGGTTGCTCAGGGCCTTGTCCTGTCCACTGTTGAATATACCCAAGGGTGAAGATTCCACAGTCTCTGAATAACTCCTTTGGTGTTTATCCACTCTCACTGGAGCCTTCATTCCTTGATTTAGGCTGTCCAGCAGGTCTATTGAGGCACTTGTCCTCAGTGTCCAAACTAGCCAAAAGGTGCTATTATTTTTTTTCAGCCTGTGAGCCAGGTATTCCCAGAGAAAGGAGGGACTTGTGTCTCCCTCCTCTGCCCCCTCCACACCCTTGACATGGAGTGGGATGCAGGTGGGGCATGAGGTTGGATTGAACAGCTAAGTGGTGCTTCTGACTTCTGCAGTGTGGATGTGAACAGGACTTGCTGTTGAGCCTTTCAAGTGCTAGACATAGGATTGCTGCTTGCCAGCTGAGTGACCTTTCATGGAAATGCCTTTAGAAACTCACCTAATTCTGCCTTAGCATCCAAACTGGAAGGGAGGGGTGTGGCTCTTTTTCTTTTGAGGTGGCTGTTGTAAGTTAAACCCTTACTTGCATTTAGCACAGTGCAAGTGACAAATAGTGACTCTGAAGCCCACCTTAGCCAAAGCAAAGCTGTGAAATGGGCCTTTATAATCAAATTCCCCTGTTCCAACATGTTCTTCAGTTGGGATTAGAAGACAGTCTTTGCAGGCCATATACAAGGGGGGTCTCAGCACTCTGCAGTCCCTCACTGCATATGCTGACACCTGTTTTCCTTTGAAAAAATGAATCTACAATGCTTGAACTACAACTGTAAAAGCACTGGAGTAGCCAGGAAAGGATGCCAAAGCTACCTCTCTAGCCCTGGGGCTGAACCTTAGAAGCAAGCCGGTGCAGGCCTTTGTTGAAAAGAGGGCCATGGTGTCAGAATCAGAGATCGCTCAGTGGCCAAGTTCTCTCCACTAAAAGTTTGCTGGGCAGCACCTCCCTTGTATTTGTATAACTCCAAGCTATGCTGTAAACAAGCCACTCCAAATCCCTTGGGGTTCAGTTATTTTCACCATCCCAAGGGTCACTGAGCGGGGCCTGTCTGGCAAACAGGTTATTTCCATGAGAGCAAGCTTCAGCTGCTGGAGCTGGGAGGCCCCAAGGTTCATCATCTCCTTCGGAAAAGTATTAAGCTGAGCCACATACAACTTGCTCTGCTATTTTTTAATTCTTAATTTTTATTTTAACTGAAACAGATCATGCAAGATGTGTGATTTCAGTGCAGCTTGTAGTGTTGTTCACTGTTCAGGATTCAGCATACTGCTGGCAGTAGATAAACATACTCAGCAATGCTGGTGGGCTCTATGTGGGCATGATTGAAAAAGGCTAAAACCATCCTCTTAAAATTCTTACAAATTGCTATTGTAGGCTCTCATAAGTTGTATTGCAGCATGATTCAAGAAGTGGCATGTTTTTGTTCCATACTACAGAGTTTGCATGGTTCGCAGAGCCACATAACAAAATGAGGCTTCCATTACTTTGGTTGGTTCAATTCCACAACTGAGAAGGGAAAAATCATAGCCACAAAAACGGTGGAACTGGATTGGGTCAAAGGTCTGAATGGTCTGATGTGCAGACTGTGTGTGAGAGTGGCCAGTAGCATCAGTGTAAGGAAAATAGTAAAGAACAAGGCAAGCAAATCCAACGGTACAGGCAATTACGATACCTTATATACAGCATCCAACTAACTGTGCCTTGTAACTGGGAGACTTTTGGAGCCAGAAGTGGACTTTTGGTCCATAATTGGCTGATGTGACTTTTTCTTTCAGTAGTTTGTTTAGGCTGTGGGGGCTCTTCTCTTTTTGAACACAAGTAAACTTTTAGCATTTGTGGCACCCTGTGGAAGAGTTCCACTCCTGAACTACAATTCTGCTGTAAAAAACTGTGTTTTGCTTGTCTTTAACTCATATGTCCTAGTTTTATTCAATAATCCTTTCATCTTGTGTTGGAAATGTAAACAGTTGATCCCTCGTCTTTTATAACCTTCTAACCGAGAGCTCTGTGATTCCAAGAAATCCTCATTGCTGACATGGAAACAAAGAAAAAGAATGGGGCTTGCTATGTTAGGAGCTGAAAATGTACAGGAGAAAGAAGGAGCATGCAATTTAATTGAAAGACAGACAAAATTGGACAAATGCTCTTCTCAGAAAGTGAGAAGCTAGAGATTTTAGTAACTTCCCTAAAATTCCACAAGATGAGTATAATAGCAATTCAACTGAAACCTTTACATTTCCAGTGAAGTAGTTTAATAACAAGATCATTGCACCACTGATGTTTCCTCTTGAATACTCTATGACTTCGTAATATGCAGCAACTTCTAGAAAAATCTTCCACAAAAAAACCCCATCTATGAGCTTGCACTTGGAAATTGAAATGCAGAGTGTGTACCCTACTGAAGTCCTTGGTTCTGACTGAAATAGTAAGCTTGATCCTTTCCCTTCCCTTTTAGGCATTTGAAGAGCTGAAGTCCTTTTTGATGTACTTGGCAAACATGCAATACTTAAATAACACAAGTAGCAGGCAACTTGCAAGACTGCAGTTTGTTTTGTTTGTGTCATGCAAGGTCTCCTTTGTGAGACTGAGCTCAGAGTCAAAGCTAGAACAAAAAATTTTTGTATGGGTTGTCAGAGATGTCACTTCATTCTCCAAAGGTCTAAATGATATCCAAATTGTCCTCTTCTGTGGCTACAGTCTCATCTACTGAGAGGTAAAATTTCTATAAATGTGTTTCTTTAAATGTGGAAGAGGCTGGAAAGGAGCCCTTCACAAATGAAAGGGTTTTTTTCACATCCAGTTTGCTAATTTTGTATTTCAGGTCAATAGAAACCTCTGAGTCTGTTGGAATTCTGGAAGGATTCAAATACACTGCAAATACCATCAGACATCTGGAGACTCTGATTCACATCATGCAAATAAAGCTATTGCATTCAGGAGTAACTTAGCTTTAGGTTACTGGGTTGGAGATCACTGACTATTTAAAATTAAATCCTGGAGCCATTTGAAGGAAATGACAGTGAGGCCTTTGGCACCTGACTGCCATGGTTAAACTGAACAAGTAGACTAGTAGGTAACAAGTAGGTTACCAATACAAAACTCTAGATTTTTGCCATCTTAACTCAGAGCTTTAGCCCTAATCAGAGTTAGTGAAGGTCTCTTTAATTTCTTTTGGTTTCAGAAAAAGTGAAACAGTGGGTTTTTGTTCTTCTCTGCCCAGAGGGAAACAAAAAACCCCCACTAATATTGAAAAGTAAACCTGCATTTTGGTGACCCAGGTTGTTATTAATACCACAGGCTAAGGACTGTAATTTTCTAAGGTTTGTGTATAGCTGAAGCGGCTTTCCTAGTATGCTTGAAGACAAATGACTAAAATCAAAAATGGATTTATTTACAATTATGAGCTTAAGTTTGAGGTGATGTGATATAAGTGTTGCAATTAGTGTGAATGCCATAATTCTTTAGGAGTCAAGGAGCCTTCTCTAGCAAAGCTGTTCACAGTGTTACACTATAACCAGAATTCCTGTTCAAAATTCAGGAGTCAGCAGCTAATTATTAGCACTAAGCACCCCACATTTTCTTTGAATTACTAAATCCACTTAGAGGTCCCAATTCAGCCAGGCACTCAGGAATATACTGAACTATAAGCATATTGTTTAAGTCCATGGACTGCCATTGGATTTAACAGGTCTTTAAAGTTCAGGCTGTACTTAGGGAACCCTCCGTACTGGGGACCTACAGAATAACATAGGCAGGTGACAGCGCTTTAAAAAAGCAGTGCCAGTACGAGCCAAGTGCAGCCAGATTCTTAAAATCTTTAAGAGACAGAAGGGTCACAATTTGAAAAACAAATTTGTTTCAATTGTGATTAAAACGCTGCCTGGACTGGGGAATGTGCTCATCCCTATGTATGCCTATAGATCTGCCCCAGGCTTCCGTGCTGGTTCAAGGTGAGTTTTGTTGACAGTCATGTCTGCGTGACTTGCATAATGTCTTACAGGCCACCAGCAGTCTCACAGCTTGTGTCACAAGATAGATAGATAGGTAATGCTTTTATGATGAATAAGGAAACCCTGTTGAGGCATTTCTAGATATGGTCGTGCAGTTGCCTAGTTTGAAACTGTTCCATGCAAAAGCATAAGGGTGTTAACCTGTGCTAGAAGATAAGTGAGCCTTGTGCAATTTTGTGTGCTAAATTCCACTGAGCAGCTTTGAGTGGAGTTTGTTTGCCAAGGTGAAAGCCCATATCCCTTGATTCCAGTGGTTTTGCTGTGTTTATACATTGGGTGTTCTGTGCAGAGAGCAGATTGATGGATCATCCAGCACACCAGCTGGCTTTCATTGATAAGTGGGTAAGATGGCTTTGGTTATGTGTAGGTGTCTGCAGCAAACATCATCTGTCCTCTGATACACAGACTGGTTTAGCTACACCTCAGCCCTGATAGCCTGTCCATCTTTTCCGCTGAGAAACATCTGTGCTGTGCACACCTTTTGGACTTCCTACACAGGCTGCCCCTTACACAAACGTGCCAGTACTGAAGTTAGGTGAGCATTAATAAAAGGATAAAGTAGTTCATCTTATTAGGGGACAGAAAAGGCTCCCCTTTCCCTTCTCCATCAGAATGTGAGTGGCTTTTCATTGGGTGACTAGCAGACAACCTTTCGGATTGCTTTCTCTTTGTTTCTTACACCTGCTTAAATCCATATGAAGTAGTTTTGATGTTGGTCCTAATAAGTCAGAGGTAAATCTTAACAGTAGAGTTCACAAAACTTACTGTCCTAGCTAAGAAGAGTGCAAACAGGCAGATAGCTGTGAAGGTGGAAAGTTACTCTGATTCTAGAAAACTATTTCAGCTAAATTGGTTGGGAGTGTTATTAGCAACACAAGGCATAAGCATCAGAGCTCTGTGCTATCAACCCACCCATTTCCTCTCTTGTTCCCAGAGCCAGTCACTGGTCCAGTAATAGCCTGACACATGCTGCTACCTGCTCTGGAGCCACAGTCCAGCAGTATGACACACAACCTCTAAAACCAGAGGCAGTGATGGGGCCTTTTGGGTGCACAATTGTCAATAGAAAAAAGGAGAATGTACTGATATATACAGACATAAAATATGACAGCACCTCTCTTTAAAATACACATGGAGATAAAATGATGGACTGACTTATTTAGTTCACCTCTGCAATAAAAATCCTTTGAAGGTGCTTTCCCTGGTATAATAATAATAATGTTGTGAAGACTTGGGCTTCCATGCACTTATCTGTCTATACTTCAAATAGGATAAAAGGAAAAATATATTTATTGTGAAAACTGCATTTTAGGCTCTTTGATAACACAACTGAAGTGCCTCCTCAAAAGGCAGAGAGGATGTTTGCAATGTGCAGCAAATCCCTGTTACCACTGTTGTGTGCTTACCCTCAGCAAGACCTAGTCTCTTGCTTTTACAGGCTGTTTGGCATCACTGTGTAAGTACTTATGTACCACTATGAACTACAGTGCCTCAGAGGCTTTTTGCACCCAATTGTTCAAAGTTTAAAAGGTTTTGGTGAGGGGAGGGAGACTAAGAATTCATCCAAAGCAACTGAAATAGCTTAATGCTGGAAGGGGCTGGTGACTTCTGCTGACACCGAGTTCCCTCAGGAAGCAATACTGACTGGTGTCTCCACAGCTGGACATGTAGCTGCCAGTACCTGCTGGGAGAGAAAGGCACTGAACTATTTGGGATACAGCATGATGTCAAGATATATGTCCAATAACAGGCCTCAGCAGTAAGAGTCAAAATACATAAATGCACAAAAAGTCTTTTTGGTTTCTCTCTGGCTTTCTTTCTGTCCTTATTATCTTGGGTACCCTTTGGCACACCATTAAGTAGTGCAATGCTCTATGTGCTAAACTCCCTTTTACATTCCTAGGCCTTACCAAAAAACCAAGAGTCAATATCTTCTTCTACCTGCTTCTGATGTATTAGGCTTATTTAAATACAGCCCTACTGTTTTCCATCCTTGTTAAGTTCTGTTGCAGAAAAATATCAGAATGCTTACCGACCTTATACACTTTAGCTTCCATGAAGTACAAATACCTGCATTCTAATGAAGTAATAGTTCAGCTCTCTGTCTGCTTGTAGGTGTAATTTTTATAGTAAGAAGTGAATATTTATTAGAAGAGTACCCATATTACCCTCTGTCATAAATACATACTGTTGCAGAACAATTAGCATATCTACATGACTGCTGTGTGAGCCTAGGGAGTGGATCCCTCACTCTCCAGGCTGGGGACCAAGTCACCCAACGAAGTGTCAGCAATGGCATGCTCTCTTCACTGCCTGGCCAGTGGCCCACTCAGTGGCTTCATGAAAACTATCCTGCTCTGCATCTCATCTTCCTCACCTGCAAAATAAACAGTGGTGATTCTTTTCACTTCCTTGCTATTAAGCTAGCTTAGTAAATCTCAAAAAAGGCGCTGAAGTAATTCACAGTTATCTAATTAGATACAACATCATGCTGATAATGAACTGAGCCAGTTCATTATCTTACAGAAATCCATTGGAAGATGAAATACCACTTCACTGAAAGTTAGATATTGAAAGACTACCAAACAAAGAAGAGTTTTACTGGATTTTTGTTTGTCTAATGGCCATTGGTAATGGTATGGGGAAGAAGCACTGGAAAAAGGGGAAGTCTAGTGGGCCTTTCCTTGGTCTACTCTCAGCTTCTGGTAAGCTGCAGTTAAGGGACTACTCAAGCAAGGATTTACATTTGGACAATCATATTTAATCAGTGCTGATGGGGACATTTTCCATAAACTTGTCTAATAATTTTGTTTCTTAGCTATTGATAGCACTGAGTTCTGGTTTAATAGGTATTATGTGAAAGAGCACTTCCTTCTGTTTCAAACTTGCCTTCTAGCTTTGTTTGGTTCTCCCAACTATCTTTTGTGCTTATAAGAAACAGTGATTCATTGCTTCCTTACATTCCATGGCTTGCTTGTGATTTCAGAGACCTTGAGCATATCTTCATGGCCCCTCCCTGTTGTTGTTCCCTTCAGTCCAGAAAGTCCCATTTAGCAGGAAAGTGCGAGTTCCAAGCCTAGCACAGGGATTTGGCAGCAATCCGTAAATTGATGTTTTTAATCAAAGCTGTGCCTTGACTGTGCTTTCAGATTCCGGCAAGTTGTTGCTGAATATGAACCAGAAGCACAGGAAGTATCCCGGCTCTTCCGGTCTGTCCTGCAGGAAGCTGCTGAGAAGATCAAAGAGGAGGAAGAAGCCAAGAAGCTTGCCAGGCAATGGAACACAAAGAACAGAACCAGCCTCTCCTTAGCAACATTTAAATCTCGGTCCAGGATTTCCCCGTTCATCAGTGATATCAAGACCATCTCCGAGGATGTGGAACGGGGCACCCAGCCCACCAGAAGGGTTTGGAGCATGCCAGAATTTCGGCACACCAAGGATTTCTGACTCTATACTGAATAAGGTTTTTAGACAGCAATCTTCCAAAATCCCACCTACCCCTTTTTTAGCTCTACTGTTCCTTCTTTGTTCCAGCTCTCTCTTCCTGCCTATCTCTGTCTTGGAAGCTGTGTCCATAGTAACTGCAGCTGATGCCTGCAGCGGATGATACAATTTATTACCAAACATGGTAGCCTTTCCTTTAATTTAGTAGCTATTCAGTAACCTTAAGGGCAAGGCTCACTTACTATCTCATTTTTATTACTGCTCTTTTGTGGAAAATGAATTAGTTTTGCTATGTCTGTCTTTTCCCTTTCCCCTCCAGCCTGGATGTAGTTATCTATAAAAACTTTTGGCTCGAGCCACTGAGAGCTGCTGCCTGGACCAATCTTGCTGAAAGCAAGACAGCCACTTAAATGAGTGAGGCTTGCAGGATCAGGCTTGTGAGGTAAAGCTAGTATCTGATTTGGAACTGAACTTCCTTTTCCAACTAATAGCCTTCCTCAGTGCTACAACAAACTTCACAGGTAACCTCAGCACTGCTCTTGATCCACTTTTTGCTGACAGTTCACAATCCAACCCGAGTAGAAAGAGACCCAAGCTTTTTGAGATTAAAGACCAATATTATTCCACAACAACCAGTTTATGCATGTTCAGGTTTCTTCGGTATTTTCTCTTTTGTGCAGGCAGAACCCCATGAACCTTGCACCTGCAGAGTAGACAGAAATTGAACCACCTGCTATGTAGATATACAGGTGGATACCTCGGAGCTGTGTCAAATGCTGTTGTGGGTCCTCAGAGTTCTGTTGCTAAGGTCAGTGCTCCACCCCACACACCAGTAATAAATCAGTAGGTTGAAATTAATGTTTATGGCCAAGCCTGAAAGAGTACTGAAGGAGAGTATTCCTGTACAGAGAAGGATGAAGGGACTCAGCATTCATTCCCAGGGCTCTTTGTACAGTAGCAACAGGTGAGATCATTTGAACAGCTTGCTGCTGTGAGTGTCTGCAGGGCTCTGGCAGATGAACGTTCTGCTGAGAGCTTGAAGAACCAGGAAAATGCCATTAAGGAAAAGCTGCTAGGGCCCTAAGTCAGCATCTGTAGGAAGAGTTCTCACCAGCAAAGGAAACAGGACAGCATACTGTGAAAGTCATGGGTCCTGAAGAGAACCCAAGGGCTAGGATGCTTTGTGGTGACCAATGGAAGATGGGGAAGTAAGAGAGGGATTTGCCTGTATGACTGGCTTTTGGGGAATCATCCCAGTGGGGTACAGCCTCCTGGAGGACCCTGTAGCTTTGTTGTTCTTTTGTCTGTTTCCAGCTCTTTTCCCTGGGGATCTTTGCAACAGCATGTGGGTTCTATGGCCAAGAGAAAACCCTTTGAAGCTGTGCCAACTCTGGGAAGAATTCCAGTGCATGAGATCTATCCTAGAGTAGAAATGTGTGGTTTCTTCCAGAGATGGGGGAAGGCAGAATAAAACAAAGATCAAGATCAAACCCTTAAGAGCTCTCTAAGACTGTGAGATTCTGGCTCTTCCTCTCTCCCCTCTGGGCTATGTAAGATTGAAGACAAGGCTTTCTTACTAGCACCAGGCTGTAGTTTCTTGTCCCTTGGTAAACACTGCTGCCAGCAACCCTCCTAGAGACAGATAGCAGAAGCTCACCTTGGGGCTTCCAAATACAGCATCCACTTTGGGACAAGCTATTTCAACTCTAGGTCAGTGAGGGAGAGTTTAAAGCCTTCCGACAATCAGCTTAGTGTTTTTCAGCCATATGTCCTTGTGAAGTAATGTGATTGTGTATATGAAGTAAAAACAAAGGCTTGAGATACTTAGCATAGCCTTAGCTGTCTAGAAGATGTAGGATCTCTAGCAAGGGATCACCACAATTTTCAGAAAAATTCTTGTTTGGAAAAAAGTCAGCCATTTTTTTTTTTATATATTTGCAAGCCACCGTATGCTACTGAAGGCCGAGATGAGTTCATGAATTTCCTGCTACAGCGCTGCAGTCATTTTATTTGCACTTATGTTCTATTTGACACTTTCAGTATTGACTGTATTGATGTGATGTTTGATGGACTGCTGGGAGACATGGGACATTTTGACACACTGACATAAAGCTCTTTGTTACGCTACAGTGTCAACAGTGTGCTCACTCTTTCTTAAGGAAAATCAGGAGTAACTAACTTCCCTACACCAATGTACAAAGACAAGGAATCACCCGAAGGGTGTTCACACTATCACAGCAGCCTGTGATCACGCTGTGCCCTTCATTAACAACTTCCAGCTAGCAGACACCATTCTCCTGCAAGAGCCAGCCAAGGGAGACAAATCTGATCTTTCGTGAAAACCCTGCATGTTACGGAGGCCAGACTGTGGCAGTGCTTGTGACAGCGGTTTTGTTTCAACTTACCCAGCATTTCTAATTCCACAACAAAATGTAATCCAAACTTTTAAACAGTATCATTCTCCCTGTACTGTTTCTGCAGGTTACACTGTGTGATCTGATGGCAAAGGGATATTCGGATACCAAGCTATGAGAGTTCTAATCTCACTCTATGTTATGTAGTACTCTTAAAGGGACAGAAGTACTACCACGTTCACCTGTGGCCAGCTGTTTGGAGACTGACTGTGACCTTCTGCACTGTGTGTGCAGCAGCAGGTACTGAAGCAGAGCTGGAGAAGTGGTTTGGATGCACGACTGTTGCACTCTGCTTGTGGTGCTCCTTTTCCTTAGGAATGCTGGAGACCGAACCATAAAAGAGCCTTCGGTCACAGCATGTAGCAACAACTACCCACTCATGTTTGCCTTGTCCTAATTCCATATTTCTGTGTGGCTAAATTAGCATCTCAGTTCAAATCAGGAGCACGAAACTCCTAACTGTCCCCACCTACTGTGCTATGGTCCATGGCACTGGGCACACACAGTGGGCAAACAAGATTGCTTTTGGCTGAAGCTAACCCAAATGATCCAGGTGGCTCACAGCTCCATAAAGCTGCACTAATGGTGGTCTGAAATAAACCCTCACAAAACTTATGTAGAGTGAACATCAGGTCATCACTGATAACTGTCTGACTCTACAGCTCTGCTCCTCCTGGGCTGCACAACCTACTAGTGTAGAAAAACGAAACAAAACATTTTTACACAGCCCTAATGGGACCCTCTGATCTGTTCTTAGCACCTCCCTAGAGCTAGTCCAGCGTCTTAATTCTTTAAGAAGAATAAAAAGTGAACTAGCAGCACATCATCATTAACGTACAAAAGTGAACTGAACAAGAATCATTCTAAATCCTCAAAGATTCTCTCGGAACTGAGCAAGGATTTTGGTATCAGCTCAGAGCATTGCTGTTGGCCCACTGCTGATAGCATTGTGCTGCCCAAAGGACACTGTCACACCCAGCAAAAAGCAGTCCTAGACTTGCTACACATTCTAATAAGTAACAGCAGCAGCTCAGTTGCACTGCTGGGCTTCCAAGGGCTAACACTTCTCAGAGGCACTACTCACCTGAGGGAGGCTGGGCAGCCCTGCTTCTGGGGCTTCTACAGATGGGCCTTGTCTGGAGGCTGTGGCAGCCAGCAGAGGTGTGCAGTGCAGGAGGTGAGTCTCCTCACCCATGTCGGCACATAGTTCAGGCAGCTGTCACGCCACAGGGAACTGGAGTAAGCTCTGCGGGAAATACCTGTCTGCTGACATTGCACTGTTTATATATTTCATCATGGAACCTTGGAGAATAAAAGCAAAGCTGTGGAATATAAACCAACTGATTTGTACTTGTTGTCTTTAATTAAAGATCTCCTGAAATATAACCTGTTTGCATCTAGCCAAACGCAACAGCTGCTCCTCTGCCCTACTCTAATGTGTGCGTATCAAAGGAGGAAGGCAAGAATGGTAAAGGTACTTGATCTAAGCAAAAAAACCCATCCTCTCTCTACAGGCTACAAATACAACTGCCCATCTTCCATCTTGCTACCTCTACAAACAGATCTCAAGATACAAGGTTTTAAATAACCAAGATTAAGCAATTGCAAAGGTCTGAAATTCTCTGAAGCTACATGATTTACAGATACAAGCTTGAAATCATCAACGTGCTTCCAAGCACGTCTTACATTAACCAATATTACCACACAATGAGAAGATATAAGTGACAAAATGGATGTTTTGTCACCAGGTATTTTTGAGTCACTCCATTGATTCCATATCTGATCCTGGGTACTAGAACACCTTAATATCATCAGATGGTCCCAGATGACTCAAGACTCCCTCTGCTAAGCATCATACATGCAAAGTATGCATGTATCCCCTTTAACAAAGGGGAACATTTTTTTTCCCCACACGAAGTATTACTGAAGCATGGATTGCATTGCTTGGCACACTCTGGTGATCAGACAGATGAGTGGTTCCAAAAGGGGACTGTGTGAGTACAGAGGGTTAGTAAACCACAGTGGTTTAGATGCAGCCTATAGCACAGGGCTTAAGCTACTCCTTGACAGAAGCTGTGGACAAGCAAATCTGTGTTGTTGCTTACACTACTTCCCCCAAACATTGCTATAGGCCTCTCTCAGAAGGAAAACTACAGACAGGTTGACTGGATGGTCATTCTGATATTCCTGTGTTCTGCTATACCTCTCTGATGAAGGACATGGCACTGTAGTTTTGCCCAAAAAGCATTCTGAGAAGCACAGTCACAGCCTTTTTGGTTGTGCCCTGCCACAGAGGAAGGGCTATTAGGCCTCCCTCAGTTCTACCCACCTGTGACAGACAGAGACATCATAATCTTGGTGCCTGCCTTTCCCTGGTACTGCCATCTGTGCTCTGGGCTGTTGGCACAAGGACCTCTTGTTCTCTTTGCATAATCAGAGAAACCATGTTTTGAGCTGGCTTACATCAGGAAGATACTATGCTGGCCTTGAATGCTGGGTCTTGGGCCCAGGTCTCCCAATGACTACTATGTACTTTCTGTGCAGTTGTGCACAAAGATATTCTCAGACTAAGGGAAAATCCTTACAGGATGAGAGCTTAAAAACACAAGAGAAAGGTGAGGAAAAGGGATACAAGAAGCACAGTGGATTATGTGGTGATTTACAGTTATCTGTGTACATTGTACACTTCATAAAATTATGAATTCTTAGCGTCCTGGCTAGATAACCAGATCATAGCATCTTAGCTTTCTATTGCAGTCAAAATCTATATTCTGGCACTGGTATTTAAGAGATGGAGAAGAGCCAGGTGCAATTTCTGAAGAACTCAGCAGCCCCAGGCAGGGTGGTGCAAGAACACCTGGTCCTTCCAGGTCCCTACTGGCTCTCCATAACTTGCTCCTGTTGCATTCAGCTACTGAGAAGTTAAAGGCTTCCTTCTGCCTTTGGCACGCAAGCACCAGCAGAAGAGTTTATTGTCTGTCCTCAGCACAGCCAAGGGCAAGAAATGAACAAAGACTGGATTAAATTCATAGGACAGCAGTAACAAATGTTCCCCATAAACAAGCATAATTAGGTATTTGCAGGCTAATTAAAGGGTTTCAGAATAAGAAAGTGCAAAGCCAACGTCCAAAGGTAAAAACAAAATAGATTTCCGTAACATTCCAGCTGGGCAGCAATGCCACCTACTGGCAGATATCCTACCACCGACTAACCAGGGAATAGGCAGCAGCTTTCTAACCAGGCCTCTCCTGACAAATCCCTCACTCTGGCACTACTGCTGTCTCACACCGCTGTCACCCAGAGAGCAGCACGCGAGTGGAGAGCAAAATGAACACAACTAGTGTTAGCCCTGGTGTTCAGTGCCTTACTGGAGACGGCACCAGTGGTCAGCGTGCTGGTATGGGAACAGCTGTCATCTTAAACATTGTGCCTCTCAGACTGGATATTAATGTGTTCTTCATGCTGGTTGAAAGGGTTCAAAACATGTCCCTGTAGACCCCTCAGCACCATGTCCTGCTTGTCCCTCAGACAACACTGGATGTGTCAAACTCCTTGGGAATCATAATTTAAGACCAAAATTGAACAGGCAGGAAAATAACCCCTGTTGTCAACAGCCAAATACATCATGATCTGTGCTTTGGACAGTAATTTTGATGATTAATTTTGTCCACAGATGGAACTAGGTGGCTGGGTGCTTGCCAGTAATTTTAAGCAGCAGCTCCTCAAAAGCTCATCCCCCTACAGCTTCAAGTACAACCAAGTAGCAGGCTGGAGGGTTCCCAGGTGTGCCCAAGACCTCATTCCTTCAGAAGAACCCAATACCCTGTAAAGTTTAGCCATTTCATGGAGTCCCCAAATCACAGTGGAGCTCCCCACCTTGAGAGCTGAACTGGAACCTTGGAGACTAAATATGCACAGCAAAGATCATGAGTTTTACACACCAAAGGCCATCAGAGCTCCATTCAGCTGTCAGGGCCCATCCCCACACCAGGGCAGGTTTGGCAGGTGATCCCAGGACAAGTCACTTAGCCTCTCTGACCTCTGCTCTTCCCCTCTGTATAGAGCTCACTCAGATTTTCCTGCTACAGAGGATGACTGGGAAGCTCATACATTCCTGCAGCATGAAACACCCAGGTACATCAAAACAGCACAACTTGCCCAAGTTTAATCATACTAAATACTGAAGAGTTACCACAATTGCAGACCCATCTCAGTTCTGCAGGATGATACACCTTAGTTCCACGGAGCCAGATTCTTTCAAGACAAAGTGGTATTTATACACATTTCCTCAGCTTCATCTCTTCTACATTTTTGTGTGGGCAAAAGAGTGAATTTCAAGCAAACCATAAAGGAAACGAGTAACAAAGAATCACAGTGTCTTCTGTTTCTGGAATTTCTGTTGTCAGAAAAATTCAGCTGTTCTGATTCCAGAATGGAAAATGGTACAGGGACACAGAAAGTTGAGTGTGATAGCGAAGACTGTCATACACACACAAGGTAGTTTTTCATCAATTATTCATCATTTTAGGAAGAATCTCAACTTGCCCAGTAAGGTAAGCTTCTGCAGCCCCTTATCATCTGACCTTGGCCCCACACCATGACTTCTGACAGCAGCAGTCTCCCTCCATCCCTATCTCATACCTTTCCTATTGCTCTATTGTTCCAGCCTGCATCTTCACCCACAGTAGGCACCTTTCTGAGACCTGGTAGCAAGTCTCTCTATCAGCCCCTTGCCCATCAGGTTGACATTCCATGTCACTTCACAGTTCCCTCATACAAATTTCTCAACCTGATGTTCACCACAATCTTACTGTTTAACCCTCACATCTGGTTCAGTCTGTGGTTCAGCTGCCAGAATAGTGATTTGAAGCAGTATTAAGAAGCTATGCTTTAGTGAAAAAATCAACAAAATTAACTTCTTTCCTGAGGCAGCAAAGCATGGACAATTATTCTGGCTGTAAGGGCCTGTGCTCACTAGGGAGGACTGGAATCTGCTGGCCAGCTCCAGACAGGAGTCTCAAAGATACTCAGTCCCAAGAAGCATGTGATCTCAATGTTTGTGGGGAAAGACAGAGAAAAAAAGGATGCAACATTACTCAAACCACTTTAGAAACCTGAGAATCTGCATGGAGATGGGTAGGAAAGAAAAGGAGGTTTATAAAAGCAGCAACTGATGGGAAGTTTCAGACACCATCTGTAACTGACTGGGGAGGAGAGAATAAAACTGAATCACTGCCACAGAGCTTAAGCAGCTTGGTTCTCTAAAAGAAATGATTCCTTAGAAGTAAATGCTGGCATAGAAATATTTTAAAGCATCACTAAAGCATATCCAGCATGTCAGAACTGAGCAGGAAAAATTCCTGTCCTGAAACAGCAAGAAAGAGAAAAAGGATTTGTTTGTTTTTTAAGAAAAAGCGGTTTGACTTGTTTTTGCATCATTAGAGTCAGCAACTACCAAAACCCTAAAAGAGGAACAGACCACATCATATTTCTAAAGGCTCTTTGCCTTTTCCATACTAGTATGGAACAGGGAAGGAGTTTTTACAATCTTGACGAAAGCACCAAAAAGCGAATTATTTCACTTAAGTCTGAACCTTCGAACCAACGCAGTTCTTCACAAGTGTGATCTCCACGTTTCCCATTCCTATTTGCTGCTTTCCATCTTCCAAATTTCTACTCCCTCCCCACCCTGACAAATTTTCAGAAATTATACTATCTTTATATAAAATAAAACCTAAGGAATTGGAAGGATTTTAGTGTCTTCTAGGAGAGTGTTTGGGATTAACCTTGTTATGCAAAGACCAGAGAAAAAAAGCTGCTTATCTGGGCAAGATCCTTTGACATCACTGGCTAGAATATACCAAAGTAGTACAAATCAAAGCATTATCCTCACGAAAAAAAAGGGGGTTTCTTGTTTGTTTTTCCCCCTACTGACATTTCAGAGCAGTACGTCCAAAAAAGGCTTCCATTGCCAGATTACAAGTCAAGGAAACTCCAGTTCTTACCTATGTTTTTCCAAGTTTTATGTTGATAAGGATGTAATGGTTTGCTTTTCTGGATCAGGGCTTTAATCTCTAAAGAATTACATCTCTGCAACAACTATAAAATGCTTCACAATAAAAGAAAACTAGGGAAAAGACAGGATTCTAGCATCTTCAGAAGGTTTCACACATCAAAACACTTATAAAATTATCCCTTGAGCAATGGTTCAGATCTTCAGGTTTACTTCAAAACACCGCAGGAGACACAGATGCAAGGAGTTTTCCACTTGCTCTTTAATGAACTCCCCACACTCTGACTGCTGTAGACCTGAAGCTCTTGTCAAAGTCAACTACCCTTGACTCCTTTTTTTCAGGCATTCCTAAACAGTAGTTCCTGGGAAGCACTTGCTTCTCGAGCGATTCAAGTGGGACTCCCACGTCAGGGTTATGTTCACAGGGGCCTGCTGGCTAACCAAAAGTCAAGCTCTGGAAGGAAGGAAGGAAGAGCACAAGCACTGAGCAAACTACCACAGCTAACACACAAGTTATGCTGGGCTCCAGCTGCATATCCATACCTGTCTCATCTCACAGCGGGCTGTCAACATATCCAGAGAGTCACTGGCACTGCCTGCCTCTGATTTATTCCTGCAGCTCTTTCTCCATTAGGGTAAGGTATGTGGTGTGTGTCTTGCTTCACTTCAGACAGAGAAAGATTTGATACACAACTCAAAGGATCAGAAAGGCAGGCCAGAACTCCAGAGTTTTTAGGTCTAGGAACTGCAACTCCAGATGGGGGGGGTAAACTATTTATTGTGAGCTGCCTTTGAACAGCTGATTGAGATAAACAAAATCAGAGACCTTTTCTGCTTCTATTTTAGGATACAAATCATTCGCTACTGTTATTGCTCTAGAGTATTTTGCTTTTACATTTTCTAGTGAGAGAGAGCAATAAACTGTCCAGAGAAAGATCCTATCTCAAACTCTGAAAGAAAGCAATATATTAGTTAGTGAACTTCCAAAAAAACCATTTATGTAAAAGCATGTTCTATTTACAGAGGTCATTTTTCTCTTTAGGACAAGTATAACCACTACCAGAAAAAAAATATACATATAAGAAACACCTCATCTTTCAAACAGACATTTACAAATACTCTGGTTAAACTACTAGAAAAATTAAGACATTTGAAATTAACAGTGCATTCTGCATGCAGTTAGGATAGAAATTACATTATTTGACTTCAGTGTGTCATTTCTTATCATTGTCAATGACACACTCCTGGGCTTTTCTAAAAACACCACAGCCTGGCTATTACCTTAGGATCTCAAAAGGAGGACATGGATCTTCATTAGCAAGTTATTAGCTACTCTTCATTTTGCCATTAAAAAAGGAAATCCCGATTGTCTTCTCAGCAGGAGGGTCTGGTCTTGTTGAACTTGGCATCCTTTTCCCTGAGTTTCCCTTTAGTGTTTTGCTAGGCATGATGATCATTGACTTGGTGTATCTCCAAGTCCTTGGCCAGCACTCTTCCTGTTACAAGGCAGAGTTCAGAAATTCCAGGAGCTGCGCACGGTTCCGGTCTCTCTGTATGGCAGAGAAGCAGAGGCAGCAGCTGAACAGTTGAACAGACTCAGTGGAGCAAGGCTGCAGATCCCTGTTTTCTGTAGGGCTTTCACATCCACATTCACACAGCTGGATCTAACTAGCTATCAGTTGGGTGTGAGTTCCCCGGGGGAAGCACCAGGCAATGGGTCCTGGGGACAGATGCCCTCGGAGACAAGCTGTCACTGTCACTATTGCAGGATACATGTTCTAAGTGGCTCCCTGCAGAGGCTCCATTGGGCTGTAATCATGTAGCTCATGGTCTGCTCAGGAGGGAACTCACAAGCAGAACAGATGCTGTTCTCTGGTGTCTGAGGCGACTTTCACTGTACACATAGCAAGTCTTGTGCTTTGGGAGGTATAATTGTTTTTTCTGTGCAAAAACAGCAGCTTGCAGCATAACAAAACATTGAATTTAGGTTCTTTCTCCACGTAAGAGATGGCTCAAGCAGTCAAAACACTTGTTTCAGTGTTTTTTATAAAAAAATCGCATCTTTAAATACTGTAAAGAATGGATGCTGTTCAATTCAGCAAGACCACAGGAACCAATCAAAAAAGGACCAATATCAAATATTTGATGTTAAATATTGTAATGAGCAGGTTACTAGGACAGAATTGACAAGCATAATTTAACACAAACTGCAGAGCCCCAGAAAGAAGATAATGCATTTTAGATCAAATTTAGCTTTATGAATGCTCATATCTGCTTCAGTACCTATAGAATGAATTGTTATTGCTGAACCAGAATCTGCCAAGCTGGATATACCTCAACGAAGTAGCACTTCTAACCCATACCGACTAGTACCAGAGCCCTCTGCAGGCCACTCTAAGGTGTGGAAATTGTTGAAAAGGGTGAACTTATTAAATAAGTGCTGAGTCCAAACACTCATAGCAATAGCACAAAACACTACTCATTATATCAATTTCCCTGGGTATCTCAGCAAAAACATTTGACTGCTTTGAGAGAACACATGGTCACGTGGTCCTAATACTACTGTTGTCTTTTTTTTTAATTCCTCTCTAAATAATGGCTAGTTTTGCATGTGTTAGAAAAACACAGTAAAGCAGCAATTACCACAACTGATCACGAGAGACTGAAAGAAGATGAGTACAATTAAAACTAGTAAATTATATCAACAGAGAAAGCTATGAATCAGCTAACCATTAGAGACTGAAATTCTAAGAACCTGCACCGGCACCCTTTAGTTTATCTACTCATGCCTGAGTATTCCAAGCCCACTCGTAATACAAACCCTGCCAAAAGAATGAATTAAAATGTCTCAGATGGCACCATAGCCACACTAAAAGCTGCACTCAATTTACAACCCCTAAGTGCAAGACTGACTCTTCTACAAAAGACAGTACTATTGCAAAAATATTAAAAGATACAGTATCTTCTTTTAGGAATATATAGACTATTCTAACTCTTACCTCTATATCTTCCTTAGTCTTCTTAATTTTCATCTTAATTTTCTTTCCGGTTATCATGCTGTAGTTTTCATTCTTCTTTTTGTTTTTAAAGAACTAAAATGAGATCACACATTAAAAAAGCTTTGCTTTATTTTGTAATGTTACAAATCACAAGTAAAATTACAGATGATAATCTTTTATACTTCCTAACTGTTCAAAACAATACAGACAGATTTCTATTTGTTTATGATAAAACTGGGGATGTTATACACATTTTTATTACAGGACAGATTAAGTATTTAGATGAAAAATGTAATGGAGCTTCAGATTCACACAAGCATACCTTGGAAAGCTGGACAGGTCCTGCCTTCTCTCTCTTTTTCTTCTTTTCTTTCTTTTTCTTCATTTTGTTCTCTTTTTTCCTTTTCTACAAGAATAAGACATATATTCTTAGGCTTACAGACTCAAAAGGGTAAAATAAACCAAATCCACAAGTATATCTCAAGGCCCTCACTAATCAAGACACCCCTTCTGTTTGCCCTTACCACTGCCAGACAGGTAGTAGCTGAAATACAGAAAGTAACACAGCAGGGTTAGCAACCCTTGGGACCCTGAGAAACAGAAATGGTCTGATTCCCTGTTCTCTCCCATTTAATGTTGTCCTCGTTTAACCCCAATATACAAAATCACTGAACAGAAGGTCCTGATAAAATAGAAAAATTACTACAGCAAGAATCTACTACCTGCTTCTCTCACTGACTAAAAATCAGTTCTTCTGACAAATTCTATACAGTTATCAAGATTCCCCACTACTCTTTTCTTCAGAGACTACTCTGAATGCTAGCTGGACCAGCAATGACTGGTAAAAGTAACTTCTAAATTATTTCTTTTTTTTGTATACAGTCAATTAAATGCCAACCAATCAGTTCAGCTACTGTAACCCTAAAAGCATGATTCAGATTTACAGAGCCACAGACAACAGCATTATGTCTCACATGACCTTTAAGGTTATTGTTTGTAAACTCCATATTTCTCTTTGTAAAATGTTTACCTTTTTGTTGTGTTTTTCTTTTTTCTTTTTCTTCGATTTAGACTTAGGAAAATCTAAAGTTAAGGAAAAACAAACAACAAAATCAAATCCTCTAAGTTTAGAATTCTTGAAAAAGGCATTTGGTTTTATGGATAAGGCATACAGAAATGTGAAACCTAGAAAGAAAATGCCTTAATTTAGCTAAACACATTGACACTGGTTGAAACTAACTCAGAGGAAAGCAACACATTAACTGACTGCCTCTTACTGGTCTAACATGGAAATTGAAAATACCTGATTTACTGATTCTGCAGACATGCCAACTTTATGTGAGTCCTCAAAGGTAAATGCTTGAAATGTTAAGACCAAAGCAGGACTGAATAAAAAACCCCAACTCAGGTCTAAATAGACTGGTGAAGTAGAAGAAGATCTGTATTTTGAAAGTGTAATGATTAAAGGAGTTTAAATAAACACAACATATCGTTACAAAGTAACATTTTTTTAAATGGCAGTTTTTTATTTTTAAGTTACTTAAACTAACAAAAGAACATTGCAAACTGTCTACAAAGAGGCACCTTAACACAGCAATAGAAAAAGGTTATAGAAAAACACTGAACACACAACATTAGTATTCTGCACCATCACTTTTTGGTGGTTTAGCCACATTTAAAACAAGCTCTAAATGTTTCCAGGAGTACTATCAAAACTGGCAAACATCATGTGCACATGTGGAGGTAGCTTACCTCTACTACTCGAAGAAGATGATCTCGATGAAGAGCGTGATGAAGAGGAAGAGGTGGATGTGCTGCTAGAAGACGATGTGGATGAAACAGACGATGACCTGCTTCTGCTGCGTTTTCGTTTCCTTTTTTCTTTTCCTTAGGACAACACAAGGTAACAGTGACAAGCACGCTAGTAGTAACTATAGTCTACAAAAACGACTCTTCGCAGAACTTAAACACAGTGAGCCCCCGTGTGCCACGGTTACTAATTACACGGTTGCTAATTACCATCAGCAAGTGGCCATGCCCAGTATCGGGGTCTAAGTCGGGGACTGACACAGAGCATCCAAACCCCAACACCAGAGCAGGGCAACAGACCAGCAGTGCCTACCTCGGACCTTCAGCCCTTCTTCTGAAGTTGCACACAGCGTCCTACTTTTTTCATCCTTGCTTTTATCCATATCTAGTCAAGAGGCAAAAGTACATTCAATAACATAATTTCCAAAAGATTTTGGAAATGGAAAAAAAAAAAAAAAAAGGCAAAGGCAGTGCGGAAACCGAGGAAACCCGCGAACACGCCTGAGGGCAGCCCCACAGAATCACAGAACGGGTTTGGTTGGAAGGGACCACAGTGGGTCTCCCGGTTCAACCTCCCGGCCCAAGCAGGGCCATCCCAGAGCACACGGCACAGGACCACGTCACCTGCCCTCACACTGCACCACACTGAGGGGGGCCGCGCCTTCGGCCGCGTCCTCTCGCGTCGGGAACCGGAGGCCAACCCCCTTGTTTTCGTGCCACCGCCAGTGCGGACGCAAAGGGGGTTTTTCCCCACATCCCTCCGTGTCAGGCTTGCCGCTGGATCACGGGACCCGGCGCGCAGGGGAAGCCCCGGGGCCGCGCACCGCCGCGGCTGTCAGGGGCTCCGCGCCCAGCCCGCCTGTCCCCGTGGGCTCCGATCCCCCTGCCCGACCACCCGGGATGGGGACGGCGCCGCTCCCGCTCTGCCGCCCCTCTCGCGCTCGGCCGGCCCGCCCGCCGACCCGGAAGGGCTGGAGCCGCCGCCGCCGCTTCCTGCCCCTCACACGGCAACGGGGTCGGCGGTGACACATTACCGAGCGCATTTCCAACCTCTGGGCTTCACCCTGACAAGTTTTGCGTCCCCCGTTTTAAAATACCATGTCCCCAGACACAAAGCAATCATGGGATACTGGAACAATTCCTGATTCTGGTCCGAAATGAAACAAATCCAACCCCAAAGCGGCTCCAAACAGAAGTAATATCCCGCTCTGATTCCGGTGGGTCCTCAGACCTTGTGGATGTTCGTCTGGTCTAGCTTAGAATTTACTGAACTTCTATGTGCAGCTGCTTTACGATATTCAAGCGTAAACAAAAACATCTATGAAATACATTGATTCTTAATCTAAAGAAGTGTTTTTGCTTGTTGGTTATCATCATCATCATTATAAACAAATATCCAGTACTTTGCATCCTTGTAAAAATCTCCTTAAATGCAGCCAAAATGAGTATTAGGCCACACTGACTCCAGAAGGATGGTAAAGTTATTTATTCTTACTTTAGTTTATGTACACAGTGAAGACATTTGGCTAGAAAAATGCCTGCATTGTAGTAAGAGATATTCAAACAACTACAAACTGTCAATAAATACGTAAGAAACATACTAGATGCTGATGTAGAAATACCCTAAGCTCTTTTGGTTACTTATCCAGTACAATATTATTGAAAAGGTTTTTGGTATTTTTTTCATGCAACATCAAAATTCTTCCTGACAATTCATGCTATACAACATATTTTTTTCTTTATTAGGAATGGGGTGAAGTTTAAAATCCTGTTTACAAGTAGTAAAAAAATCACTGAAAATTTTAACATAAATCTCTCAATTACTGTAATAAAAAAAAACCAATTTAAAGAAGGTCTTGCCTTTAAAAAAACCCAATTTTCTCAACTAATTCTTTATAAAACAGGCAGTATGTCAAAAGGGATGTTTCCAACACCCAGGACGAATCATTTGTGCTTCAAAATTTTAAGAGGAATATTCGTGGCAAAAACCTAAACCCAACCAGTAGGTAGAGGAGAGATTGCAGTACAAACTGGCTAAAACCAAACATGATTTCAAAATCTGTCTAGGAAAACACTAAACACTTATCCACATCACTATGCCATCGCCTACTCTAACAATTAGAAATGGAGTTTTAATAATACTTAGCTCTCTTCATGCTCAAACTTCTTCACAAACATTTAAATAGCTCTAACATTTCTGCAAGTATTATTATCCCCATTTTACGCTTGGGGTGGTGGAGGTGGAGAGGGCTGGGTATTTGCCAGGATACAGACCACATCCTTTCCATCTTGCCTCCCTTGCTTGTCCAAGTTCTTTATCATTTTCTGTATTTTATACTCAAAGTACTGAGGAGTCCCAGGACACACGGTTCGTACATTTCCATCAGTTATTAGTGGTTATTATGCAAGTTGTGTCACTTTGAAAGTTACGTGACAAATACTGAAGTAATAACATGAAATCCACATCTGAGGCTCAGGGTTGATGACACAGAATGCCACACCACTGTCAAACCAAGCTTTCTCTTTCTGTAACAATGCTAGGGACATGAGGCCTAATTCTTTATGCTGTACAGCTGAAATTACTCTTGAAGTCAATCATGGTGGTACAAAAGAATAAAATTTGTTCCTTGCCATCTGTTTCTGGGAACACGGAAAGCCCCTTTGGTGGCTCAGTACATCCTGACATTGTAAAACAAAAAGGACTTCCAGATGAAAACAAAGATTTCAGATGTGCTAACCCACCAGGAGGTATAGATTACTAAGGTCTCTTCCCTTCCACCCCCCAATTTGAAAATATATGTGTCTGAGTTACGTCCTGAAAACCACGTGGGAAAGTAAATGTCTAGCAATAAGATTGCTGATACAAAATACAGTATTTTGCCTTCATCTTAGTACCAAACCTTGAATTATTTTAGTTGATATCAACATCCCGCACAGAGAGGGCATTTTTCATTTTGCCACATTTGCCCTCTTGAATTTTCTGCCTTATACCTTTCAGTCCATGCCCCGTTTTGATTTTTATCCTGCCTAGTTTACTCTTACTCTAAATCCAGCTTATTGTCTTGCTGTCTCTTGATAAGCTTTGGAGCAATGGATAATGCTGTGGTGTTCCACTACCTGATCTGTGAGAGATGAGAGATGCAAAACTCTGTCACTTGTAATAACAAAATGGCTGAGAATGCAAAATTACATCCCTGTTACAAGCACCCAAAAGGCTTTAAAAAGGCACGTGTATTCTGTGTCACTTGTTCCTTGATAGTTTTAGTGGGTCTCAAATAAACCCCATACAATGCACACATTCCCTTGCAGTATGGAAGGAAATTGGAATGAGAATTAAGATCTTCAGACAACACAGTCAGCAGTTGTTACAGCCCTTTTGTAACAACTGCTGACTGTGTTGTCTGAAAATCTTAATCTTCAGACAAGAAGTTCTTCAAACTGAACAACAAGTTGTTAAAGGGTGGCTGTGTCACCCTTTAACAAACACTAGAGCTGCACTATCTGTGAGAATTGGGTTCCTACTGCAACCTCACTCCCTAATCCCTTTTCCCCCTTCTCCCCCTAACATCCAAATTTCTAGGAGAGAGGAACAGTGCATGTTACGTGGGCTTTCTCCCAGGCAGATATCCAAAGCTTTTCCTGCCTTTTATAAAGTTTGTAGGCCAGAAAACATCAATTTTGCACAGATGTGGAAGAAAAAGAACAGGAGTTTTGCCCCTCTTCCAACAGCACAGCCAAGAAGAGCTAGCAGGCTGGCCGAGTGCCCTGCCTCTGGCCATGTCCTGAGAGGTGAGAAGTGCCTGCAGCTTTTGGCTTCAGATGGGGACTGTGGATGTTTACTACTAATGGAAATCAGTCCCAAGGCACTAGGCAGGAAAGGAAAGGACATAAGAAAGCTGTTGTGACCTGGGCATACTCTATATAGTTGAAAAACCAGGCTAAAAAAATAAGAGGCATTGGTGCCTTCCTCTGGGCTTTCTGGAAAAAGATAATTTAAACAAATTACAAAAATGCAAGATACTTGGCAAATGTTTTCCCTGCCTAACTGAAGGCATTCTCCCCTCTTCAAAAATCCAGGAGATGGAGGGACCAAGACATATTGATTCAAATTTGCTAATGTTGAAATGTTTCTATTGCAGGCAGGTGAAATGCACTTGCACGTTTGGGCATGGCTTCACTGCTGTGTGAGGGATGGGAGCCCACAGGCCTGCCTGGGCTCCAGGGAGGTTACTGGAGGAGTTTCATCTCCAAACACCAGTTTGGTGATGGGAAAAAAGCATTCCCCCCAGCCCGGACTGAGCCAATCTGGATTGAATGCATGCTTGCACCAAACCGGACTTCGAGCTGCCTTAAAAATGCAGTCTTGAAAAAAGGGTTAAAAAAGGAAAGGCTGACACTTTGGCAATTCATTATGAGTCCAAAAGCTGTGAAACATTCTCAGTAGCTTAACTGGTGGCAATTCACTATTGCATGGCTGGTAGTCACCAAGAAAGCAGTTCTTAATGGTTAAAGCAGTCACATTGATTGGGAACAATTTTCACAATTCCTCCAGATCAGTTAAATCCACGACGACTTTCAAAAACAGAGTGTCATCTCTGATATAGGTGTTCTTTGTGTTCTCCAGGACCGCGTGCGGCACGAAGCGGGGACATCCGGAGGCAATATTCATTTCCCCATCTGGCCTTTTGAAACTGCTGCTGTTGGGGTCGGCTCTAAAGACTTCCACAATGTGATTTTTTTTCCCACTTTGGTCCAAAAGCATAAGTGTAACTTTTTGCTTGAAAGGCCACAGCAACAGCGAGTCAAATTCCCCCCTCATCACTACAAAGTAGAGAGAGATGTGTGTTCCCTTCCCTGAGCCATCCCCGTTCAGGTAGGCTCTTGCACACAACCTGTACCCACAGCGGCTGGTGTAAAAGGGCTGGCTGGCTATGGAGAGGACACGGCCTTCCACCGCTTCTTTCTTTTTCATCTTGTAGTCTGTGATTTTCCAGATTAATTTCCCATTGTAGCACGTGCCTTCCAAAAGCTTAAATCGTTCTTCATTTTTATTGAGCTGTGCTTTGTGAATATTGATCTGGAGATCATGTTTGCTGGACTGATCTTCCAAAACAACTGAGAGAAGGGGAAACAAAAAAAGAAATAGGAAAACCAAACCAAACCAAAACCAAAACAAAACAAAAAAAAAAAAAAGAGAGAGAGAGAAACGTAAATAAAACTGTCTGAGCACCCAGACTCAAGGTGACAAAACTTAACTACCCAACTACCCAAGCCTGAGTACAGGCTATGAACTAGTGTGACTACAGCTGTTAACTTTTTAAATTGTAATTGCAGCTGGTAGTTGCGTAAGAAACACTGGTACCTACAAACCAGATTGAAGGCCTGAAGATGGATAGCCAGACCAAGGCCAGTGCTCTGGCCCTGCAGTGCCACAGGAATTCGGGAGACATTGTGCATTAGGGGAAGGCGGGAGAACACAGCTCACACCATCATGGTTTGGTCTTAGAATGCAAGAGGAAGGAAGCCCTTTCTAGCGAAGAGCTGCAACTGACTGACTGTAGCACCAGAGCCTCTACTTAGCTACCAGCAAATCAGCAAACTGCCCCCTCCACAGAAAAGAGCCCAAAGTGCTGACATACCCAAGCGCTGATCGTATGTCTCCATCAGGGCAATCTTCTGCTTTACATTTTCGATTGTGTCAAACAGGGGCCGCAAGTCTAATTTACTCTGCTGCTGGTTTGCCATCTGTATTAGCTGTTTCACTTGTGATTCCAGGCGTGCAGACTTATCCAGGTGGCTGGCCAAAGCCTTCCCAGTTCATGCCATTGAGAAAACATGGGAAGTAGAAGTACAAGAGACATCCATAAAGTCAGCCATTTTCTTTGAATTAAGATAATGAAGTCTTTAGCATGTCAGCAGTATCATCTATACGGTGCATTGAAAGTGCTCAGCTGGCTTAGGAACTTACCTCAAATGCTCCTTCATGATTAATTCAGCACATTTATGGATTGAGAAGCCATCCCTCATTTGGATCCATTCATGCTGCATCACTTCACTCAACTAAATTATTCAAATTTATACCACTGTATTTGCCATGGGCATCTGGCCACAAGGATTTGTAAAGTGCTTTTTGCCCACATCAGGTAACGAAACATCTTTATTGATTAAAATGAAAAGACAATACCATAGTGTAAAAAAACGAAAAGGGCTTGTGGAGATTAGTTACTGCCCTGCTATTAATGATAACTAGTACTGGATAAACATGTCAGAATGTAAGAAAGCAATTGATAAAAAAGGTAAAATCAAAGTCTCACCTGTGTGCTTACCATCAAGTTGCTATTTTTACCAAACAGTTGTGTATACTGTCTGAATTCTTTCTCACACTTTTTAATGGCCTCTGCCAGCTGCTGGATTTTAATCTCTTTACATTCCAGGCTCTTATATAGGTCAGATATCTACAGATGGGAAAAGCAGAGTATAAATACTAAGGAACACCAAAATATACAATAAAGAAATTAAAACATATGTGGCAGTGGAAAAGTTTACAACACAAAGCCTCTAACTGAGCTAGATAGAGCACTACTTAATTCACAGCTTGTGGATAAGCACTAGCAAGAACTGAACATAAGGTAATCAGACTCGAATAGATCTGTGTGGCTACAGGTGCAAAGAGGTTCATATCTCTCATCCCCATCCCCTTCAGCTCTATAGTGGGATAATATATCCTTATTTGCACACGTGTGCATGTGTGTTTCTGGGTGTATGTATATACATTTTTTTCCCCTCGACTGAGGCCTAACCAGTAAAAGCCATGAGTCAGCGAGGGATACAGACTTCAAAACCAAGTTATAGCGCTTTGGGACACTTGTTTTTTGCATAAACAAGCAAAGAGGAAGTCCACCATCAGTTTGGATGCATTCACCTTAGTAAGACTGGGCGTACACCCAGTGTCACCTGCTGGAAGCTGCTGAAGTGATCATGAGCAGAAAGGTGCTTGCAACTGGCTCTGCTGCTGCCTCTCAGAGTCACTCACAGAGTGAGTGACTTGGGCATGTAAAGGCTCCTTTCTGGAGTAACCTGACCAGCCAATGAAAATTTAAAATGCTTTATCTCCAAACCTCATATCTGCTGTAAATAGAGACCAAAAGCAAATGAGGTGAGCAATGGCAACGAGCCTCCCACTGTGCCTGGTGGAGAATACACACACCTGAGCACAGAGAGATTTCCATGTAACTGACTGACTTCACTAGAAAAGCTTATTCTGACTTCTGAGGTGTGCGAAGACCATAAAAACAGTCTTCTAAAGTGTAGCTGAGCTAAACTAGGCAACAAATGTAGAGTATCATATCGTCCTCCAACCAGTCAAGAACCGCTGAAGAGTGATCATTAAACACGACTTACCTGTTCTTCCAACCGGGAGTTCTTGTCTAAAATCTGCAGCATATGTTCCCTCAGGGCAGTGTTTTCATGTTCAGCAAGTTTCCCTCTTTTAACCTTAGTGAGGCAGAGGAGGAAGTGAAAGAATCAAATAATAAGCTGATTTTTGAAGCTGTTAGTAAAAAATTTATTGATGAAAACATTCAAAATGTCTCCTCTGTGCTTTGAAAGTGAGGGAATGGCAGTCCTGATTCTCTAGCACAGCATCTTAGCCAATGTTAGAAATGACTGTGAAAGGACATAAAATGCTTATTTTGATTAATGACTCTGATTGGCTTGGGAGACAAAGTCCAGTCCTAGTAAAGACAAAGATCTGTAAAACAGTACCTTTGCAAGACATCCGTACTGCTTATAGGGGCAGTCCACTTCTGCCTCAGGGCACACAGCCTGGTGCTTTTCAATCTGCATGTATTAACACAGAAGTTTGGAATGAAATAAATATTAAGTCATTTGATGCACTTATAAAATCTGAAAGCCTGCATCAGGGGTGAATAAAGGCCACTGTCATGACAACTGCAAACCACTTAAACAGGAAAACGAGTGTTCAGAGTCAATAAGCAAGATAGGTATTTTTCCATACTACAAAACATCAATGGCTTACAGTGACCAAATAACACACTTAAAAGATGGGAGATATATCCCTTTTAGAATCAAAGAAAATACTTAGAGCAATGAAATTTTATTGGCATGGGCCAATGTGGTCTGCAATGCAGCTTTCAGTTTTCATAAATGCATGTGATCTGTTGAATTGCAGTATATGAAAAAATAATAGTACCTCTTTTTTCAGAATTATTTGTGAACAATTTTGGAGACAAGGCACAGGATAATTAGGACAGTCATCTTTTTCATGATTCTGGGGAAAAAGAAACAGAACAAGGCAACGGTTTGAATTTTTTGTGAAGTAGTGCATATAGAGGAAGTTATGCAAAAAGTAATCCCAAACATACACGTGCAAGCCACATATCACCTTGTTGTTCATAAGAGAGCATCAATAATTGGTATTATTTAAAGCATATTTATTATACTTTCTCCTTCAGCTACTCAACCAAATTTTGTTTCAGGAGTTGTTAAGTACCATTGCAATGCTGGAGACTTTTCACTCAGTAACATCAAGAGGAAACACATACTAGGGATTCCCAGGGAATGCTTCATAATCTTACCTTTATGTTAATGAACACCACATATGTATTACAGTACTGACACATTTCTTCTCGAAATTTACAGTGCTGGCTCAAGTGTTCTTTCACGTCTTTCCGAAGAATTTGATCACAACATCCATCATTAGTGCATTGCATGCTTTCAAACAAACACTGCTGAAGATGCTCCTGCAACACACAACAGCAAATTAAACCCCAAAGTATTTCATTGCAATTTACCCAGCAGACCCACAGAAACAGCTGGCAGAGTCCTTTGTATGACTTTCACTTTTTATTCAATCGATACACCAAAAAAAGGCCCAAATGGCCAGTATGACTTGGCCAGTATGACTTGAATCAACATATGGTACCTAAGCATACAGAATATGTACACACACTGGATATACTAAAACTACATAATAATACTAGATATACTAAAACTACATAAAGCAAATGGTTCTTATTAAAAAAAAATAACCAAAGGTCAAGCTGAACAAGGTAACAGCCATAATATTTGTTACTTATGGTGTATAGCTAAGTCATAATTTTTGTACTTAAACCAAATTGCTACAATAACTCTGAAGACAATGACTGGGATTTAGCTGATCATAAATACACAGAATTGTCATGAAAATCAAAGGCTTCAAAATCTGATCAAGCAAACTAACCTGATATCGTCCCAGAATTACTTTTGAATTGCAGTCAGGAAAGTTTTTGCAGAACACATGCAAATTGAGAACTTCTCTCTTACAGCAATTGTCTTTGAATACCTGTAAAGGAAACAAACCATCTTTCATATGCAGCCACATAGGATGTTATGAATAATATAAAAGAGCAAAATATCACTACAGATCTCCTAAGCATGCAAGTGTAGACTCCGTAATTGTGAGTATGGCTCCTGATAATTCATATTGAAAATTTATATTATAAATATAAATAAAACCATAAATGAATTTCTAATAAGCACAGGCCTTTCTCCCCATATAGTTATTCCACAGATGCTGATCCATCCCACACCCAGCAGGACTAGTAGCACAGGAGCTATATAACCACTGTCAAAGCCTGCCTGTACCTAGAAGAAAGCAGCTGGAGCTAACAGGCCCTAAAGGCCATCCAGCTCTGTGCACACTCCACAATGTTCAAGCAGTGCAGTGTGCCTTTGGGATGGAGACGATGCCGAAACATCCTTTCTACTGTACTCAGTTGTGTGTGCAGAAGCAAATTAAGCCCCTGGAGCAAACTTTAAGTCTTATTAAGAGCTCTTCCTGTAAGGAGCACTGTAAATGTTGCACTGTTGTCATCAAAATTTGTACAAAGTAGAAGGTGGCAAAGGAAAAACAAAAATCACATGGACAGTCTGATTACAGCTTCATTTCAGGAGTACAACAGAGAGGAAGCAGACATTTGATTTCACTACAAAATTCATTCTGACATGATCAAGTATGTATACTTTTAAGTATACTTAAAAGTAGTATACTTTTAAGCCTTGGCATATAAATAAGAACAAATTAATCCATTACAAAAAAACCCCCAAAACAAAACAAAACCCAACCAAACAGAACACCAGAAAACAAAACAAACAAACAAATAAACCCCAAACAAAACAACCAAAACCAACAGTAATTTGTAAAATAAAACAGATGAATTTATCTTTTCTTCTAAAAGTCACCCAAAAGTAAACTAAGTCTGCAGGGTTAATGAGATCTAATGGAGATAGTTAAGGAGCAAGTTATAGCCAAGTGAAAGCAAAGACAACTAAATAAACAAGATAACCCAGCAAGATGGGGCATTAAAAAGTAAGTCAATAAACTCTCCACTAAAAAAAAAAAAATCTGATGACTAGGGAAGATTTAGAATTTTGTGAAACTCTTTGACACTTTACTGAAAATAGGGAAGACTAAAATGAAATAACTTCGGAGAGGTATAAAAATAAATCTTTATGTATACAGTCATACTTCCTTTCCGGGAGAGCATCACTGAGTACACTATTTCCCTTAGCATCATTTCAGAGACAAAAACCTGCTCTGCTCTGAGGACTAAGAGCCACCTTGTTCTCAGCACTCTTGCCTTTTCCATGCAGATGTTGCCTGCTGAAGTAAATCTACGGTCACTTACCTCGTGCATTTTTATTGTTTCTTTGTCGACAGGACAGGTGGGTACTGCATTTAACTCCCTAGAGCATAAGAAGAGTCATATTAACTCACAGAAAATTTTATTTATTTTATGAAATTGGGCTATGCTATAATCTGACTCTGACATAAGTCATATGATACCAGATACCATAAAAACAAAAAAGTGCTCTGAATCCACTTTCATCTGCCAACCACATAGCCAAATTCTGGCCAGAGTTCTACGAGGGCATTAATCTGAATGTGAATGTGTAACAGAAAACAGAGTTTGTCCTATGAATGTTAAATGGTAAAAACCATAAGATGGTTTTAAATTAAGAGGACTTTGTCACTCTCTGGTCATCTGCTGCTCTCAAATGTTGTATCTCAAAAAATCCCATTGTGTATTAAACCTAGCCTTTGCCTAGCAGAAGCAGTGCCCTCCTTGCTACACCAATGAAAGATCTAATGGCTGCTGCCTTAAAAGGCTTTGAGAAATCCTGTAATAAGGGGCAGGAAAACACTTATTGAGGCAGTACAAAAGGGATGCAACCCAGAGAGAAAGCAGCAAATATGAAGCATCTAAAATTCACAAAAGGTAACTAGTGACATCCATCCACATAAAGAGGCTCCTCTGCAGCCTTGCCGGGAGAAATCTTGCCCTCAGGAACAGCAAACAGTACATAATGTATTCCCAGACAGGTCTGTGGGGTAGAGTCATTTGTAGCAGATAATTCCCAAGCAGATGCCAGCAGCCTTGTGATCTGGCTGCAGTATCAGGTAATACTAACAACAATTTTATAACTCCACTAAAAAAAATTTTCCAAAGAAATTTTACAGAAGAAAGTGAACACCGCTTAATCTAACCACCAGTGCCAATACTGTGAGACATCACCAAACCCAAATTCTCTGCAGAGCACCATGCCAGACAGACAGACTGAAACAGCATCTCACACAGTAGTGCTCCAGCTTACATAACAATTTCTTAATGTTGACTTCCCTGTGGTTCACCAGCACTGGGTATGGTCTTTAAGGACACCTTTAAAACACTGAGCATGCAGTCATTGAGTTCATCAGAGTCTTTCCATTGACTCCTTCAGCGTCTTACTGGAGCAGTAATACTATTATGGCACTCACTGCTGATTCATAGAAGACATTGAATTTTTTTTTAGGAAAGGGAATACGGGGAGTTTGCGAACACAGGAGGAGTTTGCACTCACCTCAGAGAAAGAATACACTGCTGGCAAAATCGGTGCCCACATCCTGTCTGGTGGGGGTTGTGAAGGACGAGGTGGCAGTAGGCGCACTTGTACCGATCCTCTAAGGTTTCAACAAACTTGTAGTCGGTGTCAGGCTCAAAGTCCAGAGAGGTGGTGCTGGCAGAGTTCTGGCGTGTGAAGATGCCCGAGGGAGCAGTGGGTTCGTCACAGGCCATGGGAGCTGCACTGGGAACCAGACACAGGGGGAATCTCTTCAAATACTCACTGGCAGCCACGCTGCATCAGCTACTGCTTGCAGCAGGGTGCCACTCGCGGGAGGGCTGGCATCTGCAGAGGGGTGAGACAGATTCCAGAGGGAAACACGGCACCAGCTATGGAAGAACAACAAAACGCTCAGAGAACTCCAAATTGATAATTACGTGACAAGCATCAAAGCACACTCCTTTGGAAAAGAGTATCACAATCTGTAAACAGAGATCTTTATGTTTGTGGGTTTTTTTTAATATTTTCTTGCAGCAGTTCTTAGTCTGGAAAAAACTACAAGAGTCAGTAGTCAGACACGGTTGGGGAAAGCAGAGGTCTAGTCTTTGCCCTAATGTTCACCAGGAAAGTCTACACTTAAGGTAGAGCCCACCCACATGACTTCACAAGTTCATTGCACTGCTTCAAACAGGAGGTGGCTTTGTGGTTCACAGCAAGGAGCATACAAAAAATAGGCAGCAAGGGGATTTTACCTTCAGTTTAGGTGTTGCAGGAGTTGAAGCCTCTTAACTTGACATCTTTCTTTTTTCTGTTGATCCCTCATTTATAGCAGTAAACTCCTATTTTTTCAAAGTTTTATTAAATTATGTGCAAGTCCTTGGCTATATTAATCCTGTCTGCAAGAAGTGGTGGAAAAAAAAGAAAGAAAAGTGAGATTGCAATCAGAGGTGTGACGTAAGTTTTTCTTTCAACCTACTGATGTTCATATGTGGCACAGGAATGCAATTTCCCAGTAGGAAAAACTGTCAACATTTTTTTCCAGCCTTAAGACACAAACCTCGAGATCTTTGTCACCAGTCCCTTAATCCCACAGTAGTTTTTTTGCAAGTAGCTCAAGACCTAGAGCCACTCTGGTTTGCATTTCTTGTAGCTTTGCACTCAGAAGACATTTTCCTTACAGGATGCATACAAAAGCACAACACCTGAGCTCTCAGACTGTTTCACAGGAGAAGTGCTCAATTTTATAGCGGTGCCACGGGATGCTATCTCTCCTCTGTGCTCACCACCCACCCTGTCAGACACTCAAGTCACTCTTACTGGCTTCAGCACCTCTCTGAGAGCTCTCACTCAGCTGCTGTAAGGTCACTGAAGGTATCTGCTGCCTTCGGAGGGAAGCAGGGCCAACACACCACCAACCTTTTGGCTGGCATGAAATAATATGGCAAGTACAGACACACTGCCCTGCCTCTCTGCTGCAGTGTGTTCCTGGCCCATGAAAGCAGTGACTAGTGCTGCGCTATGCACAGTGCAGCACTGCCACAGACCACATCAGGCTTCAGAAAGCAACATCCATTTTCCTTTCTGTTTTAACAACCCACACTGGGCAAGGAATTCCTGTGGACAGTTAGCGTACCTGAACAAAAAACAAGCCAAAGCACTTAAACAACTAAAATGTATTCCACAGCAAACATTTGAGTGCTCCTGTAACTCAGCACCCTTGATCATGGTTGTACTCAGTATTTACCTTCCCAGCTTGTGAGGGTCTCCCTGTTATCCACCAGGCTGAATGTCTGACATACTCCAGCACAACTGATCACCCAACATCGACAGCCCTCAGGAATATGAACCTTAATCATATTTCAGGCATAAAGACTTATTATTCCAACTGGAGTTTGCAAATCACCCTGTTTGGTCCCTCCACATGAACAGCCTCCTGCTTCAAACTAGAGGTGGTTGCCCATTTGGTCCTTTCATTTTTAAACAGCTGACCTTTTCTTCTCTGAAAATGGGGTTCCCAGTTCCCTTACATTTAATAAGGACCAATTCTAATTTCTTCACGTCAACCAGAGATGCCAAAATGCAGCCTGAGGGATTACCACCCTCATGCCTGGGCTGCCTCTGTAGCAGATGCCAGCAGCAGAGCATGCCTGCTGCTTCGGAGGCAGATGGAGAGCTGTCACCATCTATTTCCACAGCACAGATTACCTACAGGATGAACTGCCTAAGAACTCATTCTCTTGTCAGCAGGTGAGAACCCTGAAACAATTTTCCTTCCTTTTTCTTATTAGTGCTCTCTCCCATTTACATGGCATCCACTTTCCTGAGTCCTATTACACTCCATTACTTACATCATCTGATGGCATGGTTTAGCAAGCTAATGCCACACAGTCTAAAAACACATATAAAAAAAAAAAAATCAATGTTTTATCCATTTTGCTGTTAAAGGTCTTCCTTAACTCCAGAATTTCTTCCAGCTGCGGTGAACAGATGCTTTAGGCAAAAAAAGTTATGGGACGCATTAAGAAGAAACATAGTCACCAGCCCAAAATCCTATCTAGAAACTCCTTCAGAGCTCTCACTGTTCATTAAATCAACCAAAATCATTCCCATCTCTTTCTGCAAGGAACACTCTGCTGTGGTACAACACCTTCCAATTCTCTTGTTGAAATGAGAGCCTTTATCTCCTTAAACACTTTCATAATGCACCCAACCCAAAAACTGGAGACCCTCCGTGAAAGACCCTCCTCCACCTCAGCCTCACTCAGGACTGCACTGCACAGCTAAGGGCAGCTCAGGGCACAGGAAAGAGCATTTCAGGTGAAAGGTGATCCTGCCTGCTAAGAGTGCAGAACGGAAACCTCTGGGTGCCCAGCAGGGATGTTTGCCACTGCTGACAGCCTTGCAGAAGGTTTGCTGCAGGGTTTGCAGCTGTTTTGCTGGAGGAAATGGGCTGCCCCAGGAGAGGGCCTGTGGATGGCAATGCTTTGCCCAAGCTGGAGAGGTGCCTGTGTGAATCAGCTGGGGAGAGGAGCTGAGAAACAGCAGCCCTGTGCCAGACCTAGTGCCAGCCAGCGCTCGGCGGGATGTGATCCAAACCATCACAGGCAGCAAGTAATTCCCATCCCAGTGCTCACCAGTGACTCGGGCGGGTCACAGAAGCTCTTCTTCCACTTTTGGCTTCCAGCACCCGGGCTCTCTGTACTGAAACCAAAGGGAAACCGTCAGGGGAAAAAGTGCTTTTTGGTGACAGTGAGAGCACGCCAGGGTTATCTGAATCAATTTCCTGCTTACGCTGATGCCTGGCCAGGACGCTTTCACTTCTGCCTGCTCACAGCTAACAGCAAGGGGAAGGTGTCCTGTCTTTGTGTACTCTCAGATTTTTCAGCACACGTGTGAACCATAGTGCTGTTTTAAAATAGCAGAGAGAGGCGGGTTTATGCTGTATAATGATGCTCTTGTGGCAGACACACAGTGCATGCAGTAAAGGGATTTTCACTGCACCTCCACTGCAACAGCACGCACACAAAAAACCCCCCAGTTTATGGAGACTGAAAATCTACACATTAAAAAAACCGGATTTCCATATACTGAAATAAATAGAATTAATTCTGGCCACATATAAAAAAAAGCAGTATGACTCACTAAAAACTAAGCCCAAGTCCTATAAACAGCTACCAATGAGTGGGAGCTCAATGGCAGCACAGCACAAAAAGCTCCCAGCTGCACCTTCCTACCATTTCAGCATCCCAGCCCTGCCTGCACCAATAGCTGTGCAAGCAAAATGCTTCTGGAACAACTCTTTATACACAGATGCTTTAAATTCACTGGAAGTAATCCAAGGAGGAGAATTTTCATAACAAAAATAAACTTTACTAAATGTGGGCTATCCTATTTTAACTACCACCACACCAAATTGAGCCCAAACACTTTCCATTAAAATACACCCCACTTAGTATTTCTAACTGTTCAGAAACTGAGCAAGACATGAGTACAACATAATAATAAGTAGAAAAATCAGTATGGGCATGACTTACTAGGATATAAAATGGCATTAACATTTTAAAGCCATGTTCAAACAGCTCCCCTCCAGCAGTGCTGCTGTCTATCTATGGCACCAGTAGTCAGAATGGACAAAGGCCATATACAAACCTGATGTCCCATTGAACTATTGTGGACAGATTAACTTCTTTTAGTCACAAAAATATACTTTCTGCACACAGATTAAACATTCCCTATAATGTGGGTGCTCTTTTTAAAGAGAGTATTTTTCTCCTGTTTCCTCTCACATGAAGCCAAACCCCCCTAAAAGATCAGCACATATGAGCTACGAGTGCACCATTACAGCAGGCTGCAGCACCAAAACTTCCAGGACAGCAGACCTGAGGCACAGGCACTGGATGCCACCCATGCCTTTTAGACTGAGAAGGGCAAATATCTGCATTGTTATCAGAGATCTGGTCACCATGCATGGACTAGACGACAGGATCCTTGGTCCTGCTGCCCAGCAAATGGGGGATGAGAGCATGGCTATGTTCACTGCATGAGGGGAAGGCAATGTTCAGCACTCTCCAGGATTGGGGTATTGCTCAATAAAAAGCACTGTGATTACTTCTTCACTTACCATGCTTCCATGAAATACATACAACAGGGAATAGAAAAAAAGTTATACACCTATGTTCCTATAGCTCTACTTCAGCTCTATTGCTTTGCCCTAAGGCACCTGGCAGGGACAAGTCTTAGAAGATGCCCTGTCCCTCTCTCTCAAATTATGTACCTTTTATGGTACATCAGAACTGGAAGCCTGTCTTAGTCACAGTGGGAAAAGTTTGTCAAATTTAGAGGTCTAAGATCAAGTCACTTCATTGGGAGCTGACAGGCAGAAACATGATGGACGGGAACATACCTTGCATTAAAATGACCCTGTCCAAGTTGCCTTATAAGCTAGGTAGATTAGCTACCTCCATATTTTTTAATTAAAATAACAAAGTTGCATGATTTACTATTTACTATAATGCCTTCTACAAAAACACTGTATTTTGGGGACAAGAAATATATGCCCCAACTCTTAACATACAGAGTGGAAGAGGTAACAGCGTCTGCTAAAGAATGGCTTAAAATATCTATACAGTTTGAGATACATGTTTAAGATATAGCAAATTATATGGAGTCATGTGAAAACAGCAGATTATGACATCTGACATGATGGATCATCCTTGTCCCTTCCAACCCAGAAGAGATACAACATTTTGACTGCTGACAACAAAACACACTTGCAGAGTCCCCATGGGGGAGAAGAACCCCAGCTGCATGACGTGTGTCACCCCAGCAGAGAGGCTGCGGAGGGAAAGGATCCCCTATTGCACCAACACAGACCCACTGCTGATACTTCCACTTCACCTGGCACTAAGTCAGCCTCAGGAGCTGCTCTCCTGTTATCCTAATCACTTCAAAACTGCAGTGCAGTGACCAGCTGGTACCCAGGACAGAATATTTCTAATAGCAACAATTTCCTATTGGATATGTGCCTGAGCACCTAGAGGGGATGTTGCTGCAAAGGACAGCAGAACAAACATTTTCTTTTGGATATAGACAATACTATCCTATCCAAATTCCAGTATTACCTTATTGTTAAGGCACAGTAAAATCTTACTAAGCAAGCATCAGTTTGCTAATCTCCATAGGCAAATTTTCACTAAGCAGAGTAAGACAGTAGGGTTTCCTTTGCGTAGAGGTACAGTCAAGCATTACAATGAATTCCCGTAAGACTAGACATCAGCAGGTTTTTAAGACACAGATTACAACACAGATAGCATAAAAAAAAAAAATTAAAAAATACCCTCTTACAACCAATGAAGTCTGTCTGGTGCTGAAGCAGCTCTGATTTTACAACCAGTTTATTTCTTTGCTACATCTACTGTTTTCCCTGGATGTTCTAAAAATAATGAATTAATTTTGCATTATCTCTCTATGTCTAACCAACACAATATTGTTACAGTAATACAGAGAACTTTTGCCTTAAAATAATCACACTCATAGCTGGAAAATAACTTTGTTCCCATCACTTCTGTAGCAATCCCTGGCTTGCACATTCCCAAGCACCAACAGAAATTTCAGCAACAAGGCTCTGCCACTCACCCCTATGACACTGTGGCACCACTTTGCTGGTTCAGGGGTGAAGGCAGTTTCTGAGATGTTTTGGGGTCTGCAGCCTTCCCCCAGCACAGCCCTGTGCCACTCACACCCCTGTGTGCCACAGTGTACCCCTGAAGAGCCCTTCAGAAATGAGAAATAATTCTAGCAATGGTAAGATCCTGCCAGCATTACCAAGACACGTTCTGGTAAAGCCTTACCTGGAAATGGTAGCTGGTCCTCAATGGGGAGAAAATGAGAGAGAGAGAGAGAAAGAGAGACAGAGTGCACCAGCGTAAGCTTTGTGGTTAACACAACAGTATGAGCATTTTAAAACAGCAAGGGAGTGGAAATCCCCCAGAGTACCTTTGAAAAAGATCATGTATAAAAATGTTTTAGAAGTGTTAGGATAAAAGGCGAGCCACTGAAAAGTATTCTGCCTTACTGAAATGATGAAGGGACTGCAGAATTTACCACCTGGAGCAACACAAGGTTACCAAGGATGTTTCTCACAGTTTTTAATCAATGATACAGAATACTTTTTACCTTTCACAAAAGTGGTTATTGATGTGACAAAAAAAAAAAATACACGGGCAGCAGGAAACACATAAGGACATATGGAAAACCCAGGTCCAACCCTCTTTATCCCTCCATGGCAGCCTTGGCAGGCCCAAGTGAACCCACTCGCTGCAGGAAGTGAAGCATCAGCTCATGGAGGAAACAGCACTGGCTCAGTCACATCAGCTCATGCTACTGGCTGCACAGGCATGTCACATTTAAACAGAACCCTCAAACTGAAATAAAATCCATTTTAAGAAAATAAACATTTATATTTGGGTTTGTAATAATTTAAGTGACCATAAACCCTAATGATTTTGTAGGCAGAACTTAATCATGCACACAGGATTCTGGGCAGCCTTCATCTCCACTGACTGTGCATCAGCTTCCCTTGTCAGCCAAAAATGTGCTGCTGCCCTTACAGCAGTGCCAGTGACTCCATCGCTTCCCCCACTCTTTCTTTTTCCTTCTCTGCCCCCTCCCCTTGCTTTCTGGTCTCTTGGCTTTTTTTTCTTCATCCCCTAAAATAAAGTATCTTATTTTCTATAAAAGCAATAATTTTTAAGTCTCTTGTTATTTAAAATACTAATTTTCCAAAGAAAGCTTCTATCTTGTAGTAAATGTAACCTATACCCTCTTTAGCCTTTTCCCTTTAACTAAGCTTGCTCCCAGAGCATTTCTAACCTATTTCAATTTCCATCTGCCCTCCCAAGAGGGCATGTTCTCCTGAATCTTCCTTGAAGCTCTGGAACAGACTAGTCATTGCATCATGAAGTCAGTGGGAAAAGGAAAGGCATGAACTTGCAGGCATGCTGCTTCATTACGGGATCAAATCAATTGATCCAAGATGCATTTCTAAGTGCAGCCTAAGCTCACTTCTGCAGTCAAGCTTTTTATACCAGAAGGTATCCTTTCATCCTTGCCATGAACCTGTCCTCAAAGTGCTTCCTGGTCAAGCTGTAGACTGTACACCACCTTGGACCAGGCTGACATCAGAACAGCACAACAGCTTGTACACGGGCTTTCTTTGAACCTGGTAGCTCTGAGGGAAGGACACATCCGCCTGGTTTTGTCAGGAGGAGACAGCACTGCATAAAGTGTAATGCTCTGTAAGCACAGCTCCAGGAAGCACCATCTGCTTCTGGGAAGCTTTGGGGAAAACCCCAAATGGAGAAGTTGAGTGGGAACAGGATCTTAATTTTAAACAATCTGTCTGCAGATGAGTAGAGAGCAACAGGCCAGTGTTATTGTTTGCAATCAGTCCAACGCCAACTTCAGTGCTGAAACCCTGACCAAGTTTCAAGCAGATTCAAGGGGATGAAGTTGAGTGAAAAGACAGACAGTAACAGCATTTAGGAAAGTGAATGAAGGAAGAGACATAAGAACAAAATAATAAACAAAAGTTACTGAAAAAAAGTAACAGGAACAGATGGAGAACAAGACAACTAAGAGGTTTTAATTTTTTATCTTTTGTTGTATTGAAGCCAAAGTGAGTCCTCACTTTTCCTAACAAACAATAGTTCATTACACATTTTGTAGAACTAAGCCTTTGAGGCTTTGAAGCCCATGTCTCTTTCTCTGCCCCATGGGGATGCACTATCCAGGACTTCAGTTGGTTTGGCCATGAAGAGATTTGCTAGGCTTAACTGATTCTTGGTTTTAATTTTCCACACCCTGACCCTTTGACTCAGTCTTAATAAAGAACTTCACCAGTATCTATACAGAAATCTATGAATCAACTCAATGCTTATTCATTCGAATTACCAGGATGAGCTTAAATTTTGTTCTAACGCACACATGTCTGATGACATACAGACACACATTTTTCTAGTCACAGCCATCACTGAAAACATAACTGCTAACATCAAAATCCAAATGCAGTCGGGGACCCCCTGAACTTCCTGTTGGGAAAGCAGTGAGAGCAAAAGATTGCCACCATTTTCTTTTCTAAAAGAACAAACAAACAAAAAAAAAATCAGGAGAAAGGATGTGGTCTTAAGAAGTCCTTCCCATTAGGACAGATTTACAGAGGTAAGAACCAGGAGCAGTGCTTTCATGTGGCCCCTTCTCTAAATGCAATCAGCACTGGAAAGCCTACCCATGCACACTGCCTCAGCCAGGCAGCGGCACAGCAAGCCCCAGCACTGCCATAGGCCTGGATGAATGCTGGAGCATGCCACATGGACCTGCTGAGAGGGATGGAAGGCAGAACCACCCCTTTTGGTATCAGGCAAGATGCCACGAAGAGGGCTGCTGAACATGCTGTGAGCAGCATCCAACCCTGCACCAGTTCTAGCTTTATTGCTTCCAGCAGTGAACAACATTGCTGTTTCTAGTGACATTAAGGTGCATCTTAGGCATCATCAAGGTCCAAGTTCAAAACTTCTGAGTGAAAAACTGACATGACACGAGGTTTAATGACAATGACAGTGAGAAAGACAAATGCACAAGCTTTATTTTCTTTACAAAGAGTGTCCAGTAGCCTTTCATAATATCTTTCATTGGATATGTGATCTGACAACTGTTTGTAACTGCTCTCTCTAAGACAATATTGAGAAACAAAACCCTTGATTTTTTCTTTCTTAGTTATAAAGAGCCACATTCCAGTTTCAAGCACATGGATATAGGAGACAAGACTGAGAACCATCATCTTCTGCAATGTTGCTACTGTGTGTTCACAGTAACGTACTTACCCTTAGAGAGTCCCTGTATGCAAAACGTCAGTATATTACACACAAAAACTTGCTTTATCAGTCCCACTCCCGGAGACAAAAATGCTTAACTAAAGAGTACTCTGGGCAGTCCCATATCAAAACTACTGTGGTTTAGGGTGCAGACAATTTCTCACACACTTTTGTATTTGCTGCAAGATTGAGCTGAGGAGACTGTGGAAATTTTTGCAACATTTTTATTAACAATACAGCATGACTCAAGTTTCTTCACTTTTACATACCAAGGTAAAGAGGTTAGCTTCTTTCCTGGGCTGAGGGAAGAGAGTGGAACAATTGCACATCACAGCCTAAACTGGTATAGATAAGGGACTGACGACAAACAGCGTGATTATTAACCCTCCACAGTTTTTCCCCACCAACTGTCTCAAAAGGATCAGGAGACTAAGAAAAGTTGCAACTCATACAAACTGCCTGAAGGGCCAGAGAGAGGAACACCTTTCCACAGCCAGATAATTATTGATGATAAATGATGTCTATTTATGCAAAATCAAAGGGTCAGACAAAGAACTGAAGAAGATAGAGAGCTATAGGAAACCTCAAAGGTGGGACACAAATAAAGCCCAGGGGATGAAGCAACTACAAGTCTGCAGCTGCCCACTGACGGGATTTGGCAAAGTGACTGAAGCAATACATGGCACAGAACAAAAAGCTCCTGACCTATCCCATAGCTTTGACAGCTGTGTAAGAACTGTGCCCCTGTTTTAGGGTACCTGATTAGGGAGCCTGTGTGGTGAAATAAAGAACTGTCTGGTTTCTGCTGTCTGCACTTATTTGAAATTCTTTTCAAAGTCTTCAACAGCAGCTTTCTAGCTTTAAAATCTTGTCCCCTCCTGGATATCATTCCTTATCCTCTCAAAGCACTTCCCCTCCTGGATGTCATTCCTTACCCTCTCAAAGCTGTATAACTACTCCCATACCCCCCAAAGTTTCTGTGAGCACTACAAACTTCTTTCATCCTTCAGGATGTTACTCTGAATCTTATCTTTCAGCAGCTTATACCTCTTCAGCTAAAGTTTCCTGACAGCTACTCACAGATGTGCCCTATCGTCACAGACCATCTTCCTGCAAAGGCTGAACTCTCAGCCTCTCCTTTGATATCCGGGCTGTGGATGACTACCAGCCCTGAGGTAGGTGGCATGCTCTCCTCAACCTTCCCCCCACAGGCCTTCTGCACAGCCCCTGTGCCCCAATATGACACAACCTACATGTAATCCACTCAGCTCCAGAACCATCCTCTCTCTCTCAGGCTTGAAGCATTAGATCTTCACAGTATCCCATCAACTTCTCCTGCTTTGTATCTCTATATGATACGGTATTTCTTGTCCACTAACACAAATAAAACTCGTCCATCACCATCATCCTCTGTTTTTTCATAGAATCAAGCATGTGGGCTGGAAGGGAACTTAAGACCACCTAGTTCCAACCTTCCAATCATGGGCAGGGACACCTTTCTCTAAACCAGACTATTCAAATTCCCATCCAGCCTGGCCTTGAACCCTTCCAGGAATAGGACAAATACTCATTTCCAAACACTTATGTCTCTTGAAATGTAGCATTTTACTTATTTGCCCATCCTGGGTGCTGCCGCAGGGATCATTTTTCTAAGCCACAGCTATAACCACATCACCTCTCTCACTGTCCCTCCACTTTCCCACTGCACCAAAGCCTCTTCGCTTTCAAAGCCTAGTCTAGTCTCCCTCCACTTGACCCTGCACCCCTCCAGTGATACAGAAGGACTGGTTTTATCTCTGGTCAAATGATGACAACAGGCTCCACTGCCTCTTTGTTATGTATTTGAACAAGTGTGTGCTGGGAGGGCAGATTTTTTGAGGGACATTAGCCAGCTATTCTACTTCAACTTTTCCAAGATCTCCTTTGCCAAGAAGCTGGAAACAACTGGCTTCTGACTATCACACTGGTCCAGAGGGTCACACTGTCTCCTACTGCCCTCCTGACTTGAACTATAAACTCCCTTCAGCCAAAGGCTGCAGTTTTACCCTCTGCTCGCACAGCTCCTGGCACACTGGGGTCCTCAACCACAGCAAACACCTCTGCGCAGCAGAAATAAAATAAGATAATCAAGACTAACAGCAAAGGAAGTTACCCTGGGTGGTTTTAGGCTGAGTGCAACACACGACCACCATGGCTCACACTAAGCTCAAAAGCAACAATGCAACACAGTCCTTGGACAAAGCAAGATGAAGTGCAACACCAGCCAGGCAGGTGCTCAGGCACAAGGACATCCCAGAGTGCATCAATTTTACCTGCATCACTAAACCTGTGTGCTCTGTGTGCAATCAGCTGCGGTGGTTTAAAAATACAACTGTGTTACTGCTGCCAGCCTGGGCCTGACCTGAATACACTCAGCTATTTTTAGTGCATCATTGCACTCCTTTCAGCCATCCCATATTTATAAAACGGAAGTTATGAGGAAAGTTATTCTTGGCTGGCACCGGGAAAGAGCAGCCAAGCTAACAACAGGCAGAGCAATTCAAGAAGTGCCAACAATAGGAGCTCCTTATTTTTCCTTCTAAATATGAAGAGTGTTGAAAGTGTATAGTTAAAGCCTGCTGCCTCAAGATGCTCCCAGAGTGCTGTTGATCACGGAAAATCAGAGGACTCCCTACACAAGAATAGAGGGGAAATTCCCTCTCCCCAGCAGCATTCAGTTGACACCAGCAGGGATGCTTGTTACAGTTCCCTGCAATCTGAAAAGATCAGAGCCACTGCAAAGGCATTCTTCATTCACTCGAGCAGTCCTTGATTTGTTTCCCTTTCAGCCTCCAAAATTTCGGCCCTGCCAAGCTCCGGGGCGGGCACCGGGCCTACCTTTCCCTCCGGCATTCCCGTGGGACAGCGGCCGTGGCACATCCCTTCGCGAAGGGAGCGAGGCGCTCCC
>NW_021940864.1:10209353-10237291 GCF_001715985.3 Manacus vitellinus
CTCCGCCTTTGGGGATAGCAACACCCCCTGCTCACACCTCACCTGCCTGCCTGGAAGGCAGTTAGTTACTCCTTCATTATTTACATCTGCGGGATTGAAACAGAGAAACAAAGCCCGTGCTAAACAGGCAAAGGACACGGACGTGCTACATGCCAGTTATTATTGGCTATTACTATATTACTATTACCACATGCCAGTATTATTGGCTAACGAGACATAGCAAAGGGTTCCTTACAAACGAAGGCAACACAGCCATACAGATGCAATGGCTTTGCCGCTTGCTCCCTGTCACCTGCTGCTGCACTTTGTTCTGTCTTTCACATTAAACCACTTCTAGGAAAAAGATTCTCTAAGGAAAATACTGTACTAGAACACGCACAAAAGCACTAAGGCTAACAAAAAAAGAAACAATTGTGCCTTCATAGCTGAATTGTCTTCAGAGGAGCTCTAAAAACAATACTAATAAAATGGTATCAAGAGAGATTCTTCTTTTCCTAGAATGATTCAGACTTGTCACTCCCAAGGGAGCCAGTCCACACTGACTCTGGGAATCCAGCAAAGGCATTACTACAGAGACCTCTTAATACGCTCCTTCTTGCAAAAATTGAGGACTTTTTTTTTTTCTTTTAAGCTTTTAGGAATATCCTGATTACTCTGGGTACTACTTGTCTGGGAAGTTCAGAGGAAGATCCATCAGCACAAGGAGCATTATGTTTCTGTAATTAAATATTTATAAATGTAAATTAATAGCTTGGTGATGGGATCAGATTCCCAAGATGGACATTGGCCACCCTCATGGTCTTCCTACTGCAGAACACGACAATTTCCCAGAACGGTGCTTTGTGGTAACAAGGATCTGTCAAAAGGATCATCTGATATCAGGGTGCAGGCATTAGTTTAGAAATCACAACTCTTAAAACTCAGGGAGTATTAGAGGAGGCCTGGTCTGCATTATGACAAAGTCGCATCCTTGAAGCTGCAGTAGAGATCACACTCCCTGAACCTCAGTGCTTCCTTTTGTGCCAGTCCAAGGGAAAACTTCCAAGTCAGTACCAGCAATGAGGATTTACTGTGTTGCTAGAATTATTAGTGTGTAGAAAACTGCACTGAAAAAGATTTAAGAATTGATGCAACTGCAGAGTAGCAGCCTTCACTAGTGGTGAAAAATGAAGCAATTTTTTTTCTCAAGTTGTACTTTAGTATTATTTTTGAGGATGTCTGTTCTAAAAAAGGGGGCAGTTGCTTATTGAACAGTCCAGATACTGTTTCCTATATATTCTGCTTCTCCTCCCTACCTGATGCCTAAATTCATCAGTAATGGAGTGTAAGTGGTGCTGGAGTTTATGTTTGTCTTTATCTCACATACAAGCACCTAGGATCTTAAAGCAGATGTCTATCGCAACAATGCCCACTTTTCACTCGCTCTGAGAAAGGCAAACTCTGAGATTTAGCTACTTCAGCCTCAGGAAAAGCTGGAGGTTTAACCCATTTAACAAGACTACGCAGCTGTTTCAGCACCATTTACAGTGCACTATTCTTCATTGGAGCTGTGACAGTGGCTGACTTCTCTACAACTTCCTTTGCATTTTTGAAACACATCTCTAAGCAAACAATTGCATGTTTGGCTTTGCTTTTGTCTGACAACACATTTCTGTCTGGCACCAGCTGTAAATTCAGTCTATTCCTTTCTTTTGCTATAGAGGCACAACACAGTTTAGTAACCTTCAGCCTAAACTCTGCAATTCTACTCTATCCATACATAAACTCCCACACATATAAGATACTGGTTTTTGTTTTGTCCTCTATGAATTGTGAGGTTTCCAGAACAAAGAAAAATCCCAACGATATAAGGATGAACAAAAACCTAAGGACAAAAGTAACTAATTCCTTTTGCTCACGATCAACAAATTAAACTGCTTTACTATGATGTGCAATGTTTAGTGATTGTTTTATTAAATGCAGAAATATCTGCTCAACTTCGTACCCATTCTGATTTAAAGTGCAACAATTAAATCTGATAGCTCTTGTACATCCATATTTTGCAAGTGTTGTTCCTAGAATACATGTCGTTCAGATTATGCCTTGCATTTGTAAAATGTCATTTTTTTAGTACCGTTTTGCTTTATTAACTAAAATAAACTGTACAAAAAGCTGTAGTTACATTAGCTTTGAACAATGTAGAATACACGTTCTCTGCCAAACTTTAGTGTGCAAACATTTTACATTTTTTAAAGTGACAAAATTAAGCCAACCTTGAAGTCAGAGTTCATTACTACATTACAAAACAGGAGACTAGATATGGCAAAAGAAATTTCCCACTGAAATCAACACCATTGTATAATTTTATTTCTAATTCTTAAAAAAATATAAATGAATTTAGAAGAGAATCACAGTATAAGGGCCCTAACATATTAGACCATTACAAGGTACATAAAAATAGAAGACACAGATTTCTTTGAAACTTTAATCCTTTGATTAAGCAGCAAGCATATCACTCTCCAGGCAAACACTGCTTAAAACAAACCCTACCCCCCAAAACAGGACGTGCAAACTGTATGCACATATTCTGCAAAGCACACAATAAAGACATTTTGCTATGTACATACTTATTTAGTACTACAAATGCTAGGAGTTCCCTACTGTGTGCTACAGTGTATGCAAATTAAGAAATACTACCCTACCTATCTCTGACCCTCCCTCCCCCCTTCAAATACAGCACCTTTGCCCAGTTATAGAATATTTAAACAAGATTAAACGGAATTACAATGTACTGAACAGTTTTATAGCAGTTGGTGGTGGCCAACTGTACTGTAACACCCAACATTCTGCATACTGAAGTCTATCGACAAGAGACAAGACAAAAATTAGCAAAGGTACAATACACACACCTGGGAGACTCAATGATAAAAACAAAATAGAAAAGAAAAAAAATCCTGAAGATGAATCTTATCACTGTTAACAATTAAACTGAGATACTTAGGATGTCAAAATGTGCTAGTTTAGTTTTGTATCGGTTTTAAAGACCAGAGAGGAGCCAGATTTGTGTGTAGGGGACACTTAAGACTTATGACTCCCAGAACACAAATTTCCGTGGCCATGAATTCCTTGATGCTTGTTTTATAATGCTGCTTTTCTTAGACAGAAGGTAATCTGATGCACATGTAGTGGCTAAGCATCTACTCTGATACAAAAGAAAATTTGTAAGATTTGTATTTGTACAACACCTCAGCACACCAGTGAAAGCTGTTCAGAAAGAAAAATCTCTCAAGTTTGATCTGAAAGTACTTTTAAATGAAGAACTAAAACATAAAGGTCAACACTAACTGCAATTCAGGCTACAACTATCAAATCTTAATACTAGATTTTCAAATTAAATAGGATCTGATAGTATAAGAACTTCCCTTTGCACAAAAAAAGGACCTTACCCAGCTGCTAAACTGATCGTTAGTCCATTCAATGTGTCTGTGAAAAAGCATAGGGAGAGCACAATCCATTTTCAAGTAAAGTCTCATTTTAGTCAAGAGCAAATCTAGTTAATAACAAAATGGATTTAAAAGAATTTTCAAACACCATTTCAGCTATAAGCAAAAATAATTTTCTAAATAGTATGACAGTCAACATAGATGTTATTACATAGTCAAGAATGCCTTATTTTTCAATAGCTTAATTCAGATCAAAAAGTTTCAAACAGTGCTACTCAAGTTTGGAGCCTGGCTTACTTGGAGGGTAGAGGCACCTACTTAAAAAAAAAAAAAAAAAAAATAACACACCCCCGCCCCCCAAACACTGCTGGGCATCAATCAAGACTTCAGACAAGAATGCAGTGAAATGAGTTTCTTTCAAACTCCTAAAATTTGGAAGCACTAATTAAACACCCAAATGCAGGTTTTACTGAGTCAGTAAAATAAAACAAATACCCCACCCCTCCTCCATACTCTCAACTCAGCTTTTTTTGCTGAGAAATATATCAGGAATCAGAGATAATCATTTAACAGTAAGACTGGGTTGGCAGGAGGTAACTACTATCATGATTTTCTACCAGCACCACCAGTGTCTATACTTCCCTCATTAATTCTTAGGCAAGACATTAATGATTTAACATACACGAACTGCAGACTGTCATTCTCAGAGGAATGAAATTTTACTGTACTTACATTAGAAGAATTAGTGGAATAACAAATTAAATTAATGGTTCTTGCTAGATGATTCCTCTCCTGTCAACCCCCTGGGTGGTGGAAGCTGCTGCCTCTCTAGCCTGCCCAGCCCACAAGAGCAATTGCAGCAGGAAACTGGACTCCTGTTTTCAGTTAAATTCTATGAGTAGAACACGCATGAGATTTAATAAGTTTGGTACAACAGCTCATTGAGTCTTCAGAATACTCTGAAAGAGGAGTATTTAATGAGCCACTACCTTTTTAAATAAGAAAAAGTGTTCTGGGAAAAACATGAAGAGAAGAAACATCTACATTTTACAAGTGTGTGAAATGCTTCTACTGTTACCTAAACAGGGCCAAAAATTCCGAACCTAAAACTGTTATTTTTATTCACTAAAAGGTAAAAAAAAAAAAAAAAAAGGGGGGGCAAAAAATTCACACACACAAAAAAACCCAACACTACATTAGAGTTTCCTACAATATTATCTATTCCTAGATTTGCCAGACTACTTTCCTGTAGTTAGATGCTTGACTATAAAGAACTGTAATAAAATAAATAGAGTAAAAATCAGTTAAACAAAATCTTGGTGTGTTGAACATTTATTCATTTAAGAAGTTAGCTTCCTTCAACAGTTATTCATATAGAGGAGGGCTGCATTGTAGGCATTGTTCTGCTGTACAAGTCTTCGGCATAAAAATATTTTTATACAGGTGGTCATTCACGTTGTTCCGTTTCTAGTTATTAGCTTGCTCCTCTGGGAAACTGGTCTGATACCTGTGAAGGCTTGCTCTTTTCTCCCCTTCATTATTTGGAAAAAAAAAGTACACTGATACAATTTTTCAGATGTGGGAGTTAGCATAATTCTGCTTTATTTCTTCAGTGCAGAGTAGACTGAGATTCTGTCTGAATTCCAATAAGCGAGGGTGGCTGCTGGCCACTAACCGTGGTTAACACTGGCCTTGGGTTTAGACGAGGAGGCATGGAATTAGCTGGGCGGATGAGCGGTGGGGGAGGCTGATTTAGAGTCGGCCGTGGCTGAATAAATCGTGCCTGCTGTTGAAGTGGTGGAGGCTGACGATGGAGAGCAGGAGCAGCAGGAAGTGCTGGACGAAGTAACGGGGGCGGCTGATTTAAAGTTGCCATGGGAGCGGCAGGTGCTGGAGCAGATGCCTGTGCTGGAGGTGAAGGGCCTAAACACTGAGTGGCCGGAGTGCTTTGTGCCTGCACAAAGGACAAAGACAAGACTGCATGAACAGCCATCCCAGCCAGAACGTGACGTAGTTGGGCTGCCACTGTCCACTACACAGGAAACAGCATTTAAAAAAATAAAACCAAAGAACTGAGAAGTTACTGAAAAGAAATCATCAACCAAAACATTATAGACAGCAGAACTAAAAATATTTATGAAGCAAGTCTTCTTCTAGAACAAGAACTGTATTTTAACAATAAAACAATAATGTGATTGTCACTATCAAAGGTGCAGTCCTGCTCCCAGCTGGTTAACGACATTGGTTGAAGTTCTAAGCAAGCTCATCATCATTCTTTAGAATGCGGTTTGCCACTCCACACCAGTTAACCTTACATTTTATCACTAAATAAAATGCTGTTCCTCAACCCATGCTTACTTATTTCTGGTACACAAAACACACCTCATCTTCTTCATCAGTGCTCTTTCCTGATGGCACATTAGAAGTATTTTTTGTGTCCTCCCCTAAAGCAGAAGCATCACCATTAGAAGCCAGGGTTCCTTGTTCCGCTTCCCATTCCTGCAATACCTCCTCTAAGTTAAACCGACGCCTGTAGTTTACAAAGAAGTTCTTCACTTGGCCAACAGTCTTGTTGCCAATTACATCTGCAATAGCTTGAAAATCTTTACCATATTTTCGGACACCTGGAAGGCAAAGTAAATAACATAGCTGTGAAGAATCAGTCAGACACAGCTACGTGTGATGTATTTATAGAGAGAACCTATGGGACCTGCAAACCAAGGACTCACTAATTAGGAGGAATTCTCAATTAGAAGAAGGGCCTCAATTTCCATTAAAACATAGTAATTTTTAATTGCATAGCTATCAACATACAAATCAAGAACTTGGTTAAAAGGTCACTCATTTAAAAGGTCATTCTCATTTTCTTAAGAGATCCTGGCTTACTCACCAAGCCTCTCAGCCTAAAACCACAGAGCTCTGGCGTCAGACAAATAAAGTAAGTCCTTCAGTGTGCTTGCAGTAAGGGCAGAAGCCCAAGACAAGTTCAAAATGAGAGGAAGGGGGACCAAGCATGTGTGTATAGCTGTAAACAGGGTATAACACTAGAAGTGTCAAGTGATAAACATTGATATCTTCTACAGGTTCCCCACATGTGAGCTGCACACACGTTTCTTTTCCCGCAACCAGAGCAGAAGGAGTGGCACAGGGCAGCAGCTACTGGGCAAAGCACGGGGCAGAAAGAGGGGCACAGTTATGTCACAATACACTGCTCATTCTTGCACTTATGACATGCTCTCTTATGAGACTATTCAGAGCAACTGGCAAGAATTCACCTAATAAAGTCGTTTTGAAGCTTTCATTCACTGTTTGAACTGGGTAGAAAAATCTAGGGGTTTGGGACAACCACCTTGGAGAACGTAAATATATATAAGCTGCTGGTGTCTGTTTATAAGATGGCCCAGACAAGCTTCCAGGATCAAATTCCCCAGTGAGCAGCAGCATGACAGGAGATCTTTGTGTCATTCTTTTAATTCATTTTTGTATTGACAGCAGTAGTCACTTTTGTTTACAAGCACTTCACAAGAAAATCCCAACAAAAAAAAAAAACCACTTTAAAAAAAGTTCTAAACCTATATTTGCATATAACACAAAACCCCTTGAGCAAAACATTCCATAATTTTAAACCCAAAACTGGAATTATAATACAAAGTGCATTGATTTTGTTATATTTAGATTATGGGTCTAGTTCCTCCTCTCTCCTGCTTAAGAGAAAAAAAAAAATCCTCAAACTCTCTCACATCCTAGAACATAGCTTTTAGCTGCACAAAGTATATTTTTAATTACAAATGTCCAAAAGTTTGGAGACTAAAAGAAATAAGAGTTTTATTCCAGAGTGAGTAAATAGAAGACTCATTTTTTTGCTCTCAGCTACACATGAGTGAATTACAATTTGACTTTTCCTGTGAAGCTCCTGATAACTAAACTCATTCAGAACATATTACAGTGCTTAGAGAACAGGCACTCTGTCTCATTACAGGAAGAGAAATTTATGCCTGATTTCATGCCTCACTTCAGAGGGTGAAGCAAAGGATTCAGAAAGTGAGAGCTGTTTCAAATATGAAAGCTATGTTAGTTTTCAACTTAATTGTGAAGAGTGTGACCTTCAGCTTGTTCTGCTCTTTTCTACTGTCCTCATTATTAGGCATTTCTGATGTGCTAATGCACACTCACCGGAATTTAAAAGAGAACTTCAGCTCCAGGATAGTAATGATTTCTGTACTGAAGCTGATGTTTCAACCGTCAAGAGCCCAGCTACATTATTTAAGATATTTTCTGGGGCATATAAAAGAATACAACCATCCTGATTGCAAGAACCTTATAAAGATGTCAGAATCACGTGGGAGGGCATGTATCTAGGCAAAGCAAAGACAGATTTGGCTCTGTGCTTTATCAGTTGTGCAAAGTATCAGCTATACTCCCTAAAAGCTGCGTGCACCCAGGGAACAGTCCTTCCAGTGTCTTAATATTCTTTGACTGACCTACCATGACTACCCTTACTAATTCATTAAATGTTCACTGCAACATATCTAACATCCTGTACAGTTAATCAAGTGAACAAAGTGCCCAGCAGAACAAAGCACATTTCTGTTTCAAACCTAATTCAGAATTTCAGTGATTTCAGCCCTTTCTGTTACCATGCTGTCTATACTTCTTTCCTTCCTTAATTTGCAAAACAACTGAGCCTCTTGGCTAACTTAACTAAAGTTGTCAAAAATAAGGTCTTAAAGCCTATTTCTGAGCAAACAGCTTGAAAACAAGGTATCTTGCCTTCACTGAGAAAAAACCTAAGGAAAATAAAGTTTCCTTAGTTTAGCTACATGCAGCACTACTCATTTTGTATTCTTTTCACAGTGTTATTTACTACTGCTCTAGCATCACCACATTACTTCTACACAATGATGGAGTAAAATCCTTTCAAGCTGCATCAGAAATAGAGGAAATTCACTGCATGTTTGTGAAAGTTTTAAGTATAAGGTGCTGGCATATCTGTAAGAGTTGATGCCAACCCATCATCCCTGTCAAGCTGGTGCACATTACTTATGCATCCTTATGCAAATTCAGGGCTAAACACCACCCAAATTATTTCTCCAGTGTTTAATCTGTTATTCAATAAAAACAATTTTATTAGGTTGCTGAAAGTGAAGCTCGAAAACACATAGTCACTTCACATGTATGAATGTTTTTCTCCTGGCTCATTTGAAAGTAGTCCTGATCATGGGAATCCTTCGAGCTCTTCAAAACTTCGCCCAGTTGCAAAGGTGCACTGGAACACGTGAATGCTCTTGCTTCATTACAGTGTTTCATCTTGAATGTCTAACTCAGAGAAACTCATAAATCTAAGTTTGATGCTGTCTAAACTGCTTAATGCTGTACAGCACAGCAAACACTGAGAGGCATACAGAATATTAGTCTGGGTCCCAAGCAATACAATACAGCACTACAACGAGGCAGGAATAGTTAACAGCAACCTCTGGGTCATGAGAGCTGCAGTTGCACTGTGATGGGAATTACAGTGCTCCCAGCAATCTTACACAGAGTTAGATCCCAGTTGTCCCAACTGTTTTCCACTGCAATGCCATGATAGTCATGCACACTGCTTTTCAATTCCAATTCTGTTGTCTTGAACAAGAGTTAAAGCATTTTTATAATTGCATTTTTATATGGCCAAGATCTTAGTTTGAAAATATGATCATGCTCGTACGTTTCTATACATGAAGTTTGTAATTTAAGAACACTATCTGATGAACTAGCCCATTACATTCAATAACTATTCAGACAAGGCTGAACTGTTACCTGATATATTTGCAGTACAATTTATCGGTTCAGAGATCATAAGTCTGAGTCCACAACCCCACTGCAGGCACCCATGGTGCTTTTAAGATGACACACAGCTCTACATGAAGATGGTTTTTTCATTACCCCCCCTTCAGTTACTGGCAATGTCTTAAGATTAGCCCACAGATAAGAAGAGTTTTTTCATGTTTAGGAAAAACAGTATCAAAATTATATTACTACGGATTATTTTTATGATTTCCATGGTTGGATTTAATGCCCAAATTGAAGTGAACAAATCACAGAAGTGCCACCTACCTGCATAATGTTTAAGATCTTTGTAAAATTATTAAAAACATGCCAAAATGCATCAATACATTTGATGAAATAAATCTATTTTAAATGTACAAACTAAGTGTCCCCATGCTCAAGTTAACTTCCAAGTTCAAGCCTAACAAACATTATGGTAGCTTTTAGTACAGCAACCATGGCTACCTTCTTTTAAAAACAAGCAATTATTACGAAGCAAGAGATCAAGGTTCTTTAGCCTGAGGGACAGAGGTTAATACCTACAACACTCTTCATTCCAGGAGGGAGAGACTACTAGAGGGCAGTAGGTAATGGAGGGATAATAAGAATACTTTGTTTCTGACATTAAGGTTCTGTCCCATTTCCATTTTAGACAGTAACAAAGAAAAGGGACTATTAAGGAAACAATACATATAAGAAACACATGTAAATTCAATGAAAACAGATTTCTTCCACAAAGGCTGATTTCTCACCCTACCCTTAAGTACTGCAGCTGACTAGCTTTATAAAACACAAAACATCCCCTAGGGAAGAAACCAGAAGACTAAAACTCTCCAAGGAGTCACCACCAACCCTTGCTCTCTTTTGCCCATCCTCCAGTTTTATTATTTATCTTATCAGTGCCATAGCTTAACAAAAGCTGAACATATTCTTACAACTTCCCAAACTGACGCTTAGTGAGAACTCTGGTAACTAAACTATGAAAAGCCAAGATGGCTTCAAACCTTTCATGCTAAGGCAGGCACAATGACCCTGGATTTCCCCCACTTCCCCAGCAAGCATTCTACTTACTAGATTATCACAGACAGGTATCTCCTTCAGTTGCATTTGGGAACAAAATTATGATCTATTTAGCAATACTGACAGGATGAACTTGGGAATCCAAGCCTGAAGCATCTAAGTTGAAAGGCATTACTTCAGACACACCATGCTCTTCCACATTTCCATTCACACCTCAAAATAAACCTATCTTTAGCTTCAGTTATCTGACTAATAACTTCCAGGTATGGCATACCTGACAGCTTTTCACTGATACCCTGATCCACTGAACATTTTATACTAAAATTCAGTTTTTCAATTTAGAGGTAGAGAATACAGAGAAATAAAGCAGATATATCATCTTTATAAAAGATGATTCGTAGAAGTGAGTCAATATATAGTGTCTTCAAGACAGAATCTCCAGGTATTTCCCTTATATGTTCCTTGATTGGGCAGTGCATGTTAAAGCAAGACAGGAGTCAGTTTTCCTTCATATAAATGAAATAAATGCAATTTAGCTGTATGAATAGCCTACTAGAAAATTTTTTTTTTTCCAATAAGACTTAGTCAAGTATTCATATCCAGCTTCAGACTCTTAGAAGGCCTCTGCTGTGGTTGTATAAAGATATCTGCTCTTTTTTATTCCCTCACAAACAGAGAGAGCAACGGTAAAGCAGATTTACTTCTGGTTTTTCCTACTTTAAGAATATAGAAATGTCTTAAATGTTTGCTTCAAATTTTATTACTTCAACAATTACTTCAGTCTTCCACTTTAGAGAAAGTCACGTAAGGTGATTTAGAAGATGAATTTTTAGAAGGGACTTTTTGGTACTAATACAGTTTTTAAACCCTGCTTAGTTTTTTTCTTTGGGATTTAATATGAGTTAACAGAAAGACTAGTGTCATGTTGCTTTCATGAATGCCCTAAATATTCTCCCTAGTTTTACTACTTTCCCAGTGACCAGATAAAGTTTAGCTTTTAATTAGAGGGAAATACAAACATAAGCCTGAGTACCTCTGCAAATCCTTTGAATCAGATTTCAACTTGCTGCTACTATTAACATACCTTGTACTGCAAGAAGCTGCTCTTCTGTGGTCCAACGGGCATTGATTTTCTGATTAGACTATTAAAATTAGAAAAATGGCACAAAGATCATTAAATTGTTTCAACAGCTGCAAAATATCTGAGCAATATATTTTACTTGCACTACATTTTGCAAAGTAGGTAAAAGTCTCTTGCTTATAAACCATAAATTTGTAGGTTAAGATTGTTTTCATGAAGAGGTAGTAGTATTTATGAATTTGAGCTTAAAACTATACCAGTACTTTTTCCTCTGTTTATTACAGTTCTTAGTATCAGCTATACCATAACTTATGCACAAGCTAATGATCTTTATGCAGACAGAATTTGAATTTATAGTTACATTTATCTAAACTATTAGGACTTGGTGACTAGAATGTTTTGCATTTATGTTTCATATCCAAGCCTTTAAAACCAGCCAAGAGAGAACTTCAGTAGTAATAAATCATTCACTTCAGATGCCCAAATGTATATATAGTCATGTTTTCCCACAGAACATAGAATTTATTACTGGCAATCTACACTACCTATTTTTAATCCGAAAAAACTCCCCATGTATCAGGACTCAATTTCAGCTCCCTCTTATTATGAACAGACATGACATTTCAGTTTTTTCTGCTTCGTTATTCAGCCAGTTGCCATAAAAAAGCCTACAACTGATTTCTTGTAAAGGAGCCAGACTCACCCCTACATGTAATTCTATGGATCCTGTTTGAGCTGCTGCTGAAATGCAAACACTGCACTGCAGCAAAACACATTTCTGCAGCTTCCCATTAATGTAAGTGCAAAGCCACAAGTTTTAATATTTATTCTGATTTACCTCAGGAGGTTTGAATTCTTCAATCCCGCCTTCCATTTTCTGTTTAAGTGCACTGTTTACTTGCTTAGCATTTTGAACCTTGGTCAAAAACAACAAAGTTAATCAGCTCCACAAAGAAAGTTGGTCACTTTACACATATATCTTCACTAGGATTGCCACAAGTGTACCTCCTAAGTTAGAAAGAGAAATATTATGGTTTAAGGCTTCACTACTTTTAACTGTTTAAAAAAAAAAAAACAAAAAAAGCCACAGCACAGTTTACTATGGAGAAAAAAATATTTAAGCCAGTGTTTCAAAAGAACAGTTTGCCTGCAAGAATATTAAAAGTTGGACACAACAAGCAAGTTTTGATAGTGATGTATATGCTCCTGAAGAATGCAGAATACTCTAGACACAACTTAATTCTTAGAAATGTGAGATGTACTGCACACATTAACTTATTAATTTCTTCCTTCTAAAAAAAAAATAATATTCATAAGATGTTTCCAGTTAACTCTTTCTGACAGACTTTGTTTATTGACCTTAGACCACTCTGATTTTCTTTAAAGGTGACTCTTGGAATTATTTTAAATATTTCTTAGTCTATAAAAAGGACAGAGCTTCCAAACTATGTATATACATATCTATGAACCACTTAAATCTGACAGTGATGCACACAAGGCAACATAGGTAAGAAAATAGTTTTGCATACTATGGTGCACAGCTATTACAAGTGTTCTTAAGTATGGACACAAAAGTAGACAACTCAGTGGGAGATTCCAAAGGCTGCATCTCTGAGATCACTGCAAGAAAAAAAAGAGAAACACAACCTCAAGGCTGTAACTCACCTACACTTAGGCTAAAGAGTGAAACCCACCTATGCTATTTAGCCCCAGAGTCCTGCTGTGACAGAAAGAAGCATATTTCTCCTGTAAAAGAATATAAGGGAGCAAAAACCCCATGAAACCCTTTATTCACTCCAGGATTTTGCAACATGGCAGCTCTATAGGGAGGCAAAAATTCCAGGAGCTAAGCCTTAACTTTGTAGCCTCATTGCTCCTAGAAAACAAGCATGCACATACTGCTGTACCCTTAGAACCTGAATAGATTCCACGTTTCAATTTTAAATGCCAAATTTTAACTTCTTCATGCAAAGGACGCAGGCAATTGTCCTCTTAAAGGTGAAGACTACAAAGCTTTTCTAAATTTAATAAGAAGTAGAAAACTTATCAATTCAAACAGAAGTAACTAGGCCCACGATTTCTACACACCTCCCATATTTTCATGGTATGTGGGGAAGGACATCCAGAAAAACAGCTACAATTTAAAGCATAACAAATGTAACTTCCTCTGTGTCATTGGCCTTATTCTCACTTGTCACACAAATACTTTTAACAAAGCTAAAAAAAAAAAAAATCTAATCAAATATGACTTTAGATTTTTTCCTGTCCCCAAATCTGTAGCACTGTTTTTATGCCACGCTTCCACCCACCCTTTTTTTTTTTTAATTAAAACAAGAAGTCATCTTGCTTCATTTTATCCAAAAGAGCAGATGAATGTAAAAATAAAACCAAAGAATAGCTAGTGTCCAGCATTTCTGGTGATAACTGTGGAATAAAATGAGGAAGACTCACATTAAAGAAGCTTCAGAATCTTCACAGATAATCTTCAAAACCATTACAATCAGAACAATCTGAGATGAAAAAAAAACCAAGACCAATAACCCATGGTACCTGTCGCTTTAACGAGATTAGTTCCATATCCAGCTGTCTAAGAATTGTGTTGGCTGCATTGGGACTACAGGAAACAGCTATCACATCTTCCTGGGTCAGGTACATGCCTTTTGGTGGACGGCATTTGGAACGCTGAGAATGGTGGCGATGCTGCAAGCTCTGATACTCTCTTCTACCCAGACCTATTTTGCTGGTCTGAACAGGCTGCTCATTATTGCCCTTTAATTTACAAGAAATAAATCATTAAAGAATAACAGTATCTTGTATACAACTTCATAAAGTACCACGTAGCATTGTAATGTCAAATTTATGACAAAGAAAACCTAAGCTAACATCCTCCTCTGCATGTAGTATCCAAATAAGCCTTGCAGATGAGTTGATGGAGTATATCAGTCATCTGCTGGATAAGTCTGCATTAGTCTAAGCAAGGTCAGTTTTCAAAACTTTTTTTTTTAAACATGGCTGCAAATACAATAAATGTTACAGAAATCCCAGTCTGTATACTCTGAAAGAGGGTATAAATTTAGAATCTCTTATGTGCAGAGAAGGTAAACAAGATCTATCTATCTTGTGTTTAAAACAAGTAATCAGTGACATTACACATTTATTTCTGATCAGACAGGAAGAGTTCAGGTAAGGATTAAGTGGGAAGAATGACAAAGTCAACCAGGACAGGCAAGACTGTAAAATAACACCTCCACCTGCTGTAAGCACTCTACAGAAAGAGATTATGCTGTTTGCTTTGGGAAGAGGGTGAGATGATTTGAGTTTTGGAAGAGAGAGGATGGACATACTTTTGCAGTTACTATAAAAATCCCCATAATTTAGAAAACTTAAGCCCTTGTTGTCTGCCTTTTTGAAGACGAAAGGGATAGCAAAGAAGAGAAAGTCTCTGTAACTACTGTTGGGACATGTTTGGACACCTAAACATTTCAGCCTTATCTTCAATGAACATTGATACACAAGAGCTAGTCTGCATGTATGTGACTTGGTTAGAGCAACTGATTAGGTTTCCTATAGACCAGGAACAGAGACAAAAATTACTTTCTCTGCAAGGATTTTCCAATTCAAAGCAATGCTTAGTACCAGAACAGAGATGGGATTTTTAGCTACTTCAAACAGCTCCCTACTGCTCCTCCCTGCTGGCACCCGTGCAGGTTAAGAGGAGGTGGTCATCTGATCACAGCAAACAGAAAACAAAGTGCAGCAGCCATTACTATGTTCTGTAGTGTTAGTACAGATCAGCAAACAGTATTTTGTTCTACTACACTTGACCTTCTGCCATGTTCTCTTCCCAGCTAATGTAACATCTTAATCTAGTCCACAGACTTCACAGAGGCCATCTTAAAAGCACCTAAGATATGTGCACTTTCTTGGAAAATTGATATAGAGCCTTACATCTTTAACATCTAAAAGTCCCAAGATTAAGTTTACTTCTGCCTCGTTTATACCATTTGTTTTTCTGGTTCTGCATTGCTCTTTCAGTATGAAATTGCAGTTCCCTGTCTGTTCAATCTGGATTTTAAGTGAAAATATTCTCTCAAGCTTTTGACTTGCCAAGCTAGAGAGTTTAGCTTATTTTAGTTATCTCTGGTAACAAAGTTTCCATTGCTCTTGTATGTTCAGGCAGCCTACTCAGTTTATATTTTGCTCAGGAAGTGAAAGTACGCAAATCTTACCAGAAATACCAGATCACAAAGTTATCTTATGTAAATGCAAATAGCTCATCAGAAACTACAAACCTATTTGTCCTGTTCCTAGAAGTCTATCAACACAATATTGTTCTGGACTGCATGTAGTGATTCAAACAGTAATGAAGTAAATTGAGCAAAATAGTCCTTATTTAGACATGGCTTGGGCAGCAACTCCAGTCATTAGATTGCAAGAACATTGTTACAGTAGCAGAATGAAATGTAAAAAGGTTCACTGTTAGACCTTGTGACATTTCAAGTTCTAAAAAAACATACCCCCTCATATTAAAACAATAATCTCTAACTCTTTTACAGAAAGGGGTAGTTGTAATTGTCCTTTTTTTTTTTCCTCCCTAAGGCAGCTAGATAAAGTGAGACATTGAAGGTCACTGCAAAGCTCAGAACAGAATCTAAACCTATCAGTCTCTTACTCAAGATCATTTTTGTTAGAACTGCAATGTTTTATTAATAATCCTAGATATCACTTTCTGGGAGTGTTAAAGTTTTGCACTACTTCTCCTCTCACTCTCAGGAAGCATGAACTGTCACATGCAGGAAAATCACAAGTGTTTTAAGTTGATCAAGGAAACGATCAAATGTTTACACACTTTAATGTGCTCTTCTAGTCTTGTTCATAAATACCCTAATAAATACCTTTCAAAAAGAACCCAAAAAAATCCCCCAAACCTGAACATACCCCAAACAAGGCAATTATCTGTAAGGCTAATGGTAAGTGCTCATTAAGATGACAAAAATGTTTTTCTCTACATTTATTAGTAGAAAGCGTCTCAGTAAAGCCACATATTAGCTGAAATGCATTGCCTCACTGTGGCTTTGAACAAACAACAAGAGTTGTTCTTAGAGAAACATAATTTAATTTTAAAATGAAAAGAAAACATTTTCATTCAAATAATTCACCACCAGTAGAATTGTAAACATATTAACAAGACTGATGCAGGGGAAATACTGTTTTACCAGGTTGCCAGAGCACACACTTTTTATAAAACTTGAAGATCTCTCAGGACACAGTGGAGGTAACAAGAGATGCATTTATATCCCCAAAACAAAAATATGTGATAAAACTTTGTTTCAATAAGAAGTTGACAAGATCTCGATCACTTAAAGACCCTGAAATTTCAGCAGGCTTCAAGCTAAACCTCTGTACTACAACTCATTCTTCACAACAACACATTCACAGAAATCAAACCAACATTCACCATTAAGCAATCTGTTACCTCCTTTTTGGCTTCTTTTTTGGGATCATAATCACTATCATTTCCATCCATGGGATGAGCTTCTTCTACATCATCATCACTAAGGACAGATTATTAAAAAAAATGGTCATTTTATCTACTTTTTAAACCCAAATATATATATCTGTACCAGGGTAAGACAGAATTATCTACTCTAAGTATACATGTCAAAATTATTTGTAGGTTTCAGAAGACAGTTGTTACAAGTATATTTTCCTCATTAAATTCCAGGAATTATTATGATAAACAAGCAATACTAAACTACAGTTTCAAAGTTCCTTTAAGCAGTGCTGGTACCGCTGCCAAAAATTTTGGTGTCAGTTTTCTTTAATTCGACACCTGTGCCAGTGTGAACACTTACATGGTCAGCTATACCAAGCCTAGAAATAACCTTTCATTTGCCTCATTAGTTTCAACTGATCAATTTTCAAACCACTGCACCAGATGAATAAACCCCTGTTGAAGTCTGTGGGGAGCAAAAGAGCACAATATATGATGGGAAAGTGTGGAAAGTGTGGGACTACTTTTTCATCAAAGTGCTCAAAATCTAGCAGGGAGCTAGATGGGGGGGAGAGAAATGAAATCTGCTGAACTCAAAGAGAAAATGTTGAAAAGTCAACTTAGTCGAGTTCAATCCAGTCATTCTGACAATATAATTTCCAAATAAATTCATGCAAAAACACACAAAAAATTTTTAGTTATTACCAAACCCCTCCCAAAATGCTGTAGTAGAAGCAAACTGATTTTAGCCTGTAATTTTTCAAAAATAAGGTTATTAAATAAGCACATGAATTTTAGATTTCAGGAGTTATTTTCAGTAACATATTAAAAAGACCCTTTTGCTCCACTTATGCAGTTTTCCATAGACATAAAATTATACTTTCCAATATAAAACATAGATTATGTTACTTATATATTCAACACATTAAATCACCTTTTAAGAAGAGCAAGTTAATACTCAAGTATACTAAGCACAGTATAACTTGAATTTCATAGTAACTAGGGGAAATGTTATTCCCTTCTAGGCATGACAACAAAACTATTTTGAGCTCCAATTCTCTCTGCCTAATAGCACTTCTAAGTCTCCTAAACGGAGAATTTATATAAAGTTGTTATAAAACAATACTTGGGCATTCTAATCACTACATCTGTTTACAAGGGTTGATCTTTCAGTTTTAATTCCATCTTAGTTCAAAAAAAATCCAAACAAAAACAACAACAAAAAAAAACCAAAACAACAAAACAGAAAAAACCCACTCTCCTCCCCATACAGTGATATAAGGTTAGACTTCTCAAACAAAGTATTATTTCTAAACCACATTCCTAGACTTCAGGGTTTTTTAAATCCTTGTTTTTACACTTATCCAGTAAACCACTCCAATCTGTTATTACCACTCACACAGATTGGAGTGATAGTTCTTAAAGCACAGGCACCAAGCCCCTTGGTAAAATCAGAGACATCACAACAGATGCTCAGACCTAAAAAACATGGTTCATACTGAAACATAATGGCTAGAAATTACTCCCTATCTCTACTTTGGAAGACTTTAGTCTCTGGTTAGCTACTTAAGAACCTATAACTTACCTGTCACCTTGATTATTTCTATTAGCTAGTTTTCGAGCCTGCCGATCCATCAAACTTGTCCTAGACCGAGTTTTTTTCCAAGAATAGTAATATTTTACAAGGCTTGCAATGGTCTTGTCTGGAAGCTAGAAGAATTCATTAACATATTAACACTTTTAAAAATTAAAATTCCACCCAAAATTATAATTCTGCTCTGTTTACAGTTACGTTTAACAAAATATTTTAAGTGCATTGATAAGATGGAAAGGAGGGATGTATTTCATGTACATTTTTAAAAAGGGGGTGATTTTTCATTAGGGTGAAAAAGTTGTACATCCAAGAGACATGATAAAAATACATTAAATCACTTATTCAAGGTTCTTTCTAAAGCTTTTACACAGAAATCAACATGAAGTTTCAGCCCAAGAGGAGAGTTTGTTCTGGCGCATCTGAGTTATTTAGTGCTTCTGATTAAAATATTACTTTACCATTTGCTGGATCCTGTGAAAGCTCTTTCCATGGAAGCTAAATGCTTGTTCAAATAGGACTTTATCTTCAACTGTCCATTCATCAGGGAAAGGAGTGAAGTTAGGGAGATCAGCGAGGGACTTCTCAATATTGTGTTTATGCCAGAACAACATGCCGAGAGCCTTTGAAAAGAAATAGTCCCTCTTTGGATTAAGTCAACTTTCTAAAATGTTGAGACAAGCTAAATAAAACCAGGTGATTTACTTATTTAGAATAAAATTTGACTATCAGAACCCCTTCTCAAAATATATTTACAATTTTGCTGGCTATTTACTGTAGGTTACAAAATTCTCTTTAGAGACAGTGGGCACATCTGTACTTTATTAATGGTATGAAAGCCAGACAATTTAAGGTTGGCATGGCAGCAGTAATTCTAGAGTAGCATAAACTAGGCCGAGAGGCTCAAATCTGACCTGTTTTCTTACTTGATAAGCATATATCACCTACACAGTTCCTTACAGGCCTTTATTACCAGCCCACTCAAAAAAGAAAATAAAAATACTTTTCAGCAGCCAGAGGATCATCCAAAATGCAAGTCTGAAAGTTCAAAGTGAGAGTGGTCTTTCTACAACTCTCCAATCCACAAATAACAGCACGGCCACTTCCATGTCATGTGCACCTAATAAGGAATGGAAATTTAAATATACTTTCTTACATAATTTCATTTCTTGATATTCTAAAAGAATTTTATGTTCATTAGGCTTTCTGCCAGAGAACCATTGACAGATTTGATGCCAAGTCTGGCATGGGAATTGGGAAATGTAATCCACTCAGTTTCAATCATCCAGCGCAGACATGATCACCATTTGTCTTTCTAACCCCCTGATGTCACATCTTCCAATAACCTGCACATAGCAAACCTCTTTTCTTGTTAAAATGGCAAGTGACAAGCACCTCTTGCAAAGATAATTTCTATTCCATTGTGAACAGTCCATAAATATTTTGTACCAAAAGTTATTTTGAAAATTCATCTCTTTTAGACTCGGGATCCATCAGTTTTCTCTCTTGCTTAACAAAAGTCAAGCCATAAACAAACATCACGAGACCGCAGGTATTCTGAACATTGTAACACTGGCAGCCTCTTTTTCAGACAGCAGTTGATGAGCAAGTCTTTGCTATTATGAGCTTCCATCCTCCAAAACTTGATCATACAACTTGGTTTCACTTGCACATCACATATTTTTTCACAATAGGTAACCTCGCTTTTACATAAATTGGTTAACTGATGAAGAAAATTGCAATAAAACTAAGTGCAGATCAGCAAAGTTTTATCCTTACTTTTTAAGGAATGGTGACTGAAGGTTGTTAAATGAAAAGTGAATTTGTTACTTTCAAACATAGAGTTTGAGTCCGTTTTCCTGCCTTTGAAAAAATGACTCAAAATTGGTTTGTCTTTTTTTTAAATATGCAAGAAACCTTTTCAATACCATCCCTATCACAATTAATGGTTCAAAATTATACCATATTTGTATTCTAATGTTAAACATTAAATTTGTAAGCTGCTTCCCTAAGAAATTCTTTAGCTAAATATACACACACAATTGCATGACATGCCCAGTGTATCAAGAAACATACCAAACCTTTCAAAAGTGCACATTACAAGCTGAGCATGTCATGAAAACAAAGAGCTCAATCTTTTGCAGAGAATCCAGACCACAACTGTATGCAGATCCATTTAACTGCAGTGTTTGCTGCCGTGCCTGAAGAGAAACAGCGTTAATTAATGGTAACCAATGGGAAAAAAACCAAAAAGCGTTGTGTTACAGTTTTATATTTAAAAAAAATCCTTTAAATGAGTATCCTCATTCCATAGCACTTACCTGTTCCACGTTGTATCCATGTTTTTCCTTTGCTATTGCTATATATTCATCCACTGTAACAAAGCAATGTCAGAATTATTCTTTAGTACTTTTAGCTCTGCTATGTGACACAGAATAGAACATGGGAAGACAGTCTCCCCATGCTTTAACACACTGCATAGGCCCAGATTCCCCAAAACATTAACTATAATCATAGCCTAATTAATAATAAATAAACACACTGAATTTAATCCAACATTTTATGAACTTTTACACAAGCTAATTCTGCTTTCTTTCACATTTTTACAACAACAAAACCACAGTGGCTCAATTTATTTATTTAAAGCAGAGACTGACTGGTTATTGAAAGGCTATGCCTTTCTGGGACCCATTCCTGGGTTAGTTTTAAATTGAAATACTTATACTGTTCATATTCCCAAGCATGTTAAAAATTAAAGAGGTCCTCTATCAATGATTATGCGTATTCTCAATATCAACATAGTTTTCAATGACCAACATTGATTTTAACTATGACATTAATTCCTTTTCCAATAGAAAATATAAAAATTTAATATTTAGGTCTTCAAATTCACCAATAACATTTTTTAAATCATATTTAGCGACAGTAGAGCCTGCTTTGAGTTGAACACTTTCCATCATTTTGCAATTAAGTTCTACTTTTTTTCAAAGAAACAAACTCTTCCCATTTATCTTCTACAGTTCACAATTAAGTGGCAACTACATAGTTGAAAGGAAGCATGATGGAGAAAACAAAATAATTATATTCTCCTTATTCAAAGGGACAAGAGATGTCCTTGCCATGAAGTGTTGCAGCAAAGAGTTAATTGTACTTCAAAGAAACAAAATATTTAATAATCATAGTTTTAGAGTATTTTATTTCTAACTGTTCTGCAGTAGTTGAAGGTATGTTCTCTCAAATGTAGAGGGATACAAGTCTCTAACTACTGGTATTAGGTAGAAACTGTCCTGAGGACCAGGTTCTCATGGCTCCATGCTCCAAGTTTACTCCTCTATATTACATTTGGGAAGTTCTAGCATAGGAGACAGGTTTAAACTAGATTAACCAGATAAGTGATCACATTTAGTCAGATGACTCCTGTATTTCAGGTCACTTTTGAAGGGAGAAAAGGTTCAATTTTTCCTTATATGGCAGCAACAATAATTTCCCCTTTAACTGGGCCTCAACACATCTTTTCTGAATATTTCCACTGCAACTCCTTCTCCTAGAAATTTAGAGTAGCAAGTTCTTCTGTTCAGATATTTTATTTTTTTTAATAACTAAAGGTTTCACAGATACTGATGACAATAATACAACATAGGCAGTGTGATTTGAAACAAAGACTTAACTAAAATAAGAGAAGGTGATCTTTCCTTTCCTTGGAGTTTTCTAAATAAAAAAAAAAAAAAAGAGAAGCTTTGTGTTTAATTTACTAATTTGCAATTTCACTGTGCATAAAAAAAAAGAGCAAACAGGCACACCAGAAACAATTTAGTTATACTTAAGCACTCAAAACCCTAAGCAGCTAAGGACTTACACTTGGCATCTGGAATATTATGATATGGAGACCATACAAGCATCCCTCCATTATCTTTATCAGTATATTTTGTGGCACCTGTAAGAAAACAAGTAAGTCTCAGTATTTCTAATTATGATCTAGAGAACAACTACGTGACAGTAAGCAAAATTTAACCATATTAGGAAGTCCAGTCCAGCTACTAAGGGGAGGAAAAAACCCCAATCGTTAATTCCACATTATCTTAAGACATTGAATGGCTGAATTTGAACATTATTCTTATGAGGTTCAAGCATAAATAAACATTGGAAAAGATCCTTGTTACCACAATTAAACCACTCAAGTGCATTGCTAAAGTTGGAAAGAATCTTATCTAGTTCCAATCCCTTCATCACGGGCAAGAAGACCTTACCCCATCCAACCTGGCCTTGATCACTTCCACAGATGGGGCACCCATAACTTCTCTGGGCAACCTGTTCCAGGGCATCCCCACCTTATGGTGAAGAATTTCTTCCTTATATCTAATCTGAATCTACCCTCTCTAAAGTTGGCAAGGATACAAAATTTAGAGGTAGTTGTCTTCCATCAGTTTTGACTGTCTATTAGTACTTTAATGTTTATAACTATCATAGGAGTATTAGGACCTACTGTGTTAAGTTAGGCTTTCTTAAAACAAATCAAAAAATAGGTAGGAAGTAGAATACAGTCACCATCCCTGATCCCTCTTTCAACAAGGAACTACATTAACAACTACACCAGAAATAATTTTGTTCATCTCTCTCTCTCTAGTTTTGATTCTACTAACCATACAATTTCGACATTCATAGCCAATTGAACTGCATAGCTTTAGAAAGCAGGTGTAAAAGTAATTTTTGGGTTTAGCTTGTTTGTGGTTCACCTCCACCTCAATGTAGCAAGTGAAGCAGTACAAGTTTCCTAACCTGTGAGGGCAGAGCAATACTGATGCAAATACTGAAGCAGTAAATCATAGATTATTTGATTTTTGAAAACACGCTGTAAAAGTAAAGGAAATTTCCCAGTACTGGAAAAGTACTAATAGCTACTTTCCATTATTATTTCACAAATGGAGGCTACTACATAAAACCCCTCACAATCTATTTGTTTACAAAAGTTTATCTTCCTAAGAAATTGCTCAACAATTGGTGCATTTATGCTGATGTTAGTATGAATTCCTTGAGTACTCACCCTCACTGTAACTTTCCATGCATCCTTTTTGGAGAAAGTTTTTTTCAGTGAAACAAATAACTTTTCACTCTATTTTAAGCTTACACGCTTGATATTTAGGCTCTACATCTTGTTGAAGCAAACAAAAAGCTAAAATCAATGTTTTGGAAAAGAGAACACCATAGTGCTTGCCCTTTATGTACTTATGTTCTGTTGCTCTTCCCTCTTTAGTTTGGCAGCGTTTTGCATCTATCATCTTTTGCAATCTTTAGATGCATCATGACTGTGAACTCAAAAGCAGTTACTTAGAAAAACTAAAAGAACTCATGTGTCTTCCAAAAATGAGATGTGCAAAACACATAACCTAAGTGCAGCATAAACTCTGTAACAGGTCAAAAATGTACATACATTCATAAAGCACTAGTTTCAAGGCATCAGCACTACTAAACTCCAAAAGGTTTTGGTATATAAGAACAGACTCCTTAGTATAACATTCCAATTCAGAACAAAAAAGTGTGCCATTTTTAGTCATCAGGAATGTAATATTTCATGAAGAGTAACCCAAACGTGTTACAGGCACAACATTTCTCTTATATACTCTTTTTATCAGAAGTAAATGGCCACTACCCTGCACTCCACTCTAACTGAGATGAGGAGAAAGCAGGACCACTAGAGAACTTATTAGAATTTCTCGTTGAGAGCAAGAAATGTCTAAACTTAAGATACTTTCAGAAAAATGGATATTGTGGATATTATCAGGTATTGAATACTCAAGTACTAAAGTGAAAAAAAAAACTTTCAGAGCCATTGTGCCTGCAGGAGACCACGTATGCAGTGACACTTCCCTACTGAGGTGCCACCCTCATGTGATGAACAAGCAGCTTCCCCCAGAACATCCCTTTTCAAAGCATTGCTATTACCCCAGCAGCAAACAGACAACTGTTTCCATTCAGGTGGCTTCTTCACACTGCCAAAAGGAAAGCAAGGATGACGAAGGAATAATGGGATGCATAAAGGTAGCTTGAAGGAAGGCCAACACAGGATGTCCCTAGCTACAGTACAGGGATCTCTCCCTCTCTATATGCAGGACCATAACTTACCTTTATGAGAACAGCTTCTTGCCCTTTGTGCCCTAAGCAATGCTCCCCCCTCCCACCAAAAAAGCTGGTGTTGTACCTCAAAAGCAACATGATCTTTATCTGCAAGATCCATTCTTCTTAGGGACAGTGGCTGGAAATATCAGGGAACATGTTAGCCAGAGCGTGTTAGAAGAGTAGAGTTGTAAGCCAGTAAGGAAGACAAAGGCCAAGAGCTGCATCTGAAGCATAACGAGACTCCCTCTGCCCAAATGCCTCCTTCAAGTCCCTTAGGAAGAGGCATCTCCTAAGAGAAGCTCCTAAGAGAGCTGCTGCACCTCTCTGCCAATACCAGTTAGGAAATGGAGCTGGCTGAAGATGACCAACAGGTACTCTCCATCACTTCCAGAACAGGGAAATTACAGCAGCAAACTGACGCTCTGTAAACTTCAGCTTCACATTAGAAGTTGGGTACACACGGATGGTGCAGCTCTGTGCATGACTCCAAGGACTGAGAATAAAATGATAATCCAGAAGCATACAATACATAATAAGGGCACCATGGGGCAGCATGGAAATTTAAAAGTATACTGGTTTCCAGCATATGATGTACCATCCTCTATTTAAGCTTTGAACTAAGCTAGGAACAAAACCGTGGAAACTAACTGGAGGAAACCCCAAATTTCTAAAACTAAGGATTGGAAATAAGTAAATGAACAAATAAATAAAAAAACCCCAACAAAACAAAACAGGGAATATGAGGACGGATGGCATGAAATAAATGGAAAACATTATGTACTTCACCACACCATATAATTTCAATTTAAGAAAGTTTGTTTTCATATTAGAAGACTAAAGGCAGAAAAGTTACAAGGACATACAGAGAAATGTATGTCATCCCTGAGAAGAGGGTAAATGGGAAACAAATATTTCAGTATTAAGTAAATAAAATTCATACTAAAACCTTTGGGAAGTCCAAATCCGACTAGAATAAACTTCCCTAGCAGTTATCTTATATGTGGATGACACAGCAGCATGGTACATTCTCCACTATGCTTTTCAAGAGAATGCAAGCAGCCCACAACATAAGGATACATCCTGCTACATATATATAGGTGGGTCAGAAAGTACAAGCAGGAACATTTTCACTAAGAATACAAAGTACTATAGGAAAACCAGAAGATAAATCCAGAGGGCAGGAGATGGTGTATTAACTCAATAAATTAGATAAAATAAAACCCCTAAATTTCCTTATTAAAATTGTTTTTGAAGTGACAAAATTGCAGTAATATCTAATGACAATTAAAAATGCTATTTCCCTCAAGCTCTGTCTGAAGGTTTGCTTGTAAAAAGGGTATGGTGTGGGAAGTGGTAAGAGAGTATGTTTAAACTAACTTCTCCTAATTGTTGCTTCCAACCACAATTCACTTTTTCCAAAAAATACTGAGAAATAGTTGATCTGCTTTTTCTTAAAAAAGTATTTTTTATATAAACTCAGTTTAAAAAAATATTTACTACCATCATAACTTGATTATTAATATTTTGTTCCTCAATGCATTGTTGCAAAGCATTGCTTATAGGTATTTTTCAACAAAGGCAAAGTGAGACCAAAGCATTGGTATTTATTCTACTCATTTCAGTCATCTATGTTTATCAGAGGGCTGACTGTGTCTTAGAGTTATGTCTAGTTTCATCCACCATTGATTACCTTCTCCCACCTATTTGTTTTAAGGGGCTTAAAAAACCAGCCCTTGGAGTACCACAAATAAACACACACTCTAAAGTATCAGGTAAACGCCTCAAAAAAGGGTATTAAGCCGTTTCAAGAAGAAACATAGTTAATCAGAGATAGTGTTTGTATCCCTATATGCAACCTAGAAGTACAATGGAGCATGTTACCTCACTTGCTACAAAAAAGTAACCTAAATGTAGCTCTAAGAGCATGGATTTACCTTGCATTGCTTCTCTAAGAAATGATACCTCAAGACTCATCAGAAGAATAAACTCAATAAAAAAAAAAAAAATCAGATGAAAGCATGAGATCTTGCTGAGATCTCCTCAGATAACCAATCCGTTAACTTGGTAAGTATGTGCTCTACCTTTACACTTGGACTTTTTTATTTATTTCATATTTTGTAAGACTTAGGTGTTCCAAAAAAAGTCACTACCTTCTTGCCTTCATAATCAAAGTAGACACGTTAAGAAAGACAATACTATACATTATGCCTCTAACTCAAGACTTCTTAAATAAACATCTCCATCATTAAGGAAATTGATAAAGTGAGTATATATTAGTCCCAGTTATTGGGGAAAGGGGCATTAGTTGAATTCCATCCCCCAGAAACACTTAGGAGCTCTAAAAGATCTGCTTATAAGAGAGCATAAAATTAGTTCTGCAGTTACAATGATGCCAATTAATGATACTATTGCATATACAGTTTACAAAATTGAAACCACAAAACCTCAGTTGCCCTACAAGGGCTGAGGAGTTCCTTTAATCAAAAGAAAAACAAACACTATATGTTTTTCTAATTTAAGTGGCCTGTAGGAAAAACAAGCCCTGGCTGCAGGTTAGAAACAATCATTTTTATCTGTGTTTATTTTTATGTAGGCAATGTAAAAATAAAGGGTGTAAGCAGTTAGCCTTATTAACAAAGAGACCTAGACTACGTGCTCCTTCCTAGGGGAAAGGCATTCCCTTATGCCAAGATCATGCATCCATTTAATCCCACCCTCCCCCTTTCTTTCTCCCGGCCTTTTCTTTGGCCTGTGGGGCTTGCGCCCATCAAGAGGGGCTCTCTCCAGCTTTAGGAGGCACTATGTGAGCAATCCTCTTCCGGTGAGAAATCATTTGACACCAATAGAGCCCGTTTGGAGAACAGGCAAGTAGATAGGCTTCATCTGACCACTACAGCAAAACTGATAAACGCTCCTCCGGTCTCCCTGCTCAGTGTAGTAAGGCAAGACAGCATTCTAGCGATTGACTTGCTAAAGCCGAGTACCAGGCTATGCGAGCGTACCCAGTATTCCTCGGGGCGGGGCTGGGGGGACAAGGAAGGCTGAGGAGAGCAGCTCAGCCTGCCACGGCGGGGTTAGCGAGGCTACTACGGCACACAAAACCAGGAGCAGGAGTTTCCCACCAAGCGCATCTTCCACCCAGCGCCTCCAGCACGCAGCCAAGGTCTGCTCCGCTTCCGGCAGGGCGCATCACTTCCCACCCTTGCCCGAGAACATCCATCACCCCTCGTCAAATATTTTAAAATCACCTGGTTAATGTATTATGTGCGTTACGGTTTAAGGAGGAGTGGGGGAAAAAATCCAACCTTTTTCTGCTTCACCGCCTCCCGCCGGATGCACATAATGAGGCCGATAATGAAGTGAGAATCCCACTCCGCGATGCCCCCCCGCCCCCGGGCGCACGGAGCGCAG
>NW_021940864.1:10238727-10597043 GCF_001715985.3 Manacus vitellinus
CCGGCGGTGAAGACCGGTGCTGAAACATCGATGAAATCGCACGATGTGTGAACCCGTGCTGGTTTTTCTTTCTAATTTTTTTCTAATAATTTTTTCTAATATTTATTTATTTACCCTCTAATATTTATTTATTTACCTCTTTAATGCAGTTCATGTGTGTTACCAAGTGCTCCCGTGTCACCGCCCAGTTTATATCATAATATTCGCGTTTTATCAGGTGAATAAAAGGCTGAGAGGCCAAGACTGAGTTACAGTGTGGCAATAGTCTCGCTACTAAATCTGGAGATGCATTAGCGTGGTTTGTTTCTGTGAGAATGCATTTAATGTTGTTGTGGCTGTACTTTAATTATGCGTTAAAGGTATTTTTAATGATGCAGTGGTAACTTGTCAGTGTGATTTCCTGATGTAGGGAAAAAAGTATAAACTTAAAGCTACCATTGCTATATCTTGTAGCCAAGTCTCATGTTCCAACTACGAGCGGCTGACACAATCCATTACCCTTTGTCACATCTCAGCAATTCTTCCCAAACTTTGCCCTGTCGGCTCTGCCCCAAGTTGGTTGGCTGATTGATTGAGGAATGCTAGCTGGAATGGTACAGCTGCTTTCTTACAGTGACATTAAAGGGAGATGACTACTCATGTCCCTACTTGTAACTACAAAGTCACAAGTGTTTTATGGTAGGTTTGTAACATGATGTAGTTAGCCATGTTTGCAGGGTGCTATTGCTTGATCCTTGTTTTGAAATCAGCCTGTTATGGTCAAATTATATACTTTTGAAAAAACTTTGATTTACTTGCATTTCCTAGAATATGTCGGGATAATATTGTCCAGACTCTTCCTGTCTTGGGAATATTGGGGTCTTTGAAGAACTGTTTTTGTGGCAACTTTTGGCAGATTACGATCAAAAATGGGAGAAAACAAGCTGTGACTCCTTTATGCTTGCTGGTCTCTCTCTCCAAGAGTTGGAAAGAAAGATCAGTAAGGAGAAGGTCAAAGCAAAGGTGGTTGACTGCCTGCAAGTGCCTCAACAATTGAGGATTTGTAATCGCTCAGTTTAATGTACACCAAAGAATTCACATAAGAAAACATGCACAAATGCCAGAGCCACAGGAAAATCTTGAACCAACATTTGTGCTTTTGGGACACAAAATCGATAAGAAAACTTGCAGGAAGATGGTATTTGTTGTTTTAGTTCTTCTAAAGCTGGCTATCTGAGGCTTTTTAGCTTTGTTTTGTACAGGTGTGAAGTTTGGGCATATGTGCAGGATTATGACTGCACATGTCTGACAGTTCTTAACTACTAATACAGCCACTGAAAATTTTAGTAAGCTGCTATAGCTTTCAGGAATGCTAAATTGTTACAAGTGTCATGAAGGTAACCACCTGAAAGGAAGAAAGATTCCTTGTCAGCACAGGTGAGAGGAGAATTGTCTAAAGCATTTGACCTTTTTGTTTCTGTTATTTGCATGACTGCTGAGGGCAGCAATGTAACCAATGCATTCAGAATGTGCAACTTGGGCCAGTCTGAAGATTCTTTTTATGAACCTACCAGTTTTTTGTTCTTGGAGATTATGCCTTCCTTCTTAAAAACCTATTTTCCAAGTCATAGTTTCAGGGAGAAAGGTCGTGTTTGGGCAGGAGGGAAGGGATTCCTGGAGTGCAAAGTGGATTGCAACAGAAAGGAAGGGAATTAAGGAGTGGCGAATTTGTAAACAAGGAAGGCGAAGCAGTTGCTTCTTCCCTTCTACTGAAATTGCTAAAAGGCTTTAGTGGAAACAGAAGCTCAAAAAGGAAACAGCTTTCACTATCCATGAATTAACTCAGCTTAAAACCCACATGGCTTCTGAGGTTGCTCCACACAGGTTTGATGCCTCTTGCAATCATCTTTGTTAGTGCAAGTTCTTGGAATTCATTGCTTAAAATCAGGCTCTTGGACTGTGGACTTGTGTAAGTCATTATTATTACCTTACAGTGAGGGATAATGACAGTACTACCTGTTGAGTGGTGAGCCATGGGAAAGTAAAGACAGTTTATTCAGAAGAAAATAGCTTCCTAAAACTGTGTGGGTTTACATGCTTATATTACTATAGAATCGTTTGGGTTGGAAAAGACCTCTAAAATTATAGAGTCCAACCATTAACCCAGCACTGCCACCATCACCAAAACATGTCTTTAAGTGCCACATCTACACATCTTTTAAATACCTCCAGGGATGGTGACTCAACCTTTTCCCTGGGCAGCCTGATCCAGTGCTTGACAATTCTTTCTGTGAAGTTTTCCAAACACCCAATCTAAACCTCCCTTGGTGCAACTTAGGCTGTGTCCTCTCATCCTATAGCTTGTTACTTGAGAGGTGAGACCACTCCCCACCTTGCTACAACCTCCTTTCAGGTAGTTGTAGAGACCAAAGAGTTCTCTGCTCACCCTCCTTTCCAGGCTAAACAACCACAGCCCCCTCTGCTGCTCCTTATAAGATCTGTGCTCCAGACCCTTCACCAGCTTTGTTGCTCTTTGGATGCTCTCCAGCACCTCAGTGTCTTTCTTGTATGTTATGCCCATCTCACCTATGAAATTTCTAGCTCATGAAAAGTATTGCAGATCACATGTTTGGCCTCTTTATCTTATGGTGACAGTTACATGCTTTCAGATTTTTTTGGAAAGAGCATTTTGACAGTTGCCTGTATTGGCAATGTTACTTTACACCATTTAAAATCAGTGTCTTTTTAAGTATTTTTAGAAACAGGTCAGACAGATTTGTGATGCTTTTTCAGAAAAATTATGAATATATAATATGTGTAGTGTGAAACACAGAGAAAATGGGGTGACCTCTTTGGCAATATCCAGCTTGGAAACTTGTGCTTTAATGTGAGGTTTATAATTTCCTTTGGTATGAATGTTCCATAAAGAAAAGTAAGCTCTTTGTCTTCATAAACACATTAAGAAAAGCTTGCCTGGAATCAAGGTAATTTCAGATAAATTACACCTCTTGGAGTCTGTTCGCTCCTCTGCTGGAAAAATATATAGGTGTCATCTGTCAAGTACTGTGTTTCTTTTACATTAAACACAACTAGGCCTGCTGGGTGGTAAGTGGGAGGCTTAGAGTGGACAGGGTGAGATTTATTATTTCTTTTAGACTGATGGTTGTTGCTGTGTTTAATTCAACATTCTTGAATTTTCCAAAGACTTAACATTTTACTGGAACCAGTAGAAGATGGTGAAAGTTGTGGGTTTTCTACAGTTCTAGAAAATCAGGCCTTCAGTCTCAAGCTAGCACTTATTAGTATTTCTGAATTCTAGTTTTAATTTTTTATTAAGTCAGAAATTAGTAAAAATTTGTTCTATAACTGACCAGTAAAATGCAACAATAAAGCATTCGCTAACTGCCTTGCTGGTGTTAATATCCCCCACTGGAGAGTTGAGATTTTTTTCTTTGTTTTCTTTATTTTTATAGGGCTGCCTTCCAGTTACAGCTTTCAAGAGTTATCTGCTTTCCAGATCTGAATGGAATTCTTCTGCATCAGGACAGTCAGTAACTTATTCTTGGGAGATGCAGAAGGTCATTTTGTAGATTCTTTTGGAAGTCTAAGGACTTCCACAGATGTAGATCCTTTTTCCTATTTAAATAACTGCCACCAGCTGATCAAATCATGCTCTTCTGAAACCTTTGCCAAAATTTGATTTGTACAGTGTTGGTGGTAGATATGTTGAATGGAGTTGGGAATGTTAGGACTTGGCACTGTGTTAAAAATAGTATTTTGAAATGAATTATTTGCTGCACTGTAGGAAGGCTTATTCAGGAACAAGCATAATGGGTTGGTGCTAACATCCATCTTGTCCAGTACTTTGATCCTGACAGTTATGAACAGCAAAGGCTACAGAGGAACTAATTTTGGGGCTGGTGCCATAATCTTCATTCTATGTTGGCAAGAAGCCTATTCTTGGTCTTCTAAAGATTTGCTGAAGCTCTGAAGCATAAAGCTTGCTATCTTTTGAACTAAAAAAAAAACAATTTTGATTCCTCTGGTTGCGTTATGAAAACATCTGCTCCACCTTCACATATTTGTAGATTCTTGTCTCAGTGACTTTCCATAGCAGTGAGTTCTACTGACACTATATGGTGATTTTTTTTTTCCTTTAAAGGAAAGTTTTTTTTCTTTTTCTTAGCAGGAGGGACAATTGTTCCTGATGAGCCCTTTCAGTATCATTATTTCATTTCTCTGCAGTTAATCTAAATATCTAGTAAGCTGTACAAAAATTAAAGAGGTTGATTATCATGACAGACTGTGGGAAAAGCCTGAGTTTAGCTGGCTTAATCTTGTCTTATGTAGGCAACTTGGGACAATAGATCATTGTAGAAAGTTGTTTTACAGACATCATTTAAGCCACTTATATTTTTGCATACCCTCTTCAAAGTAAATTTTGGTAATAGCTGGCAGTATGCCTTTGAATCAAAACATTGACATTCACTATTGTCAGTGAATGTTCTCTGTGTATGAATAGCCTGTGTACATGGCTGAAATGGTAGCATCTTTTTATGAATAATTTGTGTTTAGAGCCAGTTGTTTCCCACAGAAAGAAAAAAAGGCATTATAATTGTTTTGGTAAGCTGGTGTACTTTTGCTTTGTCCTATCTTACTTTTGCATACAGTTATCTAAACTACTTTTCATAGGACTGTTCAGCAGAAAGCAGGTATCACCTAATTGTTACTTACAGCTGTTGGACTTCTGTAAGAAATGTTATTTTGTTTCTCCTCCATGATATCTACATTTTTGTGGGTTTTTGTTCATTTTTTAATGCAAAGCAAAGCAAGTGCTTTTATTCCATGCACTTGGTGAAATGTGTGCTAAACTTGTGCTTTATTCTTTCTTGTCAGGTTGTCCCTTGCTGTTGTACTTGAAGAGGTGACCATTTGCTGTGAGTTAATAGTGTTTATTCTCTCTCCTATGTGTTTCTCCTCCTTCTCCTTCTGTGAAATAACACTACAAAAGGAAAATATACTGTGCAAGATTTTCTCCTTGGAGTTAATAAATGCTCACTTCATTGAGAAAGATGTTCTTTAAAACATACGAGAATAAAATAAAAAAAAGATGCTCTGGTATGTTACTATGCTGTGTGCCTAAACCTGAAAAAGAGGTAACCTTGCCCCAAACAACTTACAGTTTGTTGAGGATCCAGCCAGTGTGTGTAATCAACACTAGGAAAACCAAGGGAGAATAAAGGAAACATCAGTTATATGTTAACATGAACAAACTTTGTAAAATTACTGTAAGCCCGTGCTGCCCATCCATTTAAGACACAGTGTCATTGCAGGAGTAATCTTGAGGGATGTGAAAGAACCAAAGAAAGTAGTGTTAAGAACTTCACTTGAGGAAGAAGATGTATCTCTGCATATGGAAAAAAAGTGTAAAGAGTGTTGTAGTAACCTGTAGTGACAGCTTGTTTTGCTGTATGTCTTGGGCCTTGGGCTGTCAGAACATTTTATGCTGTAGCATACTAGAACCTCCTGCTAAGTTTTGTTCTCCATAGCTTCTCTTACCTGGCTTTGTGTGATTTAAGGGTGGGGAGAAGGGGTATAAAGTGGAAAATAACTCTGACTATGTATGACCAAAAAAGTCCCTGAGGTATTACAAGAGTTTATATTTCTGTTTTCCACTTCGTTGTTTCTATAGAAAAGTATATACTGTTTCTTAGAAGTCCCTGTGTTGTGGAGTTGTGCTGGATTTTGGAGGTCAGTGTGGCTGGACTATGTAGATATCAAAACATTCAAGTATCATATCTTTCCCTAGTGTAACTATTGTTTGGCTGATGTAATGATCTACAGCCCAGATATGTAGTTTAGGAAGGATCAGCAAGAGGTTCCATTTTGAAAATATCTGTCAGACGGAATTGCAAGCAATAAAAATATAATCATTAGTTAATTTTTTTCTGATATATATATATAAGATTTATTTTCCCACATGGAAATTGTTATTATAATACAATTTTACTGGATTTTTCTACAAGTACAAATGGTCCTCTTAAGTGTAGTCTGTTAAAAAAACTAGCAACTCAACAAAAACCAAATCAATATGGATGTATCCGGCTCTTCAGATTGTATTATATAATGTTTCCAGCGATTACATTCTCTCTTCTTCTGTCTGAGGCAGATAAAACTGCATAAATATAAAACTGAAATCTGCAATATTTTGCATTTGAAGGTATGGATAAATACATAAAGGGTCAGTCTACAGTAGGAAAATTCTCCTTGGGAAGATTAAACAGTTCACAAAATTTCTGACAGAGTGTTTGTTAAACAGAGAGGAAAAACAAAAGCTCATGCCTATATAACTTTAGGGTGAAAATGCTGGATATCACTAGGACCTTACTATCATAGGTTTCCACCTAATTTTTAGAAAAATACCCACTCAGCTTCATTCTCAGCCAGTGCATTACATTCTCTTACGCTGGAGGTGAAGTTTTTACTTGTTCATATGTAGTTCACTCTCTTTCATCTAAATTACATCCCTTTTAGTAAAGATGGCTTTTATCTTCGGTTTAGAGGTCTACCTAATTAAAACTTGAAATATGTTATAGTTTGGGAGCCTGTTATGAAGTCCATGTGTGTTAGACTTCTAGTGTTCTGAAAAACCAAAGAAATGATCCAGGTTTCAGAGTTGCACTCTGAGCCATTGCCAGAGATCCACTCCCTATGGATACTGCAGAACTGTCAAGGGCATTTTTGATAGATGTTGCTTCTGCTGATGTTCACGTGTAAATGCTCACTTCTAACAAGCATGTGTCCCAACCCACCCACTCATTCCCTAACTTCACCTTCCTATATGCCATGTGCTGTATTTTGGTTAGGTAGCTGCAGATAGGTCTGAATATTACGCTGCATCTTTTTTTAAAGAATGTCCTGATATTTCACTGTACTGTGTGATACTTTACACAGAAGTTTTTGTATTAATTAACTGGTAGCAATCTTTGCTTGACAGTAATTGATGGAAGCACAAAAAGGGATCCTGTTCTACTTGGATTGTAAAAAAATTAACGAAAATTAGAAAAGGCATAACCCACTCCCCCATAGCAAGTATGCAAGTGTTTATGAAAATTGTAGCCCACGTGATACTAGCCACTAGGTATAGATATGAGTCCAGTGCTGATAAAGGCCATGAAAAAATACCTTTAAGATATGATCAAATTTAGAAAATTAGTAATTTTTTCTCAGTGCAACTGCAGGAGATAACAATAAGAGATTAGTTAGAATGAGAAAATATGTAATCACTATATTTAAATTTTAAATTTAAAAAATTGGTAGTACTAAGGTAGTAACAAAGTATTTGGATTATTTTTTTTTCTTTCTTTTTTTTCTTCTTATCCAGATTTGTGTTCCTGAGTTGTTTGGCTACTTCTATTTATTCCTCCCACTGTCAAAGAATGCAACAAAGTTCTGTCTACACAGAAAGGAAATGCTACAAGTAATCCAGCCTGTTGACAGGAAGATAAGTAAGTGGGAAATATGTGATGAGATGTTAGGCTCAATAAAACTATGAAATGAAGTGAGAAGGGTTTGTTTTGCTTTGTTTTCTTCTCTGTTCTAGGGAGGGGTTTTTTTGGAGGTGAGGCTGGTTTCTGTCTGTTGATAAACCTTCTAAAATTGAAAAAGTAGAAGGAACTGGTAACAGTCAGTAAAGTTGTAAGGTAAGAGATCAACTTTATAGCATATATAACTCCAAAGCCGGAATTCTGAGCTCATGTAAGGCAAAAGGTACAAAACACAAACCCTGTTCAAGAAACTTATTCACTGTGTTGAGAATAATTTTATACTGGTGTGCAAGTTTCGAGCTGCCTTCCCGCCAAGTCTCCGAAACTTGACAACAAGGCCTGCTTCCCAGAGAGGGAAGAAAAAACGAACCACAGGAAAAAAACTGAAAGAAGTTTGAACAAAACGGGATTCTATCAAAAATAGATATTTACAATTATATATATATAATTTGAATATATTATCCACAACAGGGAGCTCCCGAGGGGGGAAAAAAGGGAAAAGGGAGGGGGAAACAGGGATAAAAAGAAGCCTAAACCCAAATATCTCCTAAATATACCCGTTAATAGAGAGCTAGTCAATAAATATAAAAACCGAATTAAATACTTCCCTGCTCGGGACAGCAGAGCTGTGCAAGGCAGCAGCCAACTCCCCCACGCCTCCTGGAGAGACCGGAGATAACGGCAGGTCTGAGTAGCAGGCCCTGGCCTATATAAGAAACCTGTCTACGGAGAGACCTGTCGCCTTCAGCCACCGGAAGAGAGAAGAGAGCGAACTCTCTTATCTGTGGCTTTTTATATGTTGTGTTATAGAAAGGAATAGCATGGAATACTTCCTAAGTCATTCCCCTAGTTCCTTCCTGGTTACAAGCTGGTCTCCAGGAAGGCCTAGGGTGAAAACTATCACATTCTCCACCCCTTATTCCGTACTATTTCTTTACGCAACACCTGTGTCTCGCATTTGCCCATACCCCGCGCATATATATACATATATAGTCCATGTTTATTTTTCCGAAGGCTGTCGTCTGTCGTTGAAGACCAGCATCAACAGCAGCTCGGTTTGGATTCTTGGCCCTTTCATCACAATCACAGTTCTGGTTTAGGGCTGGCTCACTGGTTTGGGCTGTGTCATCATCGGGCATCCTTGGATACCAGTATCAGCTTTGTTCAGGTCTTTTTTGTCTGGTGTCTGGTCTCCTGTAAAACACAACTTAAGGCACAGAATTAGTTTTTCCCCAGGGTTAGGTTTCCTTGAGGCACACATTGGATCTCTCCATCCTTCCTCATAACCCACCAGGTATTTCCGGGCCCTTGAGCGAAAACAATCCCACAAATGGGTTTGTCTTGGCCTGAGGGAGGAGTAATCCAAATGGCCTTACCTAACATACCTTTTAGATGGATCGCTGGAACTTTGTCTCCATCTACAGTGTGGAGGGATTCTGCTTGGGCTCAACTGATAGAGCCTCTAGTATTTACTAGCCAGGTGACCTTGGCTAAGTTCTATCCCAATTTTTGTAAGTTCCCCCACCTAGTGCCTTTAGAGTTGTCTTCAACAGTCCATTTCATCTTTCTACTTTTCCTGCAGCAGGTGCATGATATGGAATGTGATATACCCATTCAATACCATGCTCCTGTGCCCAAGTGGCCACTAGACTGTTCTTGAAATGAGTTCCGTTGTCTGACTCAACCTGCTCTGGAGTGCCATGTCTCCACAGAACCTGCTTCTCGAGACCTAGAATGGTGTTTTGGGCTGTTGCACACGGTACCGAATATGTCTCTAGCCATCCTGTGGTTGCTTCCACCATGGTAAGCACATAGCGTTTACCTTGGCGGGTCTGTGGCAACGTGATATAATCAACCTGCCAGGCCTCCCCATATTTATATTTCTCCCAGCGTCCACCATACCAGAGGGGCTTCGGCCTTTTTGCCTGCTTAATAGCGGCACAGGTTTCACAGTCATGGATAACTTGGGAGGTAACATCCATGGCTAAATCCACCCCTCGGTCTCATGCCCATCTCGGCCCTGATGACCTGAAGCATCATGGGCCCATCGGGTTAGGAACACTTCTCCCTTCTGCTGCCAGTCTAGGTCTGCTAGCTCTGACCTGTGCAGCTCGGTCTGTCTGTCTGTTATTAGCATGTTCCTCATTAGCTCGTCTCTTGGGCACGTGGGCATCTACATGGTGGACTCTTACATTCAGTTTCTTCACTCTGGCAGCGATGTCTTGCCACAGATCAGCAGCCCAGATGGGTTTTCCTCTACGCCTCCAATTCATCTTCTTCCACCAGTCTAGCCATCCCCATAGGGCATTGGCTATCATCCATGAATCGGTGTACAGGTAGAGCCTTGGCCATCCTTCTCTTTCTGCAATATCTAGGGCCAATTGGACAGCTTTGAGTTCCGCAAACTGACTCGATTCGCCCTTACCTTCAGTGGCTTCCGCCACTTGTCGGGTGGGACTCCAAACAGCTGCTTTCCACTTCTGGCTCCTCCCTACAATACGGCAGGAACCATCGCTGAAAGGGGCATAGTGTGTCTCTTCATCTGGCAGCTGATCATATGACGGAGCTTCTTCAGCTCGACTCACTGGCTCTTCTTCACCTGCCAGACTGAAGTTCCCACCTTCAGGCCAATTGGTTATGATTTCCAAAATGCCAGGGCGATTCGAATTCCCGATTTGGACACGTTGCGTAATCAAAGCAATCCACTTGCTCCGTGTGGCATCGGTGGCATGATGCGTAGAGGGCACCTTCCCTTTGAACATCCAGCTCAACACTGGTAATTGGGGTGCCAGGAAGAGCTGTGCTTCGGTACCAACTACCTCTGAAGCTGCTTGTATGCCTTCATACGCCGCTAAGATTTCCTTTTCCACAGGGGTGTAATTGGCCTCAGAACCTCTGTAGCTTTGGCTCCAGAAACCCAGTGGTCGCCCTCACGTCTCGCCAGGCACCTTTTGCCAGAGGCTCCAGGAGCGACCTTTGTCTCCAGCTGCAGAGTAGAGCACATTCTTTATATCTGGTCCGGTTCTGACTGGTCCAAGAGCCACGGCATGTGCAATCTCTTGCTTGATCTGCCTGAAAGCTTGTTGTTGTTCAGGACCCCATTGGAAATTGTTCTTTTTACGGGTCACAAAGTAAAGAGGGCTCACAATCTGACTGTATTCTGGGATGTGCATCCTCCAGAAGCCTATGGCTCCCAGAAAAGCTTGGGTTTCTTTCTTGTTTGTCGGTGGAGCCATTGCTACAATCTTGTTGATTACGTCTGTTGGTATCTGGCGTTGTCCATCTTGCCTTTTCACCCCTAGGAATTGGATCTCTCGGGCAGGTCCCTTGACCTTGCTCTTCTTGATGGCAAAACCGCCCTCGAGGAGAATCTGGATGATCTTCTGTCCTTTCTTGAAAACTTCTTCTGCTGTGTCCCCCCATACAATGATGTCATTGATGTACTGGATGTGTTCGGGAGCCTTACCCTTCTCTAGTGTGGCCTGAATCAGTCCATGGCAAATAGTTGGACTGTGTTTCCACCCCTAGGGCAGTTGATTCCAGGTGTATTGAACGCCCCTCCAGGTGAAAGCAAACTGTGGCCTGCACTCTACCGCTAAGGGAATGGAGAAAAACGCGTTGGCAATGTCAATGGTAGCGTACCACTTTGCTGTCTTGGACTCCAGCTCGTACTGGAGCTCCAACATATCTGGCACGGCAGCACTCAACGGTGGCGTGACTTCATTTAAGCCACGATAGTCCACAGTCAGTCTCCATTCTCCATCAGACTTATGAACAGGTCACATGGGGCTGTTGAAGGGTGAATGGGTTCTGCTGGCCACCCCTTGGCTCTCTAACTTCCGAATCATTTTGTGGATAGGGATCACAGCATCTTGGTTTGTCTGATACTGTCGTCTGTGTACAGTTGTCGTGGCTCTTGGCACTTCTTGATCTTTAACTCGCAGTAGTCCTACGATGGAAGGGTCTTCTGAGAGGCCATAAAGGGCAGACAATTGCTTGGACTCCTCTTCAATCACCGTGGCTACACCAAATGCCCACCGGTACTCTTTCGGGTCCTTGAAGTATCCTCTTCTTAGATAGTCCATACCAAGAATACAAGGGGCTTCTGGCCCCGTCACAATGGGATGCTTTTCCCATTGGTCTCCTGTCAAGCTCATGTTGGCCTCTACTACTGACAACTCTTGAGACCCTCCTGTCACTCCAGAAATAGAAACAGTCTCGGTACTCTTATGCTCCAAAGGCATTAAAGTACACTGGGCTCCTGTATCTATCAAGGCCCGGTATCTCTGAGGATCCGATGTGCCAGGCCATCGAACCCACACAAACCAGTAAACCCGATTATCTTCTTGGTCCCTTTCCTTCTCCTGGCAGAAGGCAGGGCCCCTCTACTGGTCTTGATCAGAGCACTCGTTGTTGGACTTTGACTTCTTAGAGGCCTTTTTACCATCGTTGAAGTGGACTTCCATCTTCTTGTGTTTTGGCGATCGCAGTTTCTTTTCTAAGAAGTCTGCATCTACTACATAAACAACTGTCTTGTCAGTGTCCTTTTGCTTCAGCTCCCTCACTCTAGCTTCAATCTTGGAAGTGGGTTCACCATCCCACTTCTTCATGTTTTCTCCTTTGCTACGAAGGTATGCCCATAGTTGGTTACGTGACCAACGCTTAGGGTTTTCTTTCCTTTGACGTGTGAATGATGGAGATCGTGAGTGAGATCGAGACCAGGATTGAGGTCTAGGTCGAGGTCGTCTTTGTCGATGGCGCCGTGATCGTTCCATTTGCCTTTCTCTGTAATCTCTATACCTTCTGTCATCTCTATCTCTAGGGTCGTACTCATATCTGGAGTATTCATAATCTCTCTCCATTCTTTCCCTGTCATAGGTGTGTTGATATAAGGGATAGAAGGAGTCTTCTAGATTTTCCTCTATGGTCCTTATCCAAGCACACATGGTGTCCACACTTGGTTCATCCATCTTTGGATGATATGCGGCTATCAAGCAGTTGATATACGGTTTGGGGGCACCTTGAATTACCTTTTTCCACATTGGTTGTGTGCAGGGAACACTCTCGGGAACTTGGATGTCATAATAGTCTGAATCAGAGTAAACGATCTCCAGCATGGCCAATTCCCGTAGGTATTGGATGCCTTCTTCCGCAGTCCTCCACCTTCTTGAAGAGCTCGCCAGGGACTCCTTAAATGGGTATCTCGCCCTCACAGCGTGGAGGATTTGGAGCCAAAGACTGGACGCCATTTTCTCCCTTCCCATTTCTTGTTCTATCACGAGGTCTCTGGCAATGGATCCCAGTTGCCGTGCTTCATTACCTTCAATCATGTGACTATCAGCTCCCTTGTCCCAGCATCGCACCAGCCAGGTGAGGACTCGTTCACCAGGCAAGCGCATATAATCTCTCAGTAAATCTCGAAGCTCTCTTGTGGTCAGTGATTGTGTAATTTTGCTTTCTCGCATTATTTCTTGTCCATCTCTCCCATGTAGAATCTTTTCCACCTCCCTCTTTACTCTTCCGCTCTTACGTGGAACTGCTTTCGCCTCCTCTCTGTATCTCTCACGTGGAGGTGGAGACTGGGCATGCCGTGGGGATGAGCTTCTATGTCGTTCATGGCGTGGAGATGGACTTCTATGCCGTTCACGCTGCGGAGATGGACTTCTATGCCGTTCATACCATGGGGATGGACTCCTACGTTGTTCACGCCACAGAGATGAACTTCTACGTCGTTCACGCCGTGGGGATGGACTCCTACGTCGTTCGCAATACCCAGCGGGGGGAGGTAGCGAGTAGTCTTTCGAGTGCCGAGATAAGGGCCTCATCCAATCATCCACGCCTCCAAGAGAAGGTTGGGTCCGGAGGGGTAGGGATAATTCTCCCTCAGGTTGAGGGGAATGCTTTGGCCCCTTCTTTGCGTCTTTCGTAACACTGAATGTGTAGTCAGGATATAAATCCTCAAGTGGCAATATACCATGGGTCATTTTTTCTATTGCCTTCTTTTCTCTTGATACTGCTCTACTTTCCTTTGGACGCGCCCCTAGTTTTTTTGGGCGCGCTCCTTCTCTTGCAACCATCTCTTCCTCTCTGGCAGCTACTTCTTCTCCTGCAATTGCTCCTTCCTCAGTCACAGCCACTTCTTCCTCTCTCACAGTCGCGCCTTCGTCCGTTGCTATTGCTCCTTCCTTGCTCGTAGCCGCTCCTTCATCCATTGCTGCCGCTCCTTCGTCCATTGCTGCCGTTCCTTCATCTATTGCTGCTGCTCCTTCGTCTACTACTTCCTGCGTGGATTGGATAGGTTCTTCTGCTCCTTCTTCTTCTTCTCCTCTTTCTTCTTCTTCTTCTGTGCGTTCCGGTTGCAGAAATGGGTCTGTAAGTTTGTGGTAGAGGCTGAAGAAGGTTGAGCCCACACTTCCCATGGTTTACTTTTATTCTCTCTCCTTGTTCCTAAACAACCCTTTGTTTATATAAACAAAGTTTTCTTGGCTGCTCTCCCAGTAATTGTTTTGTAAACAAAGACTGCACTTGGCAGTTTTCCCAGACTCTGGCAGTGTTCCCAGACCTGTTCCCAAAACAATAGACTTGTTCACCAAAATAACACCAAGCTTGCCTGTCTTTCTGGACAATGTTTTCAAAACAGGCCAAACTTAACCAAAATATCCCACTGCTGCCACCAAAAATGTTGTGCAAGTTTCGAGCTGGCTTCCTGCCAAGTCTCTGAAACTTGACAACAAGGCCTGCTTCCCAGAGAGGGAAGAAAAAAACGAACCACAGGAAAAAAACTGAAAGAAGTTTGAACAAAACGGGATTCTATCAAAAACAGATATTTACAATTATATATATATAATTTGAATATATTATCCACAACAGGGAGCTCCCAAGGGGGGGAAAAAGGGAAAAGGGAGGGGGAAACAGGGATAAAAAGAAGCCTAAACCCAAATATCTCCTAAATATACCCGTTAATAGAGAGCTAGTCAATAAATATAAAAACCGAATTAAATACTTCCCTGCTCGGGACAGCAGAGCTGTGCAAGGCAGCAGCCAACTCCCCCACGCCTCCCGGAGAGACCGGAGATAATGGCAGGTCTGAGTAGCAGGCCCTGGCCTATATAAGAAACCTGTCTACGGAGAGACCTGTCGCCTTCAGCCACCGGAAGAGAGAAGGTAGCGAACTCTCTTATCTGTGGCTTTTTATATGTTGTGTTATGGAAAGGAATAGCATGGAATACTTCCTAAGTCATTGCCCTAGTTCCTTCCTGGTTACAAGCTGGTCTCCAGGAAGGCCTAGGGTGAAAACTGTCGCATACTGGGTACTTTCTGAGGTGCATTTCTTGGAGAGGCTGCTGTAAAAAAAGCACTTAGCAGTGCCTTTACCACTGTGAGCCTCACAGGTAGGATGCTTCTGTCCAGAGAAAAAGCAGTGAGGCTTTAAAGACTCTTCTGCTTTTTAAATTTAACTGTAGAGGTTAGGTTATATGTTGTAATTTGGGGAGTTGAACTCACTATTATTTGGGAATTCTTCTTATTATTACATTCTTGGAAACTGCTGTATAGAAGAATACAAGGTTTGTTCAAAAAGTTAATCAAGTGGTTTAGATCAAGGGCAGTGGCTAAAAGGGGATGTTTTAGAGCCAAAATAGGAAAAAAGAAAAAAAGAGAAAGAAGACTTGCTAGCTAGCACAAGCATATTCCTAAGTAGAGTTATTTTTCTGAATCTGGGCCTAAACCAGGTAATTTTTGTTTTTATTCTTTGGACAGCTTATAATGAAAATGTAGGATTAAAAGTGGCTTGTATTGTTGAATTAGGGACTACTAGGCAACAGTTGAGAAATAAAGATGCAATTAGTAACAACACAGTAATTCAACCTGCAGAGCTCCATAACTATGGGTTCCTACACTTATTGTGGACAGAGCATGCAAATAAAATTATTTATTACAATTACTTAGCAGGGGCCCTGCATTCCATTAGAATTCAAGCAAACTGCTCCTGAATTGCTTAATTATGCCTTGTTTTATATTGACCCAGACAAAGGAAAAATGAAGCCAACTGAAGCACACAATAAAAATGTTAATAAAAAATCCTACCAGACCTGGAACCAAAAAAACTATAGTTATTTTCTATCCTTCCTTTGAGTAATAACACTTCAGTGGGTCACTGCCTCTGCTCTGAGCCTGAAAGAGGTGTGGCCAGGTCGGGACAGGATTGAGCCCAGAGGACTGAACAGGGACTGCTGCAGTGAGGAGAATGGTGATAGTACGTGTTGTCCTAATCAGGATGTGTCGTGACTTTTTTTGTATTGTGTTTTGGTAGGTTTTGGGGGGGTTATTTTTCTTTTCTCTCTAAATCTGGAAGGCCAGTGCATCAGCTGCTGTTGAAATAAATGGAGATGGATGTGCTGTCCAAACGGGGAAAATTTTTCTATGCCCTTTTGAGATGTTCTAAGAAGGAACAGTTCCTCCTTGTTAGCCCACACTCCAAATGTTAGATGTATAAATAAAAGACTGGCTGTGTACTCTCTCACGAGTTTTATTTTGAGATATTTTTCCCCTTCCTTTCAGAACATTAGATTTTTTTAGTTATTTTCCCATATTTGTTATCCATTAAAAGTCTGGAGGAATTTCAGTAATTCCAAAACTGAAGAAGTGTCCATATTTATTTTTTGACAAATTTGTTATGGCTGTTCAGTAATACTAATATATCTCATCTTTTAGGTCTACAGTCTGCTGTGCAACTGGATATTTTGTTGAGTTAAAAGTTTCATTTCATTTTAGACCCCAGAAATAATTGGACCTTTAGGAACCTCAGGCTGAACTTTGCCAATGTCTGAAGCATTTTGGTTAAAATGTGTTGTAGAAATAAATTAAACTGTTTCATTAAGGTGCACAGATGCCTTCCAAATTCTTTCCTTTTGATGGACACACCATGTGCTTGTTAAACTACTGACTTGCCTTAGTTTTAAGGACTAACTTTTGTTTCTCATTGCTTTTCCCACAAGCTAATGAATAGTTAATGTTAGTCACAAGCAAGCAAGTATTCATATATGTTATTACTGAGAATGGGGCCTTAGACTGCAAAACTTTGGGGGTAAGAATCTGTAGAATAATGACGGCTTTATTGATTTTAATGCAAAAATGAATAAATAAAGTTATAATTGTTTCTCCATCTTAGTTTGAATTCAGAATTTCTTTTTTTTAGTGTCTGTATGTCAGAGTAACTTGTGCATTATCTTCTGTAATTTGTTATTCTATCAGTTTATGTATTTTATTTTGACAGTTTAGCAAAAGACGTGGTAGTATACAAATTGAACTCAATGTAAAGATTGAATGTTCTTTTTATTTTCAGAGGTGGTGGTAGTTTGTTTTAACTCATTATAATTCTGGGTTTTGACAGTTTATTTTTTACAAAGAACAAAAAGTAGTGTGCAAAACAGAGTAGAAATAAAAAAAAAAAACCTGAATAAAACCAGTGCTTTTCAGTATAAATTAGCTAAATTCTGAGCATATGAGATGTCCCTAATTGCCATATTTCTTTACTGATTTGATGCTGTGACAGTGAAATGACAAGTCCCAAAGTACTGGCAGAGTCTAACAGCAGAAGTCTTGTGCAACTTTGGAAGAAGTGGGTTTGTTCAGACTTAAAGGCAGCAAGAGCTGATAGAGGAGCATTACAGGAACTTTTCATGCATTTGAAAACTTGCAAAAGGGTCGGTGATTTTTGTGCCTGCAGAAGAAAACGTTCTTGCTGGCTTTAAAGACCAGGTCACCTAGTGGTATTTTAGGAAAAGCTTTATTACGAGATTTGTTAGATGGTGGAACAGTTTACCTAGAGACTGTAAGGCTGACTAAGGGTAAGCTTTTAAAGGAAGTTACCACACTATCTCTCAGGAATGAACCTTGTGACAAAGTGAAAGAAGTGAGCTCTGTCCTGTTCTAGTGTTTTTATTTCATAGATGCCATGGGGTTTAGTGACATTCCCACAAATTAATTCCTGGAACTAATGTTTTTATTAGTGGTAGAGTTTTGAAGGTATCAACACTTGAAGTTCTGGTCATGTTATAAAATGGGTTGGTGTAAATACAGGCTTCTACCTGTGAGGTGACTCCACTGCCTTACCTCGTTCACCACCAGTGCTGGGTTTCTTTTCAGGCTGGTTTTCAATTCAATGGGGTCACTTACAGGGGTGGTTGATACTACAAGTCCTGACCTAGGTCCTTTTTGAGGAAAAGACAACGGGCCTGAAAGAGCAGCATAATGCAAGACAGCTGAATGTCCTCTACAGCAAGCTATGACCCTTTATATTAGCCTTAAGTGGAAGTGTTAGGTTCTGTACAATAGGCTTTAGCAAAGAACCAAATGAAGCAGTTCCAGTTTTCAACTTTACAAAAAAAGTGATAGCTGGAGTAGGTAACCATCTAATAATGAAGTCAGACAGCGTATATGCGCTTGTTCAAGTGGGGCTTTGTATCATTTGCAGAATGTACCAGTAATGGTAAGAAAATTAGTATAGAATTCAAAATAATCACAGGAAAATATTATCACAGTGTCCCTCTGCACTAGTGGTGAAAAGTTCATACTACCAGCAGGAATCATATTTTGCAGAGGGGAGAAAATCTAGGGGAGGTAGAAGACTAAGGAAAAAAATCTTCCATTTGTGTATGGGGTCTAGCTGAGATAGTTTCCCCATAGAAGCCCTGAGTGCTGTGCTTTGCATTGGCAGCTATAAAGGTGCCCATTACACACCAGTGTTTTGGCTGCTGCTGAACAGTTGTTTCTCCAACATCTTCCCCTCACTAGCAGGGTGGGTTTGGAGGGTGGGCAAAATCTTAGGAGGGGGTAAACCAGCACAGCTGACCCAAACTGACCAAAGGGATATTCCATACCATATGGTGTCTGCTCAGATATAAAAACTAAGAAGGAGGAGGAAGAGGGGGGCATTCATTATTTACAATGTTTACCTTCCAGAGCAACTACTATGCGTGCTGAAGCCCTGCTTCCTGGGAAATGGCAAGACATCACTCACTGATGGGAAGTGGAGAATAAAATCTTTTTCCTTTGCTTGTGTGCACGTTTTGCTTTTGCTCTAGTAAACTACCTTATCTTGACCTATGAGGGGTTTTTTCCATCTTATTTTCCTTCCCTGTCTTGCTGAGGAGGGGAATGATAGAGTGGCTTGGTGGGCACTTGGCATCCAGACAAGGCCAACCCACCACAGTTTGCTATAGTATTTTAGTAATAATTAGATAAAATTAGATAATTAGAGGCTGCAACACGAACTGCAGCCAGGCCACCTTTCATAGAGTTCCAGAAAAAAGTCTTTAGTTTCTTACTCTGTGTCACCTTGCTCCCACTTCTGTGTACTTGCTGATTCGGTTTAAAATATTTTTCCTTTAAAAGCTTACAAGTTTCTGTAATGTGTGTCAACTGCCAGGTGTCTCCAAGTCATAGATATTCCTGCAGAGCCCAGCAGAAACTGAAATATAGCATGCACTTATTCCTCTTGTGCAGTGGCTTTGAAGGATAACAAAATAGTCTTCCAGATCTCAGTTTTTCAAAACCTCACTCTTGGTTGTTAGCAGTTGTGCAAATTCAGTGTCAAAGGTTACGGTTACAATTTTTCAGTGCAAATTGCCAGAGAGTTTAAGATCTCTTCAATTTGGCTGTGCTGCTGAAGCTAGCAGGAGCTAAATAACTTGGGGTCTTTCTGTGTGTCGTTGGTGATAGATTTAGATTTGTAAAGATACAAATAAATGCTTCTATGGGATTTTTCAAAACCTAGCAACATTTCAGGGAGAATTAGTCGCCTTTTTGCAACTCCAAACCTTCTTCTCGTTGGCAGCAAATGCGGGGATACCCAGCATAAAGTTCATCACCAGTTTAAAAGCAGCTTCCATGGCACAGCTACTTCATATGCCTCGCAGGAGGTTGGGCTATGGAGGGGCTTTAGGAGTCTCCCAGGTGCCTGGCTGTGTGAGTGACTGCTGGCACTGCTCAGGGACTTGATCTGCAGCTCCTGCTGCAATGAAATTGTCACCTGCCTCCACCCCTCGACTCTCTCACACTCTTCACTTAAAAATGCTGTGGGAGGCAGGAGGCTGCCAGCAGGGAGATTGGACTTCTGCGGCAGTGCTTGTGTTATAGGCAGCGTTTGGTCACAACTGTGTGCCTGAATCGGACTGTGTGTGTGGCTGTGCTGGAGCTGGCTGCAGTTCCTGGCCCAAGCCTTACCCAGGAGAGAGCTAACTGGGCAGTGCCAGCATTCTGTGGGAGCAGTGCTAATGATTAAAAAGGCCAAGTGACACAGGTCGTCGTGCTTGCCATGCTTTATTTGCTGGTACTGTGAGAAAAAGCTTTTCCTCAGGCACATGATCATGTGGAAACATATTCATGTCTTGAATATGCCTTTAGCTGTAGAGCCTGAAGATCCTGCACTTAATGAGGCATTACAGCAAGTACATGCCAATGCCAGCAAGAAAATCTGCCTTTTAAATTAAAGAGATCTAAGAATTTTCCATTTACCGATAGGCTGGTAAGGGGGAAAGAAAAAAGTCAATTCATGTCTCAATGAAACACTGTTGTAAATTAAATATCTCAGAGAGTTGAGGACCTGTCAGAGGTTCATAGAATCAGAAAATCACAGAACATGATGAGTTGGAAGCAATCCATCAGAATCATCAAGTCCAACTCCTGGCCCTGCACCGGACACCCCAAGAATCAGATCATGTACCCGAGAGCGTTGACCAAACGCTTCTTGAACTCAGTTTGTCTCGCTGCTTCCACTGAGCAGTTAATCAGCTTGACCACATAATACCAAGTAGCCTTCTAACAGAAGTCGTCGTAGGGAAGCGTGAAGGACGAGGGTGGCGAGCGAAGTGTCCGCTGCTTCGCGGCGGCGACCCACCCGTAGCGGGACACGGCAGTGCCTCCTCCGCCTTCCGCTCAGCACAGCTGCCGCGGTCGTTGTGACGGCTTTAAAGCCGCCGAGTTCTCAGTCCGGGCGCAACAGTGCGGGGTCGAGCCCCCTCCCCGCGCCGCGATGAGGGCCGCCGGTAACTGCGCTGTCGCCTGCCGGGCAGAGCGCTGCCGAGCGCCACGCCGCGCCGGCCCCCAGACGTGGGCGCGCAGCCGGCGCTGACGGCGCTGCAGCGGCCGGCCGGGGGTCGCTGCGGGCGTTCCGGCGGCGGCGCGCGGGCTGCGGTGCGCGGAGGCGGCGGCGGGAGCGGCGTGCCGCACAGCCGCGAGGTTGCCGTCCCGGCGGAGCTGATGAGGAGCGCGGGCTGGGGCGGGCGGCGGGCGCATGGCGCGTAGTTCGGCGCGCCCTGAGCGGAAGCCTCCGCGCCGCGCTGCGCTCCCGCAGCAGCGACTATGGCCGGGGCGGAGGCGCGGCTGGTGTGCGCCCACAACACGTTCCTGGAGAACCTCGTGCGCAAGGTCTAACCGTATACGGGCGCACCGCGGCGACGCTCTCTCGCCGGCGAACCGACGCCCCCGCCGCGCCATTCGGCGGAGGCACGCCGGTGTTTCCGCGCGGCGGCGCACTCCAGGTCGGGGAGCCGTGCCGGTGCTCGCCCAAGTCCTGCGGGAGTTCCCAGCCCAGGCGGCGGGGATCGCGGCTGCAGGTTGCGCCGGCAACGCGGGGGCGGACAGAGAGCCCGATGCTGCGGCGGGCGGAACCCGCGCCCGGGCCAGCGGAGGAGCCGCCAACCCGGGCGGGTAGCGGGGCGTCGGGGCCGGCGTGGGCTCCGGCCGGGGAGAAGGTGCGGGGATTCAAGATGGTCTCTGGCACGGAGAGCCCGGTGCGGGGGCATCAGCGGGAGCTGCCTGCCCCGGTTGAAATGGAAGGGTTGTCATAAGTGAGGAGAGAGTTTTGCCATTTTGAGGCTGAGGCAGATATTTCTTTTTTTTTTTTTTTTTTTTTCCTAGTACACTGTAACCAGGTCTGTCTCTTGGAAAACTGCGGAGTGGAAAATGCCTCGAATTTCACAATTGCATGCAAATATGCATTAATGTTATCCAGATTCTTTCACTTAGGGACTTACCAAAGGCTGTTCCTCAGTGAGCTAGGGACCATGCAAGCGTTCATGTGTTTGTTTAACCTAGGCATGTGCATTTCTTTTAAAGCCCCGAGCCTAAGTTGTGCCATTTTTAATGCTTCCATTGACTTCAGTGGGGTTACTTAAGGGATTACAAACTTGTGGTATGGTTGAGAATATGCAGGATCAAGCTCCTTTTGAAGACAAGACAAGTTAATTAATTAAAAACATAGTCAGTTTGTTCTGATAAGGCAAAGACAATTAACCCTCTTGATAAGCAGCTGAAAACTCAAATGATCCCAAGAACGGTTTTCAATTTTTTTCCAATTAGGCAGTATTATTGGAGAAATAGCCTTTGATAAGACCATATGTTCACATAAAATTGTGAGGCTCCTTTTACAGGTTATTTCTCTCTGCAACTTTCCTGTAGAAGGGAAGGAGTTGGAAGCTGCATTCCTGAAAAAAATGCTCACCAGTCTTACAGTGAATCTTGCACTTTTTTTTTTAAAATGGATGTTACATTTCATCACGTTCAGACTACTTCTCTAATCTTCCAACAGCAGTTATCGAAGGCTTTTCTTAAAACTGTTTTGGCTTTGTAGATTATTTTCTTCATTAAAAACCAGTTTTCTCTTTTGGCTTTCAGTGTCAAAGCCTTGATGCAATAAATCAGTTGAGGCTTGGAGATGGGGGGAATCATGCAGCAGAAGCTATGCTCTGTTTCTTCCTCTCTTCCCCCATTATTAAGAAGGTGTCATAACACAGTGTGGTGCTAGACAGCACAGGTAAAATGACAGTAGATCATTTCCAAATTCTCAGCAAGTCCTGAGGGGTGTAATCTACAAAAGTTTTTACATTAAACTTGGTAGGAAACAATGCACAGTTCAGATGTATTAGGAGAACCTTAGGGGAGTGACTTGGGTTTAGAAGCCCATTTCTTCTATAATGTGCCTTGCAGTTTTTGTGGACCCAGTCCAGCTTTGCTGTAAATGTGATGCTGTCACATACAAATGCTGTATGAATCAGTTCTAAGGTGTGACCGTCAGCCTCATTAACCTGTCTCTTTCAGGAGGCAAGAATAGACTTTTTTCTCTTCTCATGAGGCAGGGCTGTGCTGACCAGCATGGGGGCAGTAGGGAAACTCGCAGGTTCCTTGTTGCCTTTCTTGTCTTGGCCTGTCTACTTGGCCATTGAGATGATTTGGGATGCCCACAGGATAAGTGTTTAAATGGGCCCATAAAGCTTGAGGTTTGGCTCCCCTTTCTTGGTTTTGTTCAATTGGGTAGTAATGTGACCCACAATGAAACTATCTAGGCCATTTGGGATTGGCTAAATAAACCTTGGGCTTGTTGTCAAACTATATTTGCTGGCACATGCAAGCAAGTTAAGTAGTGCCAACAGATAGAGTTCATATAGATATAGGAATGTTCCTAATTTCGGGAGGATTCTCTTTGAAAGGAGAGGAATTTGGTCATTGAACAGAAATATGTACTGAATAAGTGCTTCACTTAAAGGAACTTGTATGTGATATACATATCGTCAGTCACAGGTGAACTGAGGAAAGCATGTTCTTGCAACGTGTTATATTTTGGGGCAAGGAGTGTTAATTCTGAAAGAGACTGCATGGCAATAACAGAAGAATTGGCATGCAGCCTCTTGGAAGCATTGCTTTGAGGACAGCATTAATTATAATGTTTTTTACTGGTAGTTTAACAAGGAATTCTTTGGACAACCTTTCATATTAGATGTGGGACTGGTAGGCTGATGCACGTTTAATGGCTAATGGTAGTAGACTGTACATAGGCATGAGAGTTCAGACTTTTTCCATTAGGGTTAATATTTTGCTCATGTTTATATCACACCATCTGCAGCAAGATTCACTTCAAACTCCTTTAGTCTGAATCATCTGCTTTAGAGTTACTAGGGATGAGTTTCTTCTTAGGTTGCAAATCTACTGAGATGGGTTCTCGTGCACTGAATGCAAGCCGAAGGAGCTGTGCTAGGGTTAGAAGCTGCACAGTATTTCTTTCCCACACATTGGAGTAAAGAAGAAATTGAGAATTTCTCAACCCACCCCGAGATAGGATAGCCTTATGTCAGCACACACGGGAAGGAATACATTAAGTGTCATCTTTCTAGACTTGTGGACCTCATCTGGTCCTCTGTGATTTTATCTCACAAGAACATCTTTTGGATGAAGTGTGAATTTTAGATTTGTTCTTCTTTGAAGTGAAGGACGCCATAATTCTAATTTCTTGTATTTAATGTTTAAAGGCTGCATTTCTCTACTAACCATGCAGAGCTAGAAAAATAAATGTTGCATGCAGTGCTTGGTTGACAAAAATTTGTTTGAAGCATTGAAATATTTAAAGATCAGAACACCCACTGGGACAGAAAATGAGCCCATGCTGTAAAACAGTGCAGTATATAAAGAATCAGTAGCCCCTGATGATTACTGCTAATGTGGTATTAATGTTTTTCTTGGTAATGTAATACATCCAGAGTATACAAGCACTATAATAATAACAACAGTTATAAACTTGGATCATGGCCAGGGCACCCAATTCAAATGGTACAATACATTGTAGAGAATACTAATTCTTTGTGATATTCTGATGCTTTATCAATAACTGAAGGCAAAACCAATTCTCAGTTTATGTAAATGCCAGCTGGATTCTTCAGTCCTTCCTTGGTCAAAATTCTCACTGAGATGTGTGATAACTGTGCATGTGTAAGGATGGCAAAAGTAAGCCCTGTGTTTACAGGGAATTTCAATGGAAGTCACAGATGCTTTTCTGATTTATGGACAAAATGAGGAGGTTGGAAGAAGGGGAAGTTAGAAGGCATAAGGCTTTGTGAATTTAGTTTTGCTTTCACTAAGTCTCTTGGGAACACCCTGAAGAGATGTCAGATGTGGAAGCACCTTTTGATGGAGAATGCAGAGAGTTCCCTGTAGAGGGAAAGAAAAAGCACCTTCAGACACAGATCCTGAGTATAACAGACATTTCCATGATTTATGACATTGCTTTCATTAGAGACTCTGAAGTCCCAATACAATAAACATTTTGCAACCTGGGCATGCTAGCCTTGTACCATCAGCTGAAACCTGGGAGAGAAATTAACTTTATTATGAACACTTCTGAAACTGAAATAGCTGTTTTTATGTTCAGTCAGAGAGAAATGCAAAAAAACTTAACAGAGAACAAAGAAAAAAAACAAGTAACAAAACCAAATAACATGCTAATTTAAATTAAAAGTGTGCAAGGGATCCTTAACCTGATGGTGCTGTCTGCTGCAGTCTGGCTCTGTCTGCCTACCCTTCAAAATTTAAAGCAGTAAGCAGTGTGGCATGGAGATGCAGACCTGGCTGCAGCTGATGTGATTTGGGTGCAGAAGCAGCAGAGTAGGTTGTGCTTCCCTGAAGGTAGGGTTTGGTACCTGAAGTGTTGTGGGTTTAACTGCTTTCAGACTATTGAGCTGTTGTGTTGGTAAGGAACACGTATTTAACATGACAACCTCTGCATCACTATTCCATAGGAGAGGCACCAAGGGTAGTCAGATGCTGATACACTGCAACACCTTCGGCAAAGAGCATCAGTGGTCAAGAAAATATTTTCATACTGACAACAGGACTGCTTTTGCTGAAATTAGCAAACACATTTGTGAGGTGGAGTATTCTTTCCTGTTTTGATAGAATGTGTTTGGTTTCCTGACAGTTCATAAATTTCCATAATTTTCGATGAATCTTTAGGCAGCACTGGGTGAAATTCATTATTTGCAGAGGAACAACTCAGAAGCCTGGTGCTGCAGGTAAATGACATCCTAGTGTGGGTCTGCTGAATAGGGAAATGCATTTTAGTGGCTGTTTTGGACATGAAAGTATTGAAAAGGACAAAGTTAACTGCATAGGGAAGGACAATATTGAGGTATTCCTTATGAGGTGCAATGTCTGCAATGTCAGCTGTCAAATGGGCTGACTTGTAAGTCTGTAGCAGATATGCAGGAGGTTTTCTGCTCCATGCTGCCTGTTTATAATCTCATCCACCTTCCAAACCTCGGTGGGCTAATTTCAGCATAACCCTCCCCCCCCATTGTAATGGAATAGAGGGATCTGGCCTGGAGAATGCTTCTCTTCCCTTGCATGAAAAGCTCTTTGCCAGAATCACACCTTGCAAAAAGTGCATGGGAAGCTGCTGGATCAGTAATAAGATGGTGCTGTATGTATAGAGTGCCTTTAGCTGAAGGTTTTGTTTCTCTTTCATTAGTGTGACTTGCCTTGTGAAAGGCAAAGTGGATGTTATCCTCTACAAATCTGGCATCCAGTGATTGAACTTGAGTCTGTATCTTTTTGTATTTAATCTCGAAAGGCCCAATTTCTTCAAGATTTACTGTAAAATCACTTTTGTCTGAGTAAAGTCCGCAAGCGTAGGTCTGTCTGTTGGCATTAATTAAAACAAGACATTTCTCCATAAAAGCAGCAGACCTTCAGAAATTGCAAGGGCACAACTTGTAGCTTCCTCATTAAGGACATTTTCCCAAATAGAATGAAACAAAGGGTTTTGTTACTTCCTGATCTTCCTTCTTTTCGATGTTAACAATTGTGGAGACTCATATATTTTCATCCACGCTTTTCTTGTAATTGGTCAGTACATTGAAATATCTTTTGACATTTTTTTTTTCCCTCAATATCACTTGAATTGAATATATTTTTTTTCCTGGCTTTTACTAGGCCAGAAGTCTAGTTTTATGTGAGCACTTTTATGCATTTGGAAATGTAAGACCTGATTTCCTTAAAATTGCTTTTATAGATTGCAAGAAAAAAAATGTACAACACAGAGATGATAGGTAATGTGCTTTAAAATTAATGTTCTGAAAGCTCAAGAAGTTCTACTGTGATAATTCAAAATATCAATCAATTTCTACATTAAATTCTATAACAGGATTGTAAAACAAATCTTAATGAAACCCATTCATTGGAGAATTTGTTAATGCACTTTTGAAATACATATAGATAAAAGTGAGCAGGGAGTAAAGTCTCGTCAAATGCTTTTAAGGCTATAATCAGTAAATCAAATGACTTCTTTAAACTGAAGAAAGATTCATATAATCAATGCAACTAAAGCATGAGTTTTCCTGGATTAGTTTTAAGATCAGATGAGAGGGGAAAGAAACCTCTGACCAACTGAATGATCAAGTCTCGCTGCTAAACAGTGTTTTTGTTCTTTAATAAGAGTGGTGCAATGTATGACTCTTAGCAACTGATGAACTTTCTAATTTCTGTAAATTATCTAATTATCTCATGATAAGGTTGCATTTGTGTGAATGTTGTGTTTGGGTTTTGTTTTTAATTGTTGTTGTTAGTTCCTCAGAATGGACACTACTTCAAGGGTAGGTGAAGAACTATGCTATGCATAAAATGCATATGGCAGCTTTGGTACCCTTGTAGTGCAATTTCAGCTATTCTTGTTCCATTATTCTTCGGTAATTGTTTTTATTTTTTAAAAAAATACAGATGATTATGAAGATTTTACAGCTACTAGTGTTGGAAAGATATTATTTTCAATTTGAAATTTTCTCATGGTAGAGGCCTGCAGTAAAATATTTTCTGTAACAATCCAAAGTAACAAATGTTGAGATGGAACCAGTAGTTTTTATCTATACTGCTGGTTGCAATTAACATTCATTTTCTATAATGACTTAAACTGAGTCAGTTGAAGCTATTGTTTTAGTTAGTGTCTCTCTTGTTATTTGTGATAAATATGATGAAATATATTTTTTAATAATTCTTTTCAGCCTGCACTTGCACTATGCCCTGGAGTACACAAGACAGTTTAAGTCATATTTGAATACACATGAAATGCCTGCATTTAGAGGATTGTGTTTGTGCTTTGGCAACCAAGGAGCTTTTACATCCATTTTTGTTTTTGTAAAGTAAATTAATATAGAAAACACGTAAGCCCAAATGAACCTGTCTGTAGGGTTTTATAATAGCTTTTTTGTACTAGATTGAGGCTGCAGCTTAAAAATTTTGACCTCAGTATTAAGGATGTACAATTTTGAGGCCTCTATATTGTTATTCTGTAGAGAGATGGTGGTGTTCAATCGAATACATAAACAACTATGCAATTCTACTCCAGGAATGAAATCAAGAGGATACTGTGGATGTGAGTATCCTTGTAACACCAGTGACTTCTGCAGGAGGATGTGGGTGGAAAAGCAGAATTTATTCTTCTTATTCTACCATATGAATGGTCTTTCTGTCATTTGAGCAGGTCTGTACTTGCTTTGACTACAGTTACAGCAATTTTGTTAAGATGAAAATGTAGTTGGACTCTGAAGTGCAAGCCTCGAATCCCATGTAAGCAAAGAAAGGATTGAATAAGTACTTGAAATTCAGTTTGACTTATTTTTACTGATTGAGGGCCATATTTTGATTTCTGCAGTTACATTTGAACAATGTAACTAATCAGTCTGACTAAATGCTTCTGTTTTTTTTTTTTCAAAGCTAAGACTAAACATGAGCAAAAATTCACACATACCTATCCTTTGGTAGCAATTTTGACAGGCAAAGTTTGATTTCCTTGTATTGGGAAAAAATTAAACAGAAATGAAGCAGTGTCTCTTTTCCCCATGTCTGAGTGATGCTGTTTGTGATGCAAAGTCACAAGTTTGTAAACAGCAGAATTGTTTGGATGTTTGTCTGCCCCTTATTCTTAAGCTGGCTGTGACATAGCACCTGTGCAGCTTTGTGCCCAGCTAAGGGGGCAGTAGCTAAGGAGGTTGTATCTCTCCCACTATTTCCAGTGACCACGAGTAGGGTAAGAAACATATATACTCAGCAGTTCTTCTAGTTCTGCTCTATGATTTGTGCTTGGTAATGCTAGGGGTCTAGGTTTGCTCCGCTCAAGATCCATGAGAGGAGTTTGAGACTTGATAAAAAGTGACCTGCTGGTCTCAGTAACCAGTGCTATGCAGGAGGGCAATTCCTATTCTGTCGGAGACTGATGGGAGAACTAGCAAGTTTGATGAGGAGCAGGTCTTCCCACCACGGTGAGCCTGGATCTCCCTTCTCTCAGACGGGGATAAATTAGGAGCAAACCTTTTGAGTTTTGTATTTGTGTGCTGACTGTGGGGAAAAGATATCAATCTATTTAAATTACGTTTGTGCACTACACAAACATGAGCACACTTGTGGCCGCTTTGACAGACCCACATATGTGATGGTGCAGTGGGCAGCAGCCTTTGTTATCACCAAGGTCTGCACTACAAATCCCTGAGCAGAGGTTTTCCCTTAGCTTCCTCTGTGCAACGTGCGAACACGTCTGCAATGTGGGAGGGAACGTGTCTGGCAGTGCTGTGAGAATATGTCTGACTACTGGTCTCTGACATTCTGACAGTGTGTCCCAGAAGAGGACCTGTGCGTCACTGAAGGGACAGGGAAGGCAGAACTGGTGGGCTGGCCTGTGGAACAAGGTGGGGATCTGAGCTTGGCAAGGTCTGCCTTAGAGGAGAAGCTGGGTTGCAATGGGTGTGAATGTGTAGCTGTGCAGGGGACTGGTTGGGAGGAAGCACTTGCTCCATGCTCTTGCAAGGAGGTGACCTCTCCTCAGCCAGCTAGTTCTGGTCAGACACATGTCTATGAGTGCATCTTGTCTTCAGGCATTTTGGAAGTTTGAGCTGATGGACAGTTTTGGTTAAACAAAGCGCTATATATAACATAGGATTTAGTAGATACATTAGTTTTAGTGAAGAGTTGTTCTAGAGACTTCCTATTGCTGTTGTTAAAGGACCAATGTTATTTGGGAAGACATTTTCTGATTCTTCTGTAATGGTTTGTTTTCTGAGTGGAGGAAAGTACTGGTTTCAGTGACTGAGTGAAATCTATTCTTACATTTTGGAAGGAGTTAAAATTTTTTTCTGGGTGCTTTAAAGCAACCATATCTACTTTAAAGTGATAATCCAAAACAGATCTGACATTTGAGTGTGTAAAGGCTGACATGAGAGTGCACTGCAGTGAGCAGAACTGACCTGTAGAAAATGCAGGCTAGAAAATATGAAGTGAGGCACTTCACAAAGGAACCGGTGCTGCAGGCTCTCATCACAGAAGCCTGCCCTACTCATGCAAGTAACTGTGCTGCCTTTGTGGTGCTGTAGTTCTTACTTGTGTTTCTGGAGCACGATGTGCTTTGTGCTGCAACTCTGCATGTTTCCTTGCCTCCCAATGGTCTTGCTCAGACTGTGCCAAATGCAACACAAGCCAGAACCCTAGGTCTTTTACATGAGCTTGCCCTCTCCAGTTCTTGCTCAGTTCATCTTGGAGCTCATAAGAAGGGCCAATGATGCTTACAGCTTCTCCTTGGGACAGGCAATACTGCTAATCCAATTGCCATTGTGATAGAAATTGATTTCCTGGTAAGGGAGTCCATTGAGTCCTTTCAAAGAGGTGCCTAAAGTCACTAAATAGTTTGAGTACTGGAGCTATCACATGTCCATTTCATCAGTGTCTTTGAAGAGACTTTAGCAGTGGATTTCTTCATGGTCCTCCCAATCGACTCATTTCCTGGCCTTGTTGACCCACTTGTGAGTCCCCAAGAGGCTCTTCCCTGTGATGCTCGGAGTTCACTAGAGCATCCCTCATGCTTGTTGTGTAACAAAGCCACAGCTGTTTCCTGGCCTCTGGGACCCTGTGTCCCTGCGGATGGAGTGGCAATATTTGCCTCACTGGATGTTGTCTAATATTTTCTTATGTTAGGAACAATTTTTTAACAGATTATGAGCTGTCTCCAAGCAGCACATTGTCAAGAACGTCAGTGCAATTGAATGTAAATGATAGCAATGAGAACAGCCCTTCTACCTCTGGGTTATCTGTCAGAATAAACTATACAGGGGTGTTATAAATGGGAGTCCTTATTTTATGCTGTGTCTTGCCAGTGTTCACACAGGCTTAACACCATTGTCAGAGACACTCTTTCTGAAGAGATGCAGTACATTTGTCAGGTATGTAAAGCCTGGATCAAAGAAAGGTGAAGATGCATGAAGTGAGAACTAGCTGGAAGGGAGAGACACTTAGGAAACAGTGGGATTGGCGAAACCTCTGTCTTGTTCTTTGAATTGTTTGGTGCCCAAGATTTTTTCTTTAAAGCTTTGTAGGTACATAAAGATCTCTCAAATTGCTTGTAACTCACAACTAAGCCCAGCCTGGTCTCTCTGATGAAACATTCTACCTCCACCTCCCAGAGAGGCTCACCCAGTGTAGACTAACAGGGTTGCCTAGTAGGAGTGCATAAAGTACAGTGGTCAAGTCACACTAACTTAAAAACTCATATGGTGAGGATGTTGACATCTGTTCTCTTTGGTAGCTTGATAATTAGTCATTCAGGAGCTGAAATAAAGGCTGAGCTTTCATTGCCCTCAGGTAGCCCTGCGTCTTGTAGGAGAATGTCCTAACTGCTGTTGGAGGAGGGAAATGTGTGCATGGTTTCTGTGCATCCTTTGGAAACTGCCAGTCCAAAAAAATGGGGGCTTCAATGGACCAAAATATAAAGAAGTGGGAATGTAATTCTTTAGCTTCTGCAGTAATGGCAAAGAATCTTTGTATTGTCTGTGAGACCTGGGCTTATGTTAAAATATTAGGTATTGTAAATAATATAGGAAAGGGGAAAAACCCCAACCTTAAAATATCCCCCTTTTTCCATTGTATTCTGTGGTTTAACTTGGGCAGGTTTCTATTTGCTGTGTTAATTTTTTCAGCTCTCCTCTCCATCACTACTCACAGAGCATCTAGCTACAAAGTCTTTGAGAGCCAGGCATCTAGGGGCTCGACTGTTGCAGTCTCACCATTTGGTACTTAAATCCTCTTTTGGACTTAGGTTTTTGCTTTTACCTGTAAAAAGGAGGCAAGAGCACTGCTGTACCTCAGAGAAGCATTGCAAGGCTAGATAAAAGTAGGATTAACACAGTGATGGCCATCAAAAATGTGCCCTATGTAGCCTTCAATAAAAACAAAAAGAGATTATTTATCTGAAGACAGTGAGGTTTAAGTGAAAGGCAGGCAAATGCTTAATAGAAACTCTTTAGGAAACGGAGCGAAGGGAAAGTTACCTTTTGAGAAGGGGAGACAGTGGGAAGGAATTAATACCTGAAATAACACCGTTCAGATCAGGGCAGGACCTGGCCTAACATTTGTATTTGCATACTTTTTTGTCATTTTTTTGTACTTCCTGATGAAATTTAAAAATATCATAAGACAGTATAACATAGTGTTTATAATAGACATTCAAAAGCACTTGCTTAAGCAACGAGAAAGGACGGCTTATTCTTGGGAAGGGGTAAAAGACATGTAATGTTTTTGGAAGAAAGTGCTTCTTCCAAAGAAGAAAGCAAAAGCTATGGTATTTAAAAGAGACTGTGAGAAACAAAGCAGCTGAAATGTCCTGAAGTTATACTACTGGTGTATTTCATTCTAAAGAGTGTATCAAGATACTCTTAGGCATGCTTATGGAATTGACCGATGGATTTAGATAGTTACAGGAATGTTTTATTTAAATCCACTTGAAGTTTGCAATGGGGCGAAAGATATTGAAAGAGGAACTTAAAATAAACAGAACTCTTTGCAATTAATAGGTAAAATGTCTTGCTTGTGGTTGCAGGAGGCATTGATGATGACTATGTAGGTTTGAGCAGTTAGGGGCAGATCCTGAAAAGTAGACAGTGTGGTGGACTCCCTTAAAGGCTCCCCTTAAATATGAATGCCTCTTGATCTCATGCAACTGCCCAGCCTTTCTTTCAAAAGCCAGAGGGTCTTTGCAGCTGGGAGAAGAGCCACCACCTCCTCCTACCTGCCAGTGCTCAGGCAGCAGCAGTGCTGTCTGTCTTGGCACAGGTGTAGTTTTGAGATAGCAGTCATAAAAAGAGTGTCATGGGCAGATTCAGTGAGAATGGAGGTGTGAATCTTGCTTAGGTTTTTTTCTTACTGATTGAAACTCCTTCTGGCTTGTATTGCAAACAGAAAGTTCCTTCTACTGGTGTAAATGCTAACTTTGGTTCTTGGGTATCTCATTGGGCGTGCTGTGCTCTACCCCTCACACATGAAGTATTTGACCTTGTGTGGCCACCAGTGAAGGGAATTGAGAGGGACCATAATGTCTGCATTCAGGGAGGAGAAATACTGCTCATGTGTTGACTTGGCCACTGTTAGAGGCTTCACATTCAATCCGAGTGTCATGGTGGATCAGTGCATGTGGCACAGAGGGAATCTGTCTTCTGTCAAGAGATGAATTTTACCTGCTTGATCATCATGTGTTTTATTTGCACAAACCCATCTTTTTAGGCTTTTATACTTTTGTAAAAGTAATTAATACTTTTCTAAAAATAAGAATTTACTTAAAATTAAAACCAGGAATAATAATGTTGATTGCAGTGGGAATATCTGGGAAAAATTGTGCAGGGACTGAAGCAATTGGTACTGGGTCCTGAAATGGGTATTTCCTCTAATGCAACCATAGCCTTGTCTAATGTCTAACTGATGTGCTTTTTCAAACAGATACTAATTTTGTCTTGGGTAATGCCCAGATAGTGGATTGGCCCATTGTCTACAGCAATGATGGATTTTGCAAGTTATCGGGATATCACAGAGCAGAAGTTATGCAAAAAAGCAGCACCTGCAGGTATTTGAGAACAGATTTATTTTCTGTTAAATAGCTTGTAGTGTTGTGCTTGTTGCTTGAGGAGAAAAGTAATCTGTTTATTCCAGTTTTGTCTTTTATCTCTTGGGGCTACATCTGTCAAATATGCTTTCCAGGTGAAACTAAATCAAATAAGAGTTATTTCTAGGGGGGTCCTTTTCACACTGTAAACAAATTGCTTTATGTCTTTTTTTAGTATGTGACTTGAATTTCTTGCTTTATTCGCAGTTTTATGTATGGAGAGCTGACAGACAAAGATACAATTGACAAGGTCCGGCAAACATTTGAGAACTATGAGATGAACTCCTTTGAAATCTTGATGTACAAGAAGAACAGTAAGTAATTGATTGGTTTGTTCATTAGTGTAGGTGGGTAAAGTTGTTTTAAATTACAGTGTAAACTGCAATTCTGTCAGCCTGGAGAACTGTGCTTTATCTGGGGCTAAATGAGCCCCAGTTCTGCCACTTGATCTAGAAGGGAGAAATGAGAACATTAGAAATGAAAGTCACTCAGGGAGGCAGAGTAAGCTCTCTAATTTGTTCTGACGTTTAGAGTAATTTGTGTGTGATGCTTTAAGACAACACTGAAGAGTCCATCAGCAATGATAATACACAAGTTAGGTTTGTGCAAATAGTTTCCGCTACAGAGAACATACTTCTTCAATTTTTAAAAACTTGATATAGCAAAGCCAGTATTCAGTAGTTTTGAAATAAGCTGAAAGTTTGCATTCTGTAACTTATTTTCCTCTTAACAATTTTGCCTTCTAATCATGAAACTGGTACTGCCTGTGTACAGGGGAGGGGATCTTGCAGAAGCATCCTGCTAGCAGCTTCTTCCCGTTACAGCTCTGATGATCCTTTTGATCAGTTCCACATTAGTGGGCACGGGGGACTTTAACCACAACATATAACTCAAACTCCTGTGATGTAATCTTTGACAGTTAACCTCATTGCTGCTTTGTTTCTTGTTAGACCAGTTTTCTGGGGAAATGTTATCCAATCTATCTGTGTGTGTGAATCATTGGTATTTCTTTTGGAATGACCAGGTAGTACTGATGGAGTTTGGTGAGAGAAACACAGGCACTTCACAAAGGCTAAAAGATAATACTTATGTATGCTAGTGCTGATCTCTGGATATGTGGAGCTGCTTGTTTTCTATCGTAATTAAACTGTTCTTTTAACAGGTGTTGATGCCAAAGTACATGGAGTTGGTTTTTGTTGTCTTTCAGAGAGGAAAAAAAATCCCTGAGAAATTTTTGTTTCATCTCTCTTCTAGTCTTTTTCTTCTCTTTTCAGCCTCTCGAAAGCATCATGACTTTAAACATGATGCTGTTGCTCAGGACTCATCTGGAGCACAGTTTTGCTGGTCCAACTCATTTGGAAAGCTGTATGCACTGTCTGAATGGCCTTGTTTTGTTCTCCTGCCTCCAAAGTTTACCTATTTTTAAAAGCTGATTTCTGTTCCTAGCTTAGTGGCCATGGGGACCATATGCATCTCATATCTATGCATCCAAAGCCAAGTAAATAAGCTGCAGTCATGGGATCTAGGAGGGTCTGAAATTCTCTCTTAGTTAATAGTGACTTGGCACCAAGAGACTATGCAGCTACTCTTCTGTTGTTGCTGCAGCATATGGCCTGCAGTAGAGCCTGGGGCCTCTCTGTCTTTTATGCAGATTTAAAGCAAGGTAACCACTGGAGTGAGGAATGTTTCCTGCCCTGCTGTGCACTTCCCTGAGGAGAGGCAGCCTAGAACAAAGTCCAGCTGTGCAGTAGCTGTGTTGTGTGACATGCCAAAAGACAGAGCTGCAATGGTTCTGCTCTATGCACAGAGGGTCACAGGCATGGGAAAAAGGAAAGCACAGTTTGCTTTTAAGTTTAACAAAACGCAGGGCACTTAATGTTTGTTAGATTTCTGGCTTTAGAGATACATTAACTACTGTTACAGAGACTGCCTAATAACACTGGAGAGTTGTAACTGAAAAAATATCAAAAAGGGAACATCCTGCAGCTTTTTCTCAAAATAAGCCACATCATAGAAAAACGCTGTCATATTTAGCAGTCACTGATCACCCAGACTGCTAAGTGGCCCTTCCCTTGTGGTCACCTTACTTCTGCCTGCAACTATGGCAGCTGCCAGCTGAGGTAATGAACAGGGTTGGTTTCAACCTGCTCTCAGTTCGAAGGTTTTGGAAAGGACCCTGAATTTTTTTAGACATCTTTTTTTCCTGCTGTTTATTTCTTCTGTTTTGCCTCTCTGTTCTTTCCTCATTCTATTTTATTTCTTCAAATTAGCCAGTAAAACAGACAGGAAATAGATTTCTCCTATTCTTTACTTGTCTACTTGCTCCTTATAAACTAACAGTCATGATAAATAGCAGGTTTTTCTTCCATTTTTGAGTTGTTTGGTAATTGGTCATTTTCCACAATCTGCACATTTAACATAATTCTGACTGTTTTAACAATACAGTCTCTGTCCTTTTGGAGGGAAAAAGAAAAACAAACTAGGAGTTTTGAGTTAATTTTCTGCCTTCATCTTATTCACATTTATGGGTGCTCTCTACCCTGGCCTTCCCTTTTTTTGTCCAGTCTTCCCCCACCCAAAGGTGACTATATTCCCTGTTTTCAGAACTTGATGTTAAGATGTCATAGAGGTTTGATGGTTCCTTGGGCTAGGCCCTTGATTACCTAGCAGATATGTGACAATCATTGTTATTCTCTGAAATAATTGCTTCCCAGAAATGCAGAGCTCCTTCAGGATAATTGGAAGCAATTAGAGCAAGCAGGTGCACAGACACCAGATTTTTGTCATTATTGTTTTGATGCCATCCAGTTGCCTTCAGTGGGGATTCATGGTCATACCTGGAAAGAGGCAAAGCAAAAGCTTTCTTTGGTCTGGACTGCAAAATGACAACAGACAGGTTGACAGTAATTTCACATGAAAGCTTCAGTTCCATTGTTTGATTAGATGTGAATGTACAGTGATGCTTGAAGTATTGTTTATTTTTATATGGGAAATCAAAACATTGCTAAGTCTGAAATCAGTGGAAATAAGTGAACTTACACTGAGGAGGGGTACAGCCAAATGTATTAGAAAATATTTTGTATCTAGCCTTAGTCATATCTTACCTTATCTGAATTGATGCAGTTTACGCATCTAACTTCTCATGAGACTTTGAAAGCCATTTAGGTTTTTAGGCTTTATGGTCAGCCTCGTGGATTAAAAATGGCTGAGTAAATTAAACTTGGATGTTCCTTGTCTAGTTTTATATCTACAATGTAGGTCTGGGTTACAAGCAGGGCAAAAGCAGGCTTGATCTATATGCACTTACTTCCATTATTAAAGAAGTAAATTTTTGGTAAGAATACAAATTTACTTGCTTCTGTCTGCTTCTGAAGAGGTGGTGCCTATTTGAAATCTAACCCCCTTTTCTATCCAGTACTTGATCTACTTCAGTGAAAGAATATCTGAAGTGGGGTGAACTCTTCAAAACTAAGGTGCATCAAGAGTTATAGAGAGTCTTCAAGTGTCCCCTGTCTGAGCAAAGGCATTCCCATTGCTTATGGTCTGCAGCTGTGCTGCAGAGAGTGTTAAGACACTTTTTTTTTTTCTCAGAGATTTTTCTACAGATGGGGCCAGCAAAATGCTTGCCAAATTGCTGGGTTGGCTGTAGGTAACTGTTTTGCACACTGCAAAGTAATTTGGTTAATCAATAGCTCTTTGCTGAGTAGATATATTATGGTTATAGTCCTAAAGGCTGGTATTGACTTTCAATTTGTGCTGGGGTTCACTTCCCTGGTTTCTGGGTGCTTGAACGTTAAACAAATTTAACACCATGAATATTTGTATGGGGCTTTTTTTGTTTGTTAATTTTAAAAAAAAATTTATTTTAACATGTGCACCATCTTCTCCTCCCGCCTTCTTCCCTCAGTGCATTAGAAAGCTTTTAGATATCAGAGAATGACAAATAAGCCCAAAATAGTGATCTGGGAGATTCTACTCGCATTTATCTTTAGGACCAGTGCTTTCTATGGAGGTTAAAAACCAACCCCCCCCATCCTAACTTATAGGGAGCAAAGTTCATTTCAAGGTGGTAGACCTGTGATTGCCCACCACTAGAAGGAGAGTTTCTCATAACTGTTGCTGCTTAATACCATTTTAAACCATTTATATGGCGTGTGCTATGCCTCTAGCAGCATGTCTCCAGATGGAAAACTTCGCTAAACCATATCATTGCATAGGACCAGAAGCAGGAAAGAATAGGGGTGTTGGAGTCAAGTGACATGTATCCTCCTGGGCCTCCTGTTGAAATCTAGCTCCGTATTTGTCAAGCAGTGTGCACACCTGCATCTCCTGTGAAATCCATCTGTGTGAGTTCAGTTACTTTCAGCAAGGTCAGATCTAAGTATTTTTGATTCATAAAACTGATAATTCCCACTGATCTTGTCAAATTCAAATGTGTTGGCAAGCAAGACCTGCTGTCATTTCCTCAAACGTATATAGAACAGTAAGACTTACCAGTAGTAATCCTTAAATATTTTGTCTGGGTTAAATGGAAAGAAGATTTCAAGACTTTACTGTGCCTTTCTTTTTCTTATACTCACATTTTGTTCTTCAGAGAACTCAGAATCAGGTAAACCATATCAACATTACTGCAGTACAAGGGTGTGTGATGAAGCTTTTTCCTACTATGTTTTTTCAGTGTCATACAATAACCCTTGTGAGTAGCAATTGCACCTTTGGGGACTACAATGGATTTTTCCTTATCTTAGCATGTAAAGATCTGACCTTTAGAAGCATTAGCTGCCAGAGCATCCCAGTACCAGATACAGGAGACCTGCAGGTAACAGCTGTTTAAGTGCTGGGAATGTATTTTAGGATCTATTCATATTGGCACAGAGTGGTGAGCTGCATACTGAGTTGGTGTGTTCTTTTTTGGTACACACTCTCTCCTCAAAGTTAGAGTCTGTAGGAAACTTTTGTGCTTTGTCTTGCATGGTTAAATGTCACAGGCTTCTCTGAGCACCTAGTTAAAATGTGGGTGGATATTGTGGCTTGCCAAACTCTTCCTGATCACACCTCATCAGCTGGTTCTCTCTTGTGTGATACTGGACAAACTATTTGGTCTGTGTGAAACAGAGAGAAACAGTCTCATACAGAGTACCTGGGCATAAGTCAAACCCCCAAAGGGGTGACTGTAAGGGTCAGCCCTGCTGTTTATATAACTGAAGTCCTGCTGTCTGCATCACTGCATGTAGGAGTTGGTGGAGACAGGGCACATGCTTGTATCCTTTCCATTTCCATATTGCTTGACTGTTTACCTTCAGGACAATACCTTTCTGATGACTGTTTGACTGAGGCATTATCAAGTAACGCAGAGGTTGTGCTTTGAGGAAACTTGCCCTGTTCATTAAGGGCAGTGAAGATGTCAGCTGAGTTGTCAAAATATGTTTGTTTCATTGTATTTATAAATTAATTTTCGTTTAATTTGTGGAAAGAAAAGTTGTGTGTTGCAGTTTTATTTAAACAATGTGATTTTTGTAGTTTTGAAAAACAGCTGCCCTCTTTGGTTAAATGCATCAAGGTGTGGGTAAAGGCCATATTTAAACACTGATTTTGATTTTTGTTATAATCTATTTTTATTTGACAGGAGAGAAAACTTAGGAGAGGTCAATGGCATACTCGGGGGAGAAGCTTGAATAGACCTATCATTCATTTTGCTGCTATCAGAGTTTCTGAAGGACCTCAACCAAAATTAAATAGCAGGTGTTCCTGCTTAGCAAGGGGCTGAACACAACACTGTTGAAATACACAAAACTGGAAATGAGGTTAGGGAAGAGACAGTAGTATTTATGTTACAGGTGGCAAATTGAAAGGTGTGCAGACATTTACTGTGTTTTAGTCTGGGGGGACTTGAATCACAGCCCTTAAAATTGTCTTGCCTTTAAGGCGCTGTAAGTACTGTGCTCAGGCTGGTGAAGACTATTAAGAGCTACACCTGTTAATTCTGGAATTAGCTACATAACTTTGGTACCACAAGCCAGGCTGGTCCTATGGCTACTCTCAGACATTGACTGTAGATTTTTATTTCTTCCCAGTTGTTCATACTGCTTCTCCTGCAGCTTTGAAGTGACATTCCCTTTTCTAGCATGATTGGTCTTATGCCATTAGACAAACTCTGGATTCTTTCACTGTTGATTCCAAATCTAACAGAAACCAGTGTAGCTCATGAGTGTTTACTTCTTTGTTTGTGCACTGGTATTATTGCTGAACTTTACCAGTGAAAGAGGTTGCCAGGACTAAACACAAAATGTAAATGGAAGTAGATGTATTGTTGGAAACACTGGTAAACACTTTCTGTGTGGCTGTACAATGCAAACTGGGAAGTTACTCTTGTTTTGCTGTGAGAGCTCTGGAACATGCTGCAGTTCCACTGCCTGAATAACCTATAGGCTGAATCTGAAAATGACATTTTTCATTAAAATGGCCTTGTTTGTGCTTCTTGCCAGTAGTGGTTATCTGGCTGAGCAGGGACATTGGCTTTGACACCAAGAGCATGAGGGCTGCCTGTAGGACATTGAAATTCTAGTTTCCGACCTGATTTATAAGTAGTTTATACTTTAAGCTTTCCTGTTTAGTAGTTAAATAAACTGTTTAATGTTTAAAAACTAAAATTTTTGTGATAATTAAACCAGTATGCAGGAAAAAACCTGAGCATGGCCACATCTTGGCTGAGCCTTTCAGTGTGTTCCCACAGTTCAGATCCCAGTTCTGCTCTGAAAGATCTCCTGGTTGCGGAGCACTGTGGAAAGCTCATGTAATCCAGCACTGTGAGCACTCACCTCATGACTGTATATTTATATCCACTTGTCTCCTATTCACAAAATAGATTGACAAGATGTTAGGGAATACACTGCAGGGAAAATACGATGTTGTGGAGGCAGATACATGGCCTGGCAGAATTTTCCATCTACTTATTTCTGCTGTTGCAGTATTACTGTGTAGATCCAAACTGGAAGATGATTCATGCAGACCGTGCATGCCACCTTGATTTTACATTCTACCCTGTTTGTGGCACTCTGGAAATTATAAGGGTACCCAAATAGTGTAATTCAGCAAACACACCTACTTTTAGCTGTCAAGGATATCTGGCTCTTTCTTTCAGCGTGTGGGGCACAACACTAAGTTCTACACTTGGCTCTAGATGAAAAAGTGTTCTGTTTTCCTTATTATTATAAACAATGCAGCACAGCAGTGGGAGTCAGGAGAGTCAGAAAGTAAGAACCCTGCTGATAAAAGCTCCTTACCCTGCAGCAGCCTTTACAGGTTATCAGGAAAAGTGTGCATTCAGAACATGTTAGAAAAAACTTGCAACAGCATCCTATAGCATAGTCATAAAGACAAAATGACAGCATGCACCTGACAAATAGCCAGAATAAGAGGGTGAATTGCATCCTTTCTGTTTCTTTGTTGTGTATAGCATCTTCAAAAGTGCAGTAGTAAGTTTTTATAGCTGTGAGAGGCAGAGATGAAGCTGAGTATGTAATTCAGCTTCAATGCTATGAAGGTTAATACCGTGAGCAGCCTATAGCAGAACAACTGCAGGTTGAAGTAGCAAAACAATACAAAGTGGTTTTGGGGAGGGGCAAAAAAATCCCTAATCAAAAAAAGTACATGTGGATAGAGATCAAAAGGGAAGGCTGTAGATGGAGATCTTGGCTAATTAAAAAGTTGCAGTGTTAGTGAAGAGCGAAGTGGGTAAAATGTAAAGCAATTAGTCACCAAGGAGTCTGTGTAAAAGCAGGACAGATTTGATCAGCCTCAGAGTAGTTCACATGTGAAGATGGGAAAAACAAGTAGGCAAGAAGAAATTGGGATAGGCAATTTTAGGAGCTCGTAAAAAAGGGCTGTTGCTGTCTAGAAAATTGCTGTTGGCTGCTTTGTGGCAGTGTCTTCTAAGCTCATTAGCGAGTTAGTGATGATTTTACTGGCACAGTTACTTTCCTGAATCTTTTTTTGCACTTCGCATTTTTGTTTGCTGATAGTTTATCAGAAGGGGTTTTTCAGGAATGTTAACTCTTAAAAAAAATGATATATTGACCCTTGAATACTTTCTGACATGCAGGCATGCTTCAGAAATGGCCACCAGTGATTCCATCTGGATTTCTCTGCTTGTTGAGCAGAGGCCTCCATGCATCATATACCCTGCTGTTTATAGAGGTAGCTGTACATATGGCATGGAATCTCAGCCAGGGTTTGAAACTGCCTGTGCTATACAGGCACAGTGGGAGCCTTAGGAATTGAACTTCATTTATGGAAGTTGTCCATGGGTTTTGGAGGTGCCCTGTCTTTCTGTAGCCAGAAAAGATTGCTCAGCACTGAGGCTGGGAAACAGCCAGGTGAGACACTGGAAGCAACAACCTGTGTTATATTAACATAGTTGGAAAAAAAGCTGCCTTTGCTGAACAGTAACTTGTGAAATACCTGAGGTTTCTTTGTGACCCTTTGACAGTCAGGAAGCACAAGTGACCCTTGTTATTAAAAACTACTGCATGGAATATACCATGTAGTGTGCATGTTAAAATACTGAGCAATTGAGGTGAAAGAGAATCTGATCACTAGCATAGAGGAGGGTCCTGTCATTGAGAAAGAAAAGAAATAGTCTTCTAAGACCACCCTTTCTAAAATAGACTTTGCCACATGTATGATGAAAATAACATGGTGCTCTTTATTCTGGCTTTCCCAGATTTTCAAAATCCTGCTGATCCTGATGTTATTTTGGCCTCTGCTGTGTAGACCCTTCTCTCCAAACATAGCTTACAAGGGACACAAAAGCAAAATGTTGCTCATGGCAAGCAAACCTAAATCCTGTCTTCGGTTCTTACTTCTTGTGCCTGCAAAAGCAATTACGAGTTTTCTTCATCATCACTGAAGGTGTAGGGAAGTCTGGAAACGCATGTACAAGCTCCCTGAGAGCCTAGGTCTGGAGTCTCACTATTGCCTCCTCACAGTTGGAGAAGTCATCTTTTTATGTCTAAAGTTAAGACTGCAGACTTAAAAATGGTGCCTTCAGGGAGGCCATGTTATGACATACAGGAACCAAGTGCTTTGTTCTGAGCCCTCTAATCAGCTTATGCTCAAGTATCACTGAAATCAATGTGGTGAGTCCTGTGAAACGAGTGGTGGACACTGTCTTGTTACATGGAACTTCATTGCTCCCATTAGGGTCTGTAGCGACTGGGACACGGATACCCTCGCTGGTCAGCAAGAGAATAATTTATTATTTATTTAAGGCCTCTATTTATAGAAGAACTAGTTTCATCTTTAACCTATCAACAAGCAGTACTTGGCCCTATAAAATTACAGTATGCATATTTCTACCCATCAACAGCTAATGTCCATCTTTACACCTATCAGCTTTCAACATGCTTTTTGTTTTCTTCAGTCATCTTCTTCTTCTGGGTCATGCGACCTTTGGCTCCACGCACATTGTAGACACTTCCTCCTACCTTCTACCACTTTCTCTTCTGTTCTGGCAATGTCCTCTGCTTTGATAACCCTTTAAGTTCTGCTCTGGTCCACAATCCTCCATAAGGGTCTTCTCAGCAGTCTCAATAAAACTGCCAGAAATGTAGAAAGGCAGGGCTGACTGACAGATTTTTCTCCTCAAGGTGATCTGCGTGGATAGATGTCAAGGAACATTGACAGCAGCATCTGAAGGGTCATAATGTGGGATCATCTTTTTCTGTGATGTGCAGGCTTTGAACTCTCAAGCAATTTTCATTGGTAGTTCATCTACTGCAGTAATTAGAAAAGTACAGTTTTATGGAGTACAGCTTGATCCCATCCACAGCTCATGGTCTGGTCCTAATGGCTTGTTCTCTTCTGAATTCCTTGGAGTCTTGCTTTGTGCTAGAGTGATTGTGAGCAGGCTTATGACAAGGCAAGCTGGAAGGCAGCTTGGAAAGGGTTTCCCTTGCTTGGGGGGATTTCCAGACCAGAGTTCCCAGAACCTGACTCTTGAAGGTAGACATAGGCTGGTATAGTTGTGAGGGTGTGGTGCTCTGTGTTTACAGACAAGTCAAAGACTACCACTTCCTCTAAGGTTGAGACTCTGTATTGTGGTCATGGTCTAGGCACAGTTGGCCTGTTCTCAAGTCCTTTATATAACCAGCAACATTCTGTTGTGTGCACCCTTTGCACATGCATGGAACTCTTCCTTCAGGAGATCACAAGACAGTTCATAAATTCAAGTATTCACTTTGTAGGTGAAGTTCAGAAAGATGAGCGACTGCTGAGGATTAAAAAGCTAATCAGAGGTAGAGCAGAGAACTTAAATAACACTCTTGTCAGCTGCTTTGTCATTATTCCTAATAGGTGTTTGCAAAAACCCCAACATTAAAGTAACACTTACAGTTGGCTGATATGAGATGTAAGTATCTAAACTAGCACATTTACTGTTCTGCCTACCATTGACTTACGTTTTGATATGTTTGTTTCCAGGAACACCTGTCTGGTTCTTTGTGAAAATTGCTCCAATTCGAAATGAGCAGGATAAAGTGGTTTTATTTCTTTGCACTTTCAATGACATAACGGCTTTCAAGCAGCCCATTGAGGATGATTCATGTAAAGGTTGGTCTTTTTCACAATAATGTATTTATGATGCTTTTGTTTGTTTGCCCTGGTCTTGAAAGAGCTGAAGTCCTTTAAATACCAAATCCAAAGAATTAAATGTTACAATGGCTTGTAGCCGTGCCACTGGGGACAGCATTTGTGCAAGGGATGGTTGCTGGTTTTGTAAGCAAATTGTCTCTGGCCTGCCCTGGAAAGGGTCATTGCTAATGAAACCCCCAAGTGCTTCAGAAAGCACGTTTTATTTAGTAAATAGGTACTGCTCTTCCTTTTAAATACATTATTAACCCACAGTCTAGCATAGCCTTCAGGGATTCATAATGTTGCTAAACAGCTCTGTACAAATTGTGCATGAAACTGTACACAAAAACCAAGGAATTAACCCTGGCGGAGTCTGGCAAAGATCTGAATAATTTCATTCTGCCTGGCTTGATGTTTCTTGCCATTATTGTGGGATTCCTTATATTCAAGTTCTGGACTAGTTCCCTTTAACCTATGTGAAGAGATTCATCTTGAGTTGAATCAGGTTTAAGCTGTCCTGGTGTGTGAAGTAGCATTGCAGTGTTCTGCTGTTAACCCTTCACTGAGTTACAGCCTGGAAACCTGGAAGCAAACTCGGCTGTGACAGCAGCATAAACTTGCACTCAGGTTCAAATCCTGTCAGAAATAGACCTTTTGTACTCATAAGAAGCATTACAGAGACTCGTGTCCTTCTGTTGTTTGCATTTTTGTAGTATTTAATAATATTTGTAGTATTAAATTAAACAGGAAACTTACTGTGAAGATGAACTGATTTACATTTGTTTTAAAAATGTTATTCTTTAAAAACATGGTTTCTCAAAGTGGAAACACCTGTTACCATGAAAAAGGAAGTACAACCTTGACAAACATACCCTCTCCCAGGCTATGTGGGTAATTTTTTTTTCTTGTTTTAATGCTATTTGTTTGGGCTTTTATTGCTTTAATAAAAGTAAAAAAACTTACCTTGTCAGAAACTTTGGGTCTACAGTATTTTTTCCCTGCCTAGTGGTCTTCACTGTATCCTAATGAGGACTGACAAGCTGGCGTTCATTTGTTTGCTGGTAGTGAAAACCTTTGTTTCACTTAGTTGATAAGCAGGACTTCCAGTCAGGAGTGGTAGCTGTCTTTTCTCTTTGCTTTCACAGGAGTTCCTTAATGCGGTAGAGGTAGCCAGTTTGTCCTTTGCTTTCGGCACAAAGAACACTGTAACTTTTTTGTTTTCAAGAGAAATATGTTGGAGAAAGAGAATGCTAATTTTATTTTATTTTTTAAAATCTCATTGGATCTTGAAATCATGCTGTTGTTGCAGTGGTCATGGTAATTCTCAGCAGTTGCATATCTGCAGTAATATAAGCACTAAACCTACATAAAAGTGAGGAGTTGCAGAGGAGTTAATGATGAGCAAAATTTCTTCCTCTAGCCCATGGAAACTGGTAGAGCATCTAACAAAGGTTGCAGACAGAAGAACTGGATATATTATTTAGAGGCCACTGATTCACAGCTCTGTACTTCTTCCCTGACCTATCTCCTTATGTACAGAAGGGCTTGTGCGCTAAATGAGTCTTCCAAATATAATTTCTGGATCTCCTAAAATTAATAAAGTTCCAGCAGTTTCATGCTGATAGGGAGTTGTCTGTCGCTGTATACATAGATTAGGCATGGTATAAATGAAACTGCACTTTCTGTTTTCATCCTTAATTTAACCCCTATACCTTTCTTTCAGTTACTTGCTGTAGGCTAGCTTTGAAATTTTGTTGTGTGCATTTAAGAAGGTGATACTGTGTCAGTTATTTGATGGCTAAATAATCAATTTCTTGGAAGAGCTGATTGGTCAAATAGTCAAACAGAAGTTTACATGCATATCCACGACTTTAATATTAGATCTCATTGTGCAGTTGTATATTGTGAAGGGAGGAGGGGGAAAGGTACTTATGGAGTGTCAGACAATTGTCTGTAGTAGGTTCTAGAATTTATAGAGTGGAAAAACCTTTTTGGAAGATTTAAAAAAGGTAAAATTGTGTTAGCTTCTTCTAAGAATCATTATTTTAACAGATGTGAGCTTTGAAGAGGGCATATTCTTTGTGCTATATTCAACATTATGTAGGAATTTTGTAGCTTGGCTTTGAAAGAACAATTTTCAAGGGAATGTTTCTTGTATTCTAAACCCAAACAAGCTCTCAATCTGAAAAACTAAAACTGTGAACTTAGTGATTGTTTAAGTGAAACAATTGAAAACTGATTGCTAAAACAATTATTTTTCCTTCTTTCACCTTCAATCAGCTTTTATCACTTTTACCAAGTTTATATGCGAAGTTAGTTTTCTATGCATATGACCACTCAATATGTAATAGGCTGCCTGTAGAAGCAAATATTTTATTAACATATGTGCTATTTGAACAATTTCATAGTGGCATAAAGTATTCACGTTTTTCAAAATCAATGCCTTTATGTCTATGTAGAGAAAAACTTTATGTAGTACAAGAACATGATCAATTTAAAGAGTAAATAATCTGTCAGGCTAAACCTGCTTATCTGTGGTATATTAGTTTTCTATCACCTGCTGGCAATTTCAAGCCTGATTGTTCAGCTGCAAATGATGTAGAGACTTTTTGATTGAGAAGTGTGGAGCTCTGATCGCAGGTGTTTGCTACACAAAAATGAACAGGCATCTTTTATCTGAAGGTGACTCAGAGATAGAAGGTCCCAGTACTGTTTTTCATCTTAATTATTTTTTAATTTATTAATAATGTTAGACATTGGAATAGATGAAACAAAGTCATGTAAAGGGTAGACTTCTTATTGTAGTCTTTGTTGATTGATTCAGATAATTTACAAGATGTTTATTTTATGACTACCATGGAAAGTAAGTAAGCTTGCTTTTAAATGCAGCAGCTTTAAAAATAGTGCATTCTAAATAAAACTACTTAAAAATAGTGTGCCTGTGATGTGGATGATACAATATTTTTAAACAACCTCTTTCCACTCTTTCCTGTGTGCTTGCCCCTTTAAAAAATCAGGGAAACTAGGTTTACTTGAATAGAAGTAGGCAAAATCGAGCTATATCATGGCTAAATTTGGATTGTCAAGTGGTAGGTCACCTTCTTAGCTTAATTTTAGAGTATATACTGTATTTAGAATTAATGCATTTTGTCTGTATATGTCTTTCTTGGTTTGAGATCTAACAAACCAATGTTAGATGTTTGAGAATAGTGTAGAAAGTGAAATGCATCACTTTGTGAAAACAACTGTTTGAAGACAAATAGAATCTGTGCTTGCCCTCCAAGTAGCTCATAAGAAGTTTGCCTGAACAGGTTTTGAATGTATGAATACAATGGGAACATATTCAGATGCATCTATGCTGCCTTATAAAACTTTTGAAGTGATGCTTTGGATCCTAATTTTTGCTTTTGATACTTTGTATTTATACAAAAAGGTGATAAAATTAAACATCACTGAATCATATAGGAGAATGGTTATTAGCCTCCTAGATATTGTAGCCTCCTGTGCTTTGTAGCAATTATCAGTTGCTATCTCCTCTGCAGAAAATGCTTTATTTCATTTTGCAGCTAAGCTGTCCTTTGCATAACAAGCAGGGCTACACACCAAAAAAAATATTTTGATTGCCTCCTTCATCTTAATTCAGGGGAAAATCCACATTTTATTTTTCCTTTTTGTTTCTGTTTTGTGTGTGTGTGCGTGTGTGTGTATGTGGGTTTTTTTTGTTGCTGTCTAATTTTTTGTTCTGTTTTTAAAGATGTATTTATATGAACAGAGCCAGTGTTTGAAATATTTTGATTAAGTTATACTCAGCTTTCATCTGGATGAAATGTTTTCTTAAAAAAGGAAACAAATGAAAGGGAAGTGGTGAGTTTATTAAAAACCTTTGGTATGCTTTCCCAGTCCAGATGGGAAAATAATACAGTGTTAGTCATGAGGTTTCAAAGGGAAGGAGCACTGCAGAGAAGCATGATGGATGTAAGTAGGGATCTTTGATGTGCAAGAATATAAAGGTGGTTTGAATGGAGGTAAGAACTGCTGGAATTCTGCTTTTCTCACGTTTACACAGTCGTGTGAACAATAGACCCATGGACAAACAAGCTTGTTCTCTAGCAGGGAATGGCTCCTTCTTCTGATTCCAGGCGTTGTGTAAGCCACAGATCAGCAACTTGATAACAAACGTTCTGCAGCTACCACAGTTCCTAATGTTTAAATTTACGAGTCATCATGATCAGACTGAGGAGAGTGGTAGGAAACAAATAACTACCTACAAATAAATAATAAATGTTGTTGTGGTTGAGTATCAACAGATCATGCTCACCTCAAAGTACAAAAAATTGGTTTCTTCAGCTTGAGACCATTGTTAAATAAAGCTTTATACTTGAATGAATAAAAGGTTTGAGTTAAATATCACATCACAGAAGTATGTTTCAATGCCATGTTTCCCCACGAAACAAAGCTTTTGTCCTCCTTGTGGGCATCTTGTCTTGGGTGTTTTCAGAAGCAACTTCTGTTCAGCTTTTTGCAAAGAAATGGTGGAAAACTGAAGGAGCATCATGGTATGCAGAAGCGCTGAAATCAGTGCTGTTAATCTTGAAGGCTCTTTCTTCATCCTTTTGAAGCTGAAGGTGTTTTAGTGCTGTGTTATTGTTTTGTCTCTGAATAATATTTTCTGCAGAACTGAAAAAGGAGACCAAACAATGATAAAATTGGGTTAGAATCAAAGACAGGCACAGGCAAGCACAACCATGGAGGTTGTATTTAGCTTTATGTTTGCTTCTTGAATTCCAAGCTGACTTCTCTTACCTTGTTTGAGGAATATATATGCCTATATTAGAATCACATAGCCTCAGTAGATTTCAATTTAATTTATATTTTCTCTTTTTCTGGAGGAAAAGAATGGATGTAAGGATATACCAACTGCTTGTGTTGAATGAGAATAATCCATATCATCTGATCCTTCTGTTCTAGCATGACTGACACCACTCTATTCCTACAGCATTCTGTAACTTTGTTTCTTGTCTTGGATGGATCCATGACCCTTAAAATTTAGTGTTTATGTTCAGTCATGTGCCTTAAGTCCATTACTTGACCTGTCTTTACTGGATAAATATCTGACTTGCTGTAGGCTGCATCTGTCCCTAGGATTCTGGAGGAAAAATTGGAATAAATTCAGCTGCTGTCTTTTCAGAAGAAATTATCATTCAGTAGTATTAGTACTGGCATTCTCTCTCATTTTCATTTTCTTTCTCCACAGTCTACTGGTCTGTTCTAATTTGGCGTTGAATTTCCCACACTTTTGTCTTTGGGTTTGTTTATTTGTTTGCTTTTTTGTGAAAGACAAACAACCCAAAAGTCAGTACAAGGAGGAGAACCTTCTGTTCTAAAGATGATATTCATGCAGCTGGGACATTTGCATGTTGATTCAGTGCCTGGTTTTAGGCATACTGTTGCACAGGTGCATGCACCACTCCAGACTGGGTTCCCATGTGTTGTACATGTAAAGGAGGGTTTGGGTATGTACTTCCAGCCTGCCATTTTCATATCAGCACTGGTTTTAAAAGCTGAGCTAAAAAGCTTTGCCTCGGCACAGTTTCTTGCCTATAACAAACAGTTGTATTGTTTTCAGATCAGATTTGGAGTATAGGGTGAGAGATCTAATGTTCATGAAAACAGTTCTTTTGTGCACCATTTAAGCACCCACAAGTGAGATTTCCAACATGTAGGGTAGATGAGATGCTTATAGGGAATGCTGGGGAGAGAAGAATGGGTTAAGCTGAACCTTTCAAAAGGAGATGACTCCTGGGAAGAAGGGCAGGTACACAAAGGTGCTCAGCACTCATAGCGACAGATCATGTCACAGAGTTGTCTGGCAGTGCTTTTTTGCAAAAAAACTCAAGTGAGGTGCTTCCTTTTCCTCATATCTCTATTTATGTCTGAATAGCCTATATCTTACAACATTCAGTGTTAGGAAGAAAATGCACACTGAAAGTTTGTCCTCGGGTTTTGAACCAAACTTTGAATCTTCCTGAAAAGTGCCCTACCCATCAGTCTGGTTTGACTTAGTAAAAGGAACTGTCTATGTTTATCTGGAATTATAAATATTTTATGTCTGGCAAGGAAGGCAGATTTCGAGTTCCTGTGTGAAGCTGGAACGCTGTGGTCTGTTCTGTTCGTCACTGGGGCTGCCGTTTGGAAACAAGCCCCGTTCGTCCTGGTTCAGCACCACGGCCAGCGCCACCGCCGCACCGCCGGACCGCCCGCTGCCCCGGCAGCCCTCCCTCGCCAGGGCTGGAGAGCGGGCGGATTGCTTATGTCCTCTTGGACCACAGCCCCCTCGGGCCCCGTCGGTCTGGCCAGCTGCACAGTTCCTCACCTGGGTCGCGGCAGTCCTAAGCACAAATACGAGCTGGAGTGAGAGCACCCCTGCAGAGAAGGATGTGGGGATGTTGGTGGACGAGAAGCTTGACAGGACTGGGTGATGTGCACTTGAAGCCAGTTGTATAAAGCCAGCTGTATCCTGGGATGTGTCAAAACCAGTGTGGCCAGCAAGTCGAGAGATATGATTCTCCTACTGTACTCCAACCTTATGTGACCCCCCCTGGAATACTGCATTCATCTCCAAGGCCCTCAACATAACAAGGACGTGGACTTGTTGAGTGAGTCCAGAGGAGGGTCACAAATATACTCATAGAGATGGTGCACCTCTGCTGTGCAGGCAGACTGAGAAACTTGTGGTTGTTCAGCCTGGAGAGGAGAAGGTTCCAGGGAGAACTTATAGCATTTTCCAGTACACAAAAGGGGTCTACAAGAGAGCTGTAGAGGGAACTTTTACTGGAACCAGGTTCTTATTATAAACTGAGTCTTCAAAGTGCTGAACATCCTTAGGTGGAGTAGGAGATGAGACTGCTCAACAGTTCCCATGTGGTGCTAACGTTTTTCAAGATTGGGACTAAATGCACCAATGTTTTCCTTTCAGGGTACCAAAAATATCCAGATGTGTACTCTACCTGACTTTCTGTTATGGCAAAGTACTGCCCATAAAGATTATAGTTGTAGCTACCTCTTGTGACTGTCGTTCAAAGTCTTCTATTTTGAGGGGTATTTGAAATCACTGTAAAAAATATTGTGAATTAAAATTCAGCATATGACTTCTCTGACAGAAGCTGCTAAATGTTTTATTAGAGTTTGAGAAAATCTATTAGTATATTCCCCCTTTTGTTTCGAGAGGATAAAATTAATGATTTTGTTTTGCTCTTCTGCTCTGCTTTTTATTATCTTTTGTATATTTCTCTGCTTATGCCAGATCTATGCTTGATACATCTGAGGTCAAATTCACTTCTGTTACAGACAACTCTAATTTTCATTCTGTGTTACTTTAGTCTTACATCTTGATTAGTCTGGAGTGTCTTCTGTGGTGCTGAGAGATCCAAATCTGGTGATTGGATTTAATAGAAGATTATTGTATAGTGGACACTTATCCTTGCAAAATATGCAGTTCATGTAACAGCACTCTTGTAGAGCCACTGAATACAAAGCTACTGCAGTAATGGGTTTTATTACAGTACCATGCTGACACCTATTTTGTGACTTGCTTTTATCTGGTACTTGCCTAAATTATAGGCCCTTGTGGTCAGTATTGAAGCAAATTGTTCTGTTTGAGCTTCACCTCCCCCCCTTAGTTATAAGAGGTTTTATATGGTACCCTTGCAGCTTTTTTTGGGTAATGTGTATAATCTTGCACATTTTCTTGCAGGCTGGGGGAAGTTTGCTCGCTTGACTCGTGCCCTCACGAGCAGCCGAGGTGTCCTTCAGCAGCTTGCTCCGAGTGTCCAGAAAGGAGAGAATGTTCACAAGCATTCGAGACTTGCTGAGGTAATGTTTTATTTCCCTGAGAGGCTGTAATGTTTTTAGCCTTTTTGAGTATGTTGTCTCTGTGTGAACCAAGCACTGTGTCCCCCTTGCCCTGGGAATCCGAAGGCTGGTGGCAGGCATGGGAGCTCAGAATATGGTGCATGTGCTGTGAAACATGTCCCATGACACTGGAATGGAAACAGAGGTCCAAAAGACTTCATGTAACCTAATTACAGCATTGTGTTCCATATTTTATCAAAGTCTTTTAACGGCACTATTATTAAAATAATTCTTGCTTTGTTTCTATTCTTCTGAGGATCTCAAGGTTAGTAGGATCTTGGACTATTTACTTATGTAAAATTGAGGTGAGAAAAACTCAGGCTAATACACAAGGAAATTCTGGAGAATCCTTGACATGAGTGTTCTCTGAATTAATTTATGTCTGGTTACTTTTCAGTGGGATCCCAACTCTGCTTTACAAACTGGTTAAAATGTATGTTTGAGTTACTGGCTTTACAGACAGAACAACTGTAAGATGCCACAAGTAACACTGCAGACAGATCAGGAAAATGAAACCTTGTGATTTAGGTAGTCTTTCAAAGTTTTGAGAAAAGCTCCAGTCAGAGAAGGCTCTTTGAAGTACTTAGGGTTTGAAGGCTTTCACCACGAGGGGGAGAGACTGTCACAAGTTTCCTGTAGCTGTCTCCTGGGCCAGTAGCAGGGTCTCCCTGGTGTAAAAACAGCTTAGGGAAAGGCTTGATATATGATGTTAATGACAGCTTGGCCAATAAAACATGTCAGTCCTGCTTTACTTATTGCTGTGAAAGCCATGGCAGCAGCTGTGACTCTTGTCAAAAATTTTTGATCTTCCTCTGTAGCTGGAGGTGTAAGGCATTGATGGGTTCCATGAAGTCTCCATATAGTTAGCACTCTGTTAGATTTGCCTGTATACACCTTAGTTTCTATGCAAAATAAAAACATCCTGGCCAGGCTGTACTGTTATCACAGATAATGATGAAATTGCCGCCCTGGAGCTTACCTATTCAGTGTTTAATACAGAACTACTCAAGAATGGAAGTTGGAAGTACAGAAATAACATAGATCATCCTAGCACAAGGGAGGGGCAGACATTCACATAGATACCATGGGACTAGCACATGTCCACCCTGAGGTTGCTTTAGTGTCCTGGAATTTGGAATAGTCTCCCTCTTAATCCTACTCAAGGCTTAGCATCAAATAATCCTGTCTCTCTTTAGATGTCTGCCCTTGAATTTTAGTTCATGCTAAAATGTATTCAGTAGAATGTAAGGCAAAGGGTCTGAGGTTATTCTCTTTGGCTCAGTGAACCTCAGCCTGGACCTCAGTGACTACATGTTACTGAAATTTCTTGCAAGCCCACGTGCTTAACAAGTCTTTGCAAGTATTCTAACTGGCACAGCCAATTGATTAATAACAAATAATAAAGGGCAAATGTATGGTTTACATGTCTGAAATGAGTTTCTTTAATTGCTGACTGAATATTGCAGTCATTATTTTATAAAGAACATTAGCCCCAACTGTGATGTTAGGTAGCTTGTTGAATTTCTCCTGTAATTCCATTTCAGTCAATAGAACTACACTAGAGAAAAGGAGAGTGCAGATAATCATACAAACAAGACCACTTTTCTTACTTTGAAGATATATGGGGTGCTAGGATTCTTGTTCTGGAAAGATCTCTTCATAATATTGAACATTGGATCTCCCACTGTTCCCTGTTGTATTTTCAGTTATTTTTTCTTTTTTTCCCCCTTCATCCCTGCAGTAGTCTGTTTGAAATTTTAAATTCAAATTAAAATTCATCCTTTTTCTTTTCCAACTCATTATGACATTTACCATCAATCTTGTTTGCATGAGAAGGCTCTTCATTTATTGGAATATTACTCGTGTCACTCCTAGTTCTTTATCACTTATATTTTTGAATATCTGAGGAGTCAGTTGTGTCCTAAAACCTGAGTGCAGCAAGGTGTTGCACAAATAGGAAGCAGAAGCATGCCACAAAAGCTTATGATTTCTTTTATTGTTTATTAAATAGTTTAAGAAAGGTGCTACTGCCAAACTACTTTGTTTTATCCTCAGGTCATGGGTAGTACAAGCAGTGTCTATGAAGCTTCAGTCTTTGACTTTTGCCAGTAGGCATAGATTTTTTAACCTGACTTCTCTAATAGCAGTCATATGAAAACTACTTAAATAAATTACGCAATTAACACAGGGTTGTCAGGTAACTCTGAGGCTACATTTTGCGATGAGAGTGTAAAGTAATTAATACATTTCTGTGGCTTAATCACCAAGAAGCCGATTGTAGGAATGATTATTCCTGGTCACTTCATAGTATGTGTGTCATCTGCACCAATGGTCTTAGCTGATGTGTTCTGTACACTTACCAGGCAGTTCTGGGTAAACAAGATTGTGTCATAAGTAAAAAAAGTGCAATAGTTGTAAGAAATAAAAGCAGAAAAATTATAAAGGTGCTTAGCAGCACTGCTTAATAATGGAACTCCTGCCTTTTTTTTTTTTCCAAACCTTGTTTACCAGGAACTTAAAACTGCCATTAAAATCTACTCCAAGTTGAGGCTTAGCACCTAGCTCTTAGCTTGGGAGCAATTTGTGTGGGTGCCTGTGAAAACAGAAGTAAAGGAGAGTGAGGGAGAGCAAATATGTGCAGTGAAAACACAGAAAGGAGAGATTAAGCTGGAAATAAGTGATTGTTTGTGTATGTGTTAGCTTTTTCCCCTTCCCCCCAGTCATGAGATCTTAAAAATAAATAAGTCATTGTAACCACTTGTTGATGCACTTTTGGAAGTCCTGGCTCAGGATATATTCACAATTTTTTAACAAATTTAGGATTTTTTTTTTTAATTTTGCTATGTTAAAAAAATCCACAAAAAAAACCCCAACCCCCACAACCTTGTGAAACCAGTGGTGTAATTGGGGCATTTCTGCTCTTGAAATAAAATTCTGCAGCTTTAAAGGGCTATTAAAAACATCGTGCATCATTACCACAAATAATAAATGCAGGTAATACAACTGTATTGTCTGATGAATCATAAGTAATTGAAATAATACTTTTATTAATAACTTTCTCAAAAAATACTTTTTTTACTATGATAAAACAGTATAATAGTGAAAATTCTTCTGAACCCAAGGCTGTTTCAGTTATTTTGAAAATTATAGTAATGAAATAATCCAGGGCACATGGATGGAAACTCAACCTATTGGTTTATATAGTTGTGTACGTTTTTTTCATGATTACTATTATATTAATCTCTTGGGGTTCTTTTTTTCCCCTCCAGGAGAAGTACCTTTACAAGCAGTTTGAATCTAGTTAGTTCATATGGGTGGGTAACTGCACCACTACTTCAGCAAACCTGTCTCAGGTTGGCGCTGCTCTCTCTAGAGGCTGGAGTGCAGCAGGAGCATCTTGGAGCAGGGCAGAAAGTACTTCCCTTTGCATCTACCTGGGTTTGCTGTATGGTGCAGAGAGAATGGAGTTTATAGCTCTTAATCTCCTGATGATCCAGGAGTGGTGTTTGTCTCTGGAAGGATGGTGAAGAAATAGACTGTGTGGGGCCCTTGGTGTGAAAAGTGTAGAAAGGAGCTCTTATAACTTCCAGTGCAAGCGACCTGACAAAACTCAGATCTTTAGCACAAAGCTCTGTGGGCTTTCTTCCATGACTTCTGTGCAATACTGAGCTCCTTTGTTGTGCTTTGTTCTAAAGGCACATGCTCGTTCTCTGAGATAATTAAGCTTTGTTATAGGCGTGTTTCTCTTCCTTCTATGAAATGAGGAATTTGCTGCCTTTGAAAAGTCTTGTCTGGCAGTCCCAGATGCTGCAAGACCTTTGCTAGGCTGTAAAGCAAGTTGCCTTTCCTGGGAGACGTAGTGTGAGCTGGGACAGTGCCCTTCTTCCATCCCAAGCTGTGAAATGAAGGTTCATCTCTAGCAATGCCAGCAAGGTGGAGTGGTTTTACAAGGTGCATGTAAGTTATATAGTGAGAGGGAGCCTGGGCTAGAACTTGTCACCTTCACTCCGCCCTAGCAAAGTTCCTCAGGCTTGCTGCAGGTGGCTTTCTTCACCTGGTGAGTGATTGATATCCCTATGTCACTCCTTGATGCCCATCTCCTGCCCTGTCCCTGCCCCTCCATTCAAGATTCACACCCACAGTGTGGGTGCACATCCATCTACTGTAGACAGTAAAAACCATGCCCCCTGGTCACTTTAAATGGCCATTGGTAGAGACTCCAGTGTGGTAACAGAAGTTCAAAAGACTTATTGATAAGGTCCCTAGCCAGTCAGATAGTTTAGAGTACATTTGCTTTCTAAATAGAAAAGAAAGAAGATGTCAATCCTTTTATTTTTCTATGCTGTAGCCCTTGAATCTCAAACAAGCTAGGAGAGAGTGTTTTGCATTTGGTGATTACATTTTAAAACACCCAGAGCAAAGTTGTTTATTTCTTAACGAGTTGAAACTAGAAGTCTGTTTTTTCTGCTTTCAGTTCAGTCTTACATCCCTGCAGTTCCACTGACATGACTTTCTTTTTCATTTGCAGCAAAATAATGGACACCATAATTTAGACCCTGCTTTATTGCCAAAAAGATTGTTCTTGCCTTTTTCCTATTATTTGGGTATACAAGAATATATTAGTACATTTTCCAATACCTATAATTTGGTTGATGCAAAATTTCCACGAGTTCTTGGAGTACAAAAAGAGCAGCAATGGCCAAAATGGAGTGCATTATACAATTCTCAGTCTAGAACTTATGAATTTATGTATGAGAACCAATCTGACAAGAACTAAATAAAATATTTTTTCAGAGTTTATTGGTTGAGGTTCCTGTGCTGATTAGAGTGGTTACCAAAAAATTTGACTTATTCATATAATAACAGAGGCTAAAAAAATAAGCTGTATTAGGCCTGTGATTACAAAACAAGCAATTATATTTTCAACCTGCATTTATGAGGTGGTACCATCTCCCCACAGTAGTAAGATCTCAGCATTAGAACTGAAATCTAGTTAACTGACTGATAAATGTTACTATGTGATAGAGATGTTTGGTTTGCTGATCAGTTATTCCAGTGAGTGAGTATTGCAGAGGACTCTCCTTGCCCATATTTCAGCATATTTTGGGCTTAGGATCTTAGAGCTGCTACTCATGCAGACCCTCAAAAAGACCAATAGTAGCTCTTTGCTTTCCCACTGATTGAGGTACAGCTGTGATGTGCAAAAGGAAGCGCAGGAGATATTTGCAATATTGATCTTGGGCTAGAGCTTTTGTTGAGAAAAGACATCCTAACATTTGTCATTGGGATTGCAAACAAGCCTTGAAGGCAGCAACACTCTGTGTACACATACTAACTCAATACCTCACCTCTGCATCTTCCAGTCACTACCAGTGACTTCTGGGGACTGAATGGACTGGCCGGTGCCTCCTGCAGAGAATAGAGACAACTTCTGTCTTGTGCTGCTTCCAACTCCTCTTACCATAAGACAACTTTTTTTATTTGCTTTTTTTTTCTTTTTTTTTGGTAATATGGAGAAACTACGTGAATCGGGGTCAGGAGTCATAGACTACTTAGTACTACAGGGAAGATGTCTGACTCCTAGTTTGGTCCGCAGGGGAAACGTTCGTTTTTCCTCTTTGCTGTCATTCTAGAAACTCAGTGAAACAAAAGTACTAGGTCCTCTTATTTTTAAAAATTTTTGTTCAAACTGTTGATGCCTCTGTGCTAACATGCAGGTCTCTCTGAGCAGGTCATGCTAATTCTCTTCAGGAGAACATACTGGACTCAAAGTCAGCGGGGTTGCAATTCCCATTGTCATTTACACATGTGCAAGGGACTGTGATCTGACAGTCTGACCCCTGTTGTGTACAAGACTAAGTCATTATGTGAAGTTCAGAGCAACAGGGAATTTGATCTAGGACTGTTTTGTCCAAATAGGACTCTTGTAGCTGATTGTTTTCTTTTGTCCCCTTTGGCTTTTAACTGTTGGAAAAAAGCCCACCAGTTCAGGAAAAAAAAAAAAAGGCACTCAGAAAAGCCTGCAGATAAAAATCCATGTCTAAATAATTGACATTAAAAAAGCTAAGATAAGGAGCATGAAAGGAAGACATCCTTCTAATATAACTATGCTGTCTGATCTTCTCCCTGAGAAAGACGGCCATTTAATTTCCTTCTCTGCTCCTTATTGCTCTGAACTATGTGTAAATAAATGTGAAAAAGGAGCCACACTCCTAATTTTTTTCCTAGGTTCTATGAGTTTGGCACTAGCAAACACATTTCACTCTAGCAAACCTCCATCTTCCTTTCAGTTTTCATCCATAACTCATCCAAGGTAAATTTAATTTTAAAATTTCACTTGTCTTTATTTGGACACAGTTTCTTCATGTTGATTTCACCCTCATGTATATCCATAGATATAAACAAACACATTCTTGTTCATAGGTATGTGGAAGAAACTTTATTTCCCAAGAATTAAGTACATGATAATACTGTTTTCACACTAGTGGGCAGAACTGGAGAGACAATAGACAGAAAATGGGCAGCATTGATCAAGCTTGCAGTTATGCAAAACAGCACTCAGTGTCAGCATATGTTCAGCCTGAGGTCCAGGGTTTAAAACATCATCTTTTGCAGTAGTGCATTTTTGAATTCAGACCTAACTGCACTGTAACTGGATGGTACACCTCAACGGGTCACCTCAAATACTGTGTTCAGTTTTGGGCCCCTCACTGCAAGGACACTCAGGTGCTGGAGCGTGTCCAAAGAAGGACAACAAAGGTGGTGAAGGCTCTAGAGAACAAGTTTGGTGAGGAGCAACTGAGGGAGCTGGGGTTGTTTAGCCTGGAGAAAAAGAGGCTCAGGAGGGACCATACTGCTCTCTATGACTGCCTGGAAAAAGGTTGTAGTGAGGGGGAGGTTGTTCTCTTCTCCTGGATAACAAGTGACTGGACCAGAGGAAACAGCCTCGAGTTGCACCAGGGGAGGTTTAGAGTAGACATTAGGAAAAATTTCTTCACTGAAAGGGTTGTCTAGCATTTGAACAAGTTTCCCAGGGAAGTGGTGGAATCACCATACTTGAAAGTGTTCAAAAGGCGTGTGGATGGGGCACTTGGGGACGTGGTTTGTTGGAGAACGCAGTGGTAATAGGTTAATGGTTGGACTCCACGGTCTTAGAATCCTTAAGGTTCAGAAAGTCCTCTATTTTTCTAGGATTCTGCACCATCAAGTAGTTAAGACACTGAACTGCTCTCAGTGAAAAGTTGAAGTTGAAAATGAGTTTATTGAGGTTAATGATAATTATCCATGGGCTTTGGACCTGCACAGTCCAGAGAAGAGGAAGAAAGACCCATGCACTCATGACAGATTGTAGTATAAGGCTATTTCAGACACAGTGTAGTGTTAAATAGCCAGTGTGCAAAACAGTGTGGTCCAGTCGTCCCAGTGCTGGATTGCAACTCAGAAGTTATGGTATAATTCCTGGTTTTACCATTGATTTCTATTCACAATTGCCTTCCTGTCTGTTTTTGCCCATCATTTATCTGTCTTGTCTATTTTGATCACTGAAGAAGCTGTCTTGGACACCCCACATATTAGACTTAGTGTCAAAAAATAAGTAATGGTATTAAAAGAAATAACTGTTCTTAGTTTGATGCTGATCTGTTTAATGGAATACTTATCTTGACATGCTTACCATTTTGTGGTGATAAAAGGAGTTAATGGACATGTATTTTTATCAACTATTGTACTGAGCTTGAGAATCTACAGTGTGGAAAAATATCATGAAAAAATTAAGCATGTTTTCCTTTTCTCCTGAAATCTCTGTGACTACAGGTATTGCAGCTGGGCTCTGAAATCCTCCCACAGTACAAGCAAGAGGCACCAAAGACTCCGCCACATATAATTTTGCATTATTGCGTTTTCAAGACCACCTGGGACTGGATCATCTTGATTTTAACCTTCTACACTGCTATTTTGGTTCCTTACAATGTCTCCTTTAAAACCAAACAGAACAACGTGGCATGGCTAGTAGTCGACAGCATTGTAGATGTCATTTTTTTGGTCGACATTGTGCTCAATTTCCACACGACCTTCGTGGGGCCGGCAGGAGAGGTGATCTCTGACCCCAAACTGATTCGCATGAATTACCTGAAGACCTGGTTTGTGATCGATCTGCTCTCGTGCTTGCCCTATGATGTCATCAATGCATTTGAGAATGTCGATGAGGTCAGTATGCTGGTTCCACTTCCACCCATTAGTTATTACTTAGTGGTTGGGGGGGAGGTGGAAGCGAGAAGAAAGAAATGTATGCTTTTAAATATATTGAGCTACTGTACATATGCCACTAGTAGCCACCCACAGCATGCACAGAAGTTTGCCTATGAATCCTAGCTAGAAACGTCATTCTTTAGCTGCACTGGGAAAGGCTGTAGTTTTTGGTGTTTAAAAATCCGTGTTTACTTCATTATGCATCCTCAGAGTTCATGAGGACAGACAGAAGCAGGCAGCAGAACCTCTGTACAGCACTGAGGAAAACTGCTCTGTCTGACTTACTATGAATAGCTTGAACTGGTGTGTCAGGACGGTTTCTCGGGTCAGGCTTCTCTTGCTTTCACTGCTGACTGAACAGGGTACTTCTGCTAATGGCAATTCTTCACATGAACAATTGGGAAGTGAAATACACTTTTCTCAGCTGCTTCTGGTACACTATAGCAGGTGAAAAAGAGGCAGGCAGTGACTCACCAAATATTAGACCACCAGAAAGCACTGTGTGTATATCTGGTGATCCATGCAGCATTGTCTGGCAACAGTTGTTTTAGAGGAAGGTGAAGCAATTGAAGGTGCCTTTTTTGGTAATTTCATAATTAGATGAAAGGATAAGAAACCTAGACTCCTCAATTCTTGCTCATTTCTTTGGGAACAGATCACAATCCAGCAAAAGAACTACCATTCAGACACTTAAAACCACAATGCTGCCTCTGCTTATTCTTTTGGATCAGTCTGCCAAGAAAATATTCCTAAATTAAATATATTAGGGGTACATGCCTAAATAGTTCAGAGAATTTATGAATTGCTAATAAAATCTTAAAGAGGATTCCAGCAGTCCGCTTTCTGGTTACATATTATAAAATATGTATCATCAACTAATTATGTGTCTAAATTTATCTCTGACACATACTAGAGATGTAACATGCAGAATCGCAGAATCACAGGATGGAGGGGGTTGGAAGGGGTCTCTGGAGATCATCTAGTCCATCTCTCCTGCTAAAGCAGATCCATGCAAAGCAGGTTGCACAGGATTCCATCCAGGTGGGTTTGAATAACTCCAGAGAATGAGAGGGATATGCATATGGATCTCATCGGGGTTTAGTATTTAATTTTTATCCTGCAAAATTTAAATTTTACGAGTTCCTTTAAAGTGTGACCATGTTACAAAGGACAGCCTAGCTATCAAAAGAAAACTAAGCCAAGTGAAATATATGGGCAAAACCAAAACCTCATTACTTTTTTAAAAAATACACTACTCAGGTTTTTATAAAATTTAAAGTATTATAGTGATTTTCTCAATGGCTCAAGACAAGTAGGCAAACTATTGAATGTAGTGGAAAAAATATGATGTTATCTGATATTTAATTCCCAAGAGAAGTTTTCATTTTATATCAAGCTACAGACTGAGAAAACACAAACGAGATCAAGCAAAAAAGCCTTGTGAGACCTGTCCTTAAGTATTTGTTTGTCACAGAAAGGGCCCAGACTGCAGATTATTCTGTAGGGCTTTCCATATTACTTTGCTGTGCCACTGATAAAGTGGAAGCAGTGGCCATATGTCAGTTTCTGACATTTAGATTGAAAGAGCAAAAATAATAAATAAATAATAATAACTGTAAAAAGAAAGAAAGAAAGAAATTAAGCAAGAGACAAAAAAGAGAAGGAAGCTTTTCTCACCCTCTGCAGATAGTAGCAACCTGGTGATGATTTTGCTGGAGGAACACTTTGTAACTTTAGACTGGTTATGTGACCTACAGAATATCCCTGAGGAAAATGTCTAAACCAGTGGCTGTGACAGCCCTCAAGCTGAGCACAGGTGCTTTTGAACTCATGGTAGCAATTCTTCAGAGAAATACTTGTGTAAGTTTGAATTTATCCAAGTTCTCCATCTCAGTATTGCCTTGTAACAATGAGAAGCTGATTGGTACTTCAGTTTTCCTACAGCTCTTCAACAGTCTCCTTAATCAGTATAACATCAGTATATAATGTTAGTTTTAGTTACTCTGCTATCATACCCAAAGAAAAAAAATAACCAACATTTTTCTTGATGCTGTCCTTTTAAGACTGTTCATCTCCATTTCCCTTAGCGGGTTCTGACATTTAGCTGGTATAAATCATTGTAGAGTCATTAGAGCAGAGTTTCCACTGGTGTAAATTGCTATACTTCTGTTAAGGGTTTGTCCTGGTTTATAGGACCTGAAGGGATTTGCCAGCAAATTCACTGACAGAATAACACAGTGCATATCAGGTGGGGGTTTAGGACAGTATATGCTGATCACTGTTTTAAGAGCTGCCTGTAGAGAGAAAGATAACCTTTTGTTAAAGAGGAAAAAAAATAAAAAAGTAGAAAATCTTTGCCTGATATCTTCCTTTCTGCTGTGTAGAGCATTCCCTTTTGGGACAACTCCCCTTTCTTGCTGGTTTAAATTTTGCCTGTCTCTTGCCAACTTCACAGTTGGATTAAGTCAGGTGTGAGGCTGTGCTGCTCAACTTGCAAGTAACCAAATTGAATTGTTATTTGTGTGCCACCTTAATTTTGCTGAAAGGAATTCCCTCGGAGCCATTGCGCTGAAGTTAGTAGGTGCCCATAGCTGCTGCAGATATTTTTTAAAAAGTCCTAGTGTGAATACTCTTGAAAAAATTGCCAGAGATTAAATTATACCCAGTGTTAACAGTGGTGATAAAATGAGATGAAGAAATTGAATTGCTGTTTTCCTGTTTTGATGTTTTCCATATATGATTTTAAACAGCACAAAATAGAATCCTGGCTTTGCTGCAGTCCCCATAGTGAAGGGGAACTGGGGCAGGTGGAACCTCACTTGTTTTCCTCTCTGCTGTCATTCTCTGTTAAAAAAACTGACACTGAAGTCACCGAGGATGTCATGGAGGAACTAACTTGACAAGTCAATTTGTTTTTAAGAATGCTGTAATTACTGTGATGGAGACTAATTGCTTTGCAAGGGACACAGGACGTGGAGCAATGAAGAAGTAAGAAACTGTATAATAGGGTACTGAGGCTTTTTTTGGCTCTGGACAATTTTGGGACTGTCCCATCACTTAACTCTTGATAGATTAATGATGAAACCATTGTTATCATCTTTAAAATGATCCACTAATATAAGAATAATTATAATAGATGAAACTAGAGTTGATCAATATTTTTGGCAAGCAGATACTCAATTGAAAAAAATTCTGTTATTGGATTTTTTCTATTTTGAAGTAACTTTTTATTTTGCAATTTACTTATTATTACAATATAAGATATATAAGAAAATATTTTCTTGAAACAAAATTGTGTGACTTCTGTGTTTTTCAGGCAATTTCAAAATTCTTTGGGTTTGTTGCAGTTTGGAACATTAGTATATTTTCAATTTACATTTTTCAATATAATTGAAATCCAGTTTCCTCTCTGCATGGTTGAGAATATTTTTGTCCTCAAATTATTTGAATTCATTAACTATTGATCAATACAACTATTAATAACTACAATTAATTCAAGAGGCACTTAAGTATGAATAGCCACATTCTACAGATGGAAGAGGAAAGAAAAAACATTAATGTCTTTGTTCATGGGCATATAATTAAGTATGAGACTGTATGAAGCTTCTCATCTCGAGTTCTGTGCTCAAAGAGGCAGTACAGCATCTTATATTCAGACATGAACAGAATTCAACAAATAAAGAAATGAATAGCTGTAGAGAAATTTCTATTGTTAATCCAAATGAAAGAAAAGTTATAAATGTTTCTCCTGGCTTTTATATATGGGAAGCTAATTATGTAGTTAAATACTAATTACTTTCTTGACCTGCCATAGAACTTCAAGAGAAGAAAATATACCCCTGATTGATGAATCAATTTAATGCTAGGCTTCAACTTTCTATTGTTAAGACAATACATCATGCTGTAATTTAGTTTGAGTAAGAAAAGAAAATATTGGTCTAAAATTTACACAGCGCTTAAAAACATGTGGTGTTAGTCTCTTTCAAATTTGAATGATCTCAGTAACATTTGTCAGTAATCCTTTACAGTAATTAGTATTATTCCTCACTTAAGGAAATACCACATACTTTGGGGGATAATGTTATCTTTTTGTGTTCAGACATCAATCAGTAAATTTAACAAAGACCAGGCTTAAAGAAAATTCCACAATTTTTTCCAAGAACAGTGCAATTTAAGGCTTTGAATTCCAAAGCATACTTTTGCAGTGTCAGCTTGAGCAATTTTATACTGTGGTTTTCGGCCATAATACCATAAGATGTAATTTATATTGGAAAAAATTTGACTTATTACATGTGATGCAGTTGTTGTGAAATCTCATGGTACAAGTGGAATCCAGTCATGTCACCACCATATAAATCTCTGAAATGGGGAGTTTTTAGTAGTAACTGCTATGTGTATTTGAACAGAACACTATGATCAATTGTTAGCTGATGCCAAATTGAGAACCATATATCAGTCTATTAGTTGAGGTAGAAGAGAAATAAATGCACAGCCAAAGGTCATCAGGAAAGATGTATTCGATATAAATGATCTAATGTTCACTTAAGTGAATGAATAAGAGAGAAGCTAGCATGCAGGCGAAGAAGATACACAGCTTTGAAAGGACAACATTTATGATGATAGAGAAAGTTCCAGAAAAAAACCATAATACAGATGTAATAGAAGTAAATTAAGCTATTTAGTGCCAAGTAAGCGTGGTGTAGCTGGAAAGTAAATAGTGATTCGAGAGAGGGAAAAAATGAATGTGTTGCTGGTCAAATTGTTGGCAACTCTCTGAGGCAGTACTTTTGCAATAGATTAATTTAAACCTTATTAGTGGAATAATCTCTCATGCTAATACAAATTAGCTATCTAGGAATTACTGAATTAGCTACACTGGAAAGCATGCAACATTCCTAGACTTTTTTTTTACCATTGCATGCAATAAAGGGCAAGGAAATAAATTATTGTATTTGCAGTTTTATGGAATAAACAGGGACCCATAAAGAAAGATTTTGAGCTAGATGAATTTTGCAAACTGGAAAATATAATTTTTTGAGGTATTTTTAAACTGTAAACAGCTGAGTAATGTGAAATCCCTTTGCAACAGTAGTTCATTGCTCTTATTTGGATATGTCCAATTAGGCAATACTGTATTTTGCGTGTGAGCCTATTGATAAATCTAGTAATGAATGAATATTTTTTTCTATGGCTAATTATAATTATAAAGTAGTTATAATCTACTTTCTGTGTAATGTCTATAACAAAGCAGCTGTGTCTCGTATATGATCCAGTCATAGCAGAAATGTTGGCAAACTGTGGTTCTAGGGTGAGATAAAAAAGATGAGAAGGGGTTAGTGAGACCCTGTGGAGGGAGTGACTCCTTACTGGGGCTTCTGGGGAAGAATCAAGCAGTTGGGTTACTGTACCGGGAGGGGAGGCAATGGGAGGGCTGGAACATGGGCCTTGGATTGGGAGTGTGGTGATGAAGAAGCTCCACTTGATTGGGTGTCCCTTTGTGAGAGGCCCCTGAGAAATAGGACAAAACCCATGGAAGGTGTGTGCTATGGCCTGTAACCTGCCAGAGACCCTTGGAGAATAGCTAGGAGGGGTGTTGGTGTGACTAGTGTTTGGAGCTTCATAAGGAGCTTGGGGGCCTTGAACTGTGGAAGAAAGGGAGTACCATGGAAAGGAAAGGTGGTGGTGGAGAAGGGGGGCTGCTTGTCTGACTTCTGAAAGTGCCTCTGTACTGCAGCATGGCCCCAGGGGGCTATGCCAAGCAGGAGTAATTCCTTAACAAACAGGTAGGTGGAAGGAGTATTTGGGGAAATGCAAATGAAGTAAAGCGGATCCCTGGGTGCAGTGGACAGCCAGGATACAAACCAGGTAGGCAAAGAAGCACTTGCTTTTCAGTCTCTTGAGGATTCGGTGGAGGGTGTCTCTTTTCTTTGTCTGCTTTGTTCTACATCTTCCTATGCCCCAATTTTTTCCCAGTCAAATATGGATTTCTCTTAACTTCCCTCCTTAAAAACCTAACCTCTATGCTACCAATGAGCTGCTTTCTTTATGCTACCCTGCGAAGGGGTAGGCTGTCTTTTCCCCCCAAATCCTTGGTTTCCCAAATTGTATTGGTGTTGTATATAGGTGCTACAGAGCTCTTATGCCTTTTAAGCCATTCAGGGTTAAATTCTCTCTTTTGCTATAAGCCTGCTTAAGGTGTTGAGTATATTTAAATTCTTCTGCCTTCCCTAGTTCATGCACCTTGGTGGCTCAGAGACATCTACTCTGTCTGCTGATACATAGGCCCTCACAGAAGAGAATACCAGAGTAGGATGTGTTGCTGTGTCCCTGCCTGCTCTTCACCTATTCTGTAGGTTCTGCTGTGGCTGTTAAGATGCCAATTAACTCCTCTTTTTCTGCACTCCTGATGTTCAGATTAGTCTTTTTGCTAAGTCACAGATAAGTAAGGGTGTTATTGGATTTCAGGACTACTTCTTCATAGCTTTGAAAGGGATGACATGATTTATCATTCTGTTAAAGAGAGAATAGTAATCTACATAAGCTATTCAATCTGTATAAGGCTAAAAGAATTAAAATGCTGAATTACATTTTCAGTGATAAATGTATGGTGATAGCCTTTGTCCAAGAAGGAGAGATAATTGAATATATTAGATTATGAATTATTTCAAAAAGTTGCTGTTAGAGTGAGCTTTACACTGCATATAAAGGGAAGAATGTCTCAGACACGGGGATTAGTTACTCTGTTCTTTTCCCCACATTCAGCATACTTGTGTTGATCTGAGGCAGAAAGTCAGATGAGTTGACAAAGGGTGTTTATTTGTGTTTGTATTTATAAGTGGTTGCTCTGTAGTCTTTTTCATATTAGGGATGGGGTCGGAATTGGAAAGGTGGAGTGATATTAGATGCCAGTAACACTAAATCTTATTTGGGTGTTTTGCCTCTTTGAGATGAATAAAAAGCTTCTGGAACTGATGGCTTCTTTGAATCGTAGAATCATAGAATCAGTTGGGTTGGAAGTGACCTCTGAGATCATCAAGTCCAACCCTTGATCCACTACCGCCGTGGTTCCCAGACCATGGCAGTGAGTGCCACATCCAGTCTCATCTTAAAAACCTCCAGGGACAGAGAATCCACCACCTCCCTGGGCAACCCATTCCAATCCCTGATTACCCTCTCTGTAAAGAATTTCTTCCTAATATCCAACCTAAACCTCCCCTGGCACAGCTTAAGACCATGCCATCTTGTCTTGCTGATAGCTGCCTGGGAGAAGAGACCAACCCCCACCTGGCTACAACCTCCTTTTTCAGGTTGTTGTAGAGAGTGATGAGGTCTCCCCTGAACCTCCTCTTCTCCAGGCTGAACAACCTCAGCTCCCTCAGCCTCTCCTCATGGGACTTGTGCTCAAGTCCCTTCACCAGCCTTGTTGCTCTTCTCTGGACCTGCTCCAGCGCCTCAATCAGAAGCATTGGAAAGTAGATTGCTGTCTACCGGGGTTAGTTTTTTATTTACTACTGTGGAAAGTGGGATTTCTTTAGATTACTTATGTGTTATCTTTATTCTTGTTCTTCTTCTCAAAAGAAAAAAAAAAAGAGTTTGTTTCCTGGTTCTGTTGTTTTTCTGAGTGTGCACATATGCACGTAAGGCAAGCATGGCCATAGTTTTACAAATGAAAAACCAACCTTCCCATCTCTTCTCAATTATTGCTGTTTCTCCCTCAATTCTAACCAAGCTTGCAGATGTCTGACTAAAATAAGATCTGGAGATCTGTTTTCTTCAGTGCTGAAAACCACAGCACTATCCAGAGGGCCGAGATATTGATTTTAACCTGTGCGCATAACGTTATCTCATCTCTTGGTTGCTAAATGTGGCAGTCTGTAGGAAAGGTCATATTCTCAGACCTAATTAAGAAAATCAGAAGAGGCAAATGACAGAAACGAGAAGTCCTAATAATGGCCTGACAGGGCTGCCATGTTACTGCAGATAGGCAGAGCTGGGCTGTGGCATGGCTGACTTCAGCATCAGATGTCAAGAAAGAAGGTAGTACTTTTCATGGCTATTGCCTCACTTACGGTAGTGATAAATTTGGTTCACTGCCTCCCTTTTTGGAATAAATAATTTATTTTTTTGGGTCTGTTTCATTCTCTCTCTTTTAATGGTTAGCTTTTAGTCTCCTGCATCTCCCTTTAATTAAGATGAAGCCTGAACTTTAGCAGTTTCATATGAGAGGAAAGTGCTGAAAAACTTAGGAAAGATTTGTGCCAATATTGAATATTTCTCTGTTTAAAAATAGATAGTAAGTAGGAAGTAAATTATCCTTCCTTTGAGCCTAGAAAAAAAAAAATCTTAATGCTTGGGTTAAGTGCATTTTCTTTCCATGCATGTAGAAAGTGAATAATGGCCTAAAAAGTAAATACTGTCATGCAGATTGAATCTTTTACTAAAGTACTAGTGTTACTGCAGCTGTAGGAGGTGAACATTGCATTTTAGTTCTTTTCTAAAGTTGTTCATCCTACATCTTGTTTGGAAGGGAAAATGAATTATTCCTTGTTTTTTATTTTTGTTGGGGGAGGTGGGCTGCACTTAGTTTTTATTGCTGTTCTTTAAACAGTTTATATTTTGTTTTTTCTAGGTGAAATTTTATTATTCGATTAATGGAGCTTAATTTAATTTTGCATGGCAAATGAACAGCAGCAACTGGTTTTTATTTGCACAGCAAATACTGTAGTATCCACTGTTACTGTTCTTGGGGACCATAATGACAGAAGTAACAATAATTACTCTCCTTACAGCCCTTCTTTTAAAAACACTTCACAGTGTCTCTATCTCTTTTTCTGGATATGGAAGTAATGGCACAAATCTTATGTTGTCTGATACAGAGCTAGAGCCAAAATATGGATATCCTGGATCCCATGTTTGGAAAGAAGATTACTTACATGGCTGATATACCAGTGTAAGACAAGGGGTGCACTGATAGTAGATCGGATCTTGCAGAAAACCAGGAGATACAGAAGAAAACCTGTGTAAATGTGCACGGTCTGTAATGAGTAGGTCTAATTAATGACAAATTATACATGGAAATTTACTTTTGGCAGTATTTCATGGACAAAATTATGAAGCATTCTCTTTGAATGTAAAATGCGGGTCCTGCTTTCCTCTAGGACTGAGACTGGTTTGTTTTTCTGTTGTGTTTGGGATGCAGTTCCACTCTGCAAAGATTGAGTAGGAGGAGTGGAGGCAGAGTGGTTGTGTTTATTATTTTGAGGGCTTTTGGCATTCAAATTTGCTCAGTCAATGACTAGAGAGTTATTTCTTCCATGTCTCAGTGCTTTGAGTTTGCCCTTTGGTTTGGAGGGACTCGCTACCCAGTCTTCCATTTTTATGCATCAGCCGTCACTGGCAGTGAAAGTAAACCTGCCAACCTATGAAATATTTATCTACATTTCCATGAAGGTATCAGCAGTAGAATTTTTTTAGTGTCGTTCAGTTGAACTTCATACAATTTGAAATATATTTGTGTGTGAAATTTAGCGTTTTCTGAATACTTTGCTAAATGCCGCATATTTAAATAGGTTCTCTCTGTAACAAAATACAATACAAATGGACTGTGTGTCTACTCTGGCCATATAACAGATTTCTTAGCTTTTGCATAGCCTCAAGGGAAAGTTTCTGTTGGATACAGTACTAATAGTTGCAACTGTGTCAGAGTAAATCAGGCACAGGTAGATCTTCATGGGATGTTCCATAGTCCTGTCCTTTCCTTGACTGCCAAGTAGACATTCCTTATGGTGGTCCTTTAGAACAGAGCATCTGGGGGTGCCTGTTTGGGACCTGTAGTGCAATTTCTAACTCTTTATGAACTGAGGTTCATCTATGTCTTTTGGGAAGAAGGAGAGCTGGGTGTCTTTTCATCTACCTCTCAAAGCTGATAGGAGCAGCAGAGCTAAGAGGGTGGGACACACCAAGAAAAGTAAATTGAGTTCAGGCTCCCTTGCGTGACATTGTGGAGCCATCTCTATGATAAAAGCATAAAAATAATCTGCACTGATAAGAGCATTAAGATGGACAGCAATCTGAAAGTGCAGTTTTATTCTGGAGAGTAGTAATCTAAAATTGTCCATTTTGAATACAGCAGATCTATTCCAGTGAGTATTAAAATATAACTTGGTAAATCTAGTGTTAAAAAGTACTGTTTTAAAGTCTTGGAGAATGATCTGGTTTTTTTCTACTTTATCATCTATGAAACAGTCTGTTAAGTTTCTGTTGTTCATACCCATTTGAAATTCTGTCACTTAGAAATTTTTAAGAGAGTTATATGAACAATCGTATCCCTGGGCATTTCTTGATCTTGGTATTGATCCATTTAGAATAGACAAATCCTTTCCTCCAAGGAAATAAAAGTGAAAGTACTGTTAATGCTGAAATAAAAGTAAATTATTTTTTTAATGTAGCTTTTTCTGAACTTTTACAATCTTATTGGCAATGCAGTCAGGTGAAGTATTATGAATAATGTGAATATTAATTGCAACTTTCAGTGCAACCAAATCAAGTATATATTTTCTGCAAATATGCAAGTTCTTTTTGTACAAAAAGCCTAATTCTCTCTATCTCTCTGGTCAGAATTTGGTAGAATCACTTTCTCCCAAATGACTCAGTTCAATCCCATTTTAAGTATTTTCAACAAAATTTTTTTTAGTAAATTTCACAAGGGAAATTAGGATAAGAGTACCTTGGAAACAAAGTAGTTTACCTTGAATGTTTTAAATCTAATTTTGCATATTTTATTTTGTATTTCCACTTTTTATATCCAATTTCTTAAACTCCCCTTCCGTGATTTTTTTTTCCCCTTTCCCCAGGTATTTCAACTCCTCAACATTTTTGTGGTTGGTTGGGTTTGTTTGGTTGGTTGGGGTTTTTTGGGGTTTTTTTGGTTTTTTTTTTTAATTGAGAATTAGCCTAATTCTAAACTCTTAAGTCCTTCCTGAATCATTATAAGTTTTTGACTTTAGTAGGACTCTCACTGAAAAACAGCATTTTTTTTTTTAATCACAATGATGAGTTTTAGTTGAAGAACAGGTTTTGCACCACTATTTCTGAACAAAAATAAAATTAGTTTTTCAAATGTTGGGATAGAGAAGTTCCTTCCCTTGCCTGAAACTTTGAAGCACTGTGTGATTAAAAAGCTTGGTTTTGAGACTGAAGCTAATAGCTGACCATTGCTGGAGACTTCTCAAAATATAAAAAAATTACTGTTTTACTGTTGAAGTTTGTAAAAAGGTAAAGGAGAAATGGGCATTGGTCTTAAGCAAAAAAGCCAGAAGGCTGTGTTGTAATGCCAAAATGTTTAGAATGTAGGTACTATATGTGCTTGTGACTCAGGGACTTGCATATTCGATTCTAAAATATGGTTATAATTTATAATTTTTGTATTTTCCCCTTTGCTTTTCCTCTCCATACTGAGTGTTCAGAAATACCCACTTTCCCTCACCTCGAAATTAAAGCCTTTGTGTTGTATTCTCTGAACTGGCACAGAGACTTTGCTCCAACGTTTACAAAACAAAGCTGCGTATGGAATGAATGCGAAATGGAAATTAACTTACTTTGTGTAGGAATTTTTGCATCACTGACTTGAAAAGTTTGGCATAGATAGTCATGAAAAGAATAGTTCACTTGCTCTTGTCTGGATCTCTGCAAATATCTGATTTAAAGGAAGAGTGCTTTTTGCTCTTTTTTTTCTTTTCTTTCTCTCTTTTTTACTTCCCTCTCCTGGTTGTGTTACATCTTGTCCAGATACTTAATAGAATTGATAGTGTGTTCCCAGGTAACAAATTACATCTGTCTGAAAATAAGTGAATGTAATCATGACAAATTCATGAAATAAAGGGGAAATATATTGCTACAGTCCTGGGGAACATGAGTCAATATGCTTTATGTAATTATTTAATAAAACATCTCTTCTAGTGCATTGAAACAGCCTAAGATACTGAGGCAGTTGTATTTATGCAGGAATAAACAAACTTCCAGTAAAAGCTGGTGACCTGAAGTATGCAATTATGCATTTCCAGAAATACTCATTAAACCAGTCTGCTTAAATTTTAATCAGACTTCTATGTATGAAACAGTATTGGTAAGAGGAAGTAAGAAAAAAAAAAAAGGATTTTTATGAAAGGCTCTTCAGATGCTTCTTGTGCCCCAAATGGCTTTAAATTTTTTTATTTAACTTCTTGTGCAAATCTGTATAAAAGTTAATAATACAAAATGGCTTAATTCTGTTTTATGGGAGACATATTATTATTAGCACAGAACTGCTGCATTGATACCAAAGCTGCCAGAAAAAGGATATGATTTGGAGATTATTGAGATATTTGAAATAGTTAAACTTTGTGTAGTCCATGTGAGAAATGTCAGAGGACTGATTTTCAGAGCATGAATTCTTACAGGAAAGTGAAGTTGTAGGATATACATTGTTACACTGAAAAATTACAAATCTCCAGGTACTTGCAGTATTTTTTGGCCCTCCTTATTTATCTTTCTGGTATGTCTGAGCTACATATTTTAATCTGTGTTTTATATCTGACGTGCTGCATAGGAATGCACAACTGGATGTGCAAAAGATAACCTGTGATTTGCAGTTTTTACAAATGTATCTGTAGACCTATTCAAATAATCTGAAAAGGGAGTTTAGAGCGAAACTCATAGAATGTTAGTGGATGAAGACGAGTGCATATATACATCCCTGGAAAGGGTCAATAGCCTTCTTGTATTTCTCAGTCTCTCTTTTCAGGTGTTACCTGGTGACCAGCTGTTCATTATGGATCACCTTGTGTCTTTGGAAACTGCAGTTATGAATATTGTTGCTTTCATATTAGATTCTAATGGTCACTGTGCTTTATCCTTCTAGGGCATCAGTAGCCTCTTCAGTTCACTTAAAGTGGTCAGGCTGCTTCGGCTGGGTCGTGTAGCTCGGAAGTTGGACCACTACATTGAGTATGGAGCAGCAGTCTTGGTTCTGCTGGTGTGTGTGTTTGGTCTTGCTGCACATTGGCTGGCCTGCATCTGGTACAGCATAGGAGACTATGAAGTTATCGATGAGGATACGAACACCATCCGAACTGAGAGCTGGCTGTATCAGCTGGGGGCGTCCATAGGAACTCCTTACCGCTTTAACACGTCAGGCTTTGGGAAATGGGAAGGCGGACCAAGCAAAGATTCGGTCTACATCTCCTCGTTGTATTTTACAATGACCAGCCTCACCAGTGTTGGATTTGGGAACATCGCTCCGACTACGGATGGGGAGAAGATCTTTGCTGTTGCTATGATGATGATTGGCTGTGAGTATTAGAGATTCTCTCTCTCACACACACAATGCAAAATAGCTGCATATCATGAATACTGATTTCTTGAGAACATCTGGAATCGTGTCAAATATTATGCAGTTAAAAATATTTTTGGTGGCAATATAGGTATTACACTCTTACTAGTTAGTTTTAAATCACAAGTAGGAGTGTTGTTGTGACTATCAAAATTCAGTCATTTTGGAAGGAATATTCTGTCCACATCCTTTCAGTATTCTCTTCTAAGTAAACCATAAAATCTTTAAAGCCTGAACTGTTAAAAATTAATGCACCAACCTTTGTGCCTAAATTTGCCGTGTGGCAAAATCTTCGTATGTCTGAGAGCTGTATATATTGGATAAATGGGTTGGTGCGTGGGAGGAGGTCAGGGAACATCATCTTGTCGGGGAGAGAGAACAAGGGCTCTCTAGAAACCACAAACTCCTCTGTGAGCTGAGCATACAGACAGATCCTAAAGCAACTGGGATGATGCTGTCCTTAGGCACCTCTGGCTCACATTTCCTTGTTAGAATGGATACATATTGCCAAGCTGTCCAGCTTTTGGCCATATTGTCATTTCAGTGGAGATATGCACTCAAAGTGCCTTGAGAGCTACTTGGAGTTAGGTACCATATGGTGACCACTGCTAAACTAGGTCATATTTTTCTAGATAAGGGTGGAATTGGAACCAAAATAAGGAAAAAAAAAATGTACTTTGTCCATGGAAGAGATTATAATTATATGGAGAAAGACACAAGCTTCTGTATGGTAATATTGCTTCCAGAGGAGGAGAAAGTCAATCCTTGCTATGCAGCAAATGAAACCCAAAAATATAATGAAACTCAATTAGCAGCACAGTACTGTTGTAGAAATATGAACCTTTCATTGCGATGTGTCATTTTACAGCAACACTGAAGTCAAGTACTGAGATTATGTGTGAGTGTTAAGCAGGCTGAAGGTTAGTGAGAAGAAGTATAAAGACAAGCATCCTTGATTGCATAGGGATTGGGATATTTTAACTATGAAAATTGTTAATTTTGTTTAATTTTTCCAGTGCCTAGAGTCTCATCATCCTAATAGAACACCCCCATAGCAGAAGGAAAATAGGTATAAAACCTGGATAAAATTGTGCAGTTTGCTTATGAGAAGGTGCATTAGACAATGTAGCAGTGTAGCACAAAACAGGCTTCTAAATGTATTTCCTGATGAAGGTACCAGTTTAGCAGGAAATATCCTGATCTTTGGTTTATTGTTCATTGGGTTATGACCATAACACTAGCTAGAACAAGAATAACAAGTGTTATTCAGTATTGTTATTTAGTACTATGAATACTGAACGAACATAGCCTTCATAAAGTCAGAAATATACCTGGGAGTATTTTGGAGTTATACGTGTTCCAAACTCTTCATATGACAATGTTGCAGAAAGAAACTGAATTTATGCATAATTAATGTTCATAGATATTTGCTTTGAATTCTCAAATTAACTTTAATTTTGTTCTGGTAATTTTAAATTTCATTAATCCAGTCACATTTGAGGGAAACAATTTTGTTTGTATTTGGACTTCTGTACATTCTTACATTACTTCTTACATTTCTAACCCTGTAACTGTCCGTGTATCTAAACACCTTTATCATGTGGACAACTACATGGAAACCATTAGGACTATTCACAATATGTGTTTGCAGGAATGGCAACTAAGTGATCCAATCTTTGAGTTTATTTCTCTGGGTTTTATGGGGCCTTGATTGCTTTCAACATGCTGAAGTTTTGAGCTGTGATCACTCCTCTAGATGGGAGGAACAAAACAGGTTTGTTTGCAGTTATTTAGAGCTTAGCTGTTGATAGACATTCTTCCGCTATAAAATTTTATGTTAAAATGACCTTATTGTGTAGAATTAAGCTCCCAAACATTGATCCAAACTTGAACTAGGGTGATTTTATAAGAATTTAATCTGATCTAGTCTGATCTGGGTACAAAGGTGCAAAGCAAGTGTATCTGGGGAGACGGAAAAGAAGTTTCTTGGGTAAAGCTCTTGTACATCACTCAGAAAAATTCATATTTGTTCATGACCAAGTAACATGTTTGTTATGATCTGAGCTACTCACTTATAACACAGTTGGTGGCTACGTGTTCCATGGTCCTCATTTTGCAGATGTCAGATCATGTAGATTTGTGCATGGGATGAATAGGGGCTGTGGATGCTCAAAGCATCAGAAATAAGCAATATCAAATCAATTCTGATAATGTGTTACTGCCCACTAATAAAAGGAAAGAGTATATAATTTCTCATTCATACTTTACCATTAACACTGTTTTTATTTTAGCTCCTATCTAATGATGCATTCTCAAGAGGTACTCCTATCTTTTATTAGCAGAGGGAATAGCATTTTCATTCCATGAAGGATGCAGAGAGAGCCAAGTGTTTGACTGTCTAAAAGTTCAGTTGTAAATAGGTGGGATTTGCTAAAGTCCAACCACAACATATTACTCCATTAACTTCTTCCCTGCTAGAGGATAAGTCTTTAAGAACTGTGTGAGTTTATCTTGGTTTTGACATGTCTAGCTATAGTCTGGGCAAAAATGCATGCCTGTGTATTGAAATGGTCCTATGAAATAAGTAAAGGAATTTTACAAATTTTTTTTGTATGAAATGGAAACAACACTATCACTTTCTGTGAGGATGTTACCATTTTTATTTGGTTGAGTAAGACAATATGTTAACAAGACTGGTTTTGAGATTCCAAAACTCCCACTACAGCGTCATCAAAAAAAAAAAAAAAGTAGTATAACAGTCAACATTAATATTTCTAAGTGATTCCAGCAAAATTTTACTTTAAAAAGGATGGAAATTTTTAATAAGACGGGTTTTCTTGAAATGGAGATGGAGGTGAACATGTGTGACTTTGCAAGGCTTTCAGGTCCTTGCTTCTAGCAAACTTGGGTTATAGTTTTGTTTTGGTTTACTGGCTGAGTATCTTGAATAATTTCTGAAGAGGAAAGTTGTGAATAGCAATGATACTTTTTTCTTTGATCTTGGAGTCTTGTTTGTTGAGCCTCTGTTTTCAGAGAGGTGTTACTGTGTAAACAAGTGATTTTAAGAGATGCATTTCTGTCTTATCCACTAGCAAACTATCTGAAAGGCTGTTGGTACAGTCAGCAGAGGACTGTGGTGACACCCAAACAGGATGTTTGTGTCAGAAGGGCTCAGAATATTAGAGTTATTTCAAAGCATAAGCAGTTCATAACAGTGTCCTTCCATGTATGTTTAGTATGCTTATGCACAGAGAGATGGAATTAATATAAGACAAAATGTGGGTTTCTTTGCTGCTCAGCCACTGATATATCCCCTTCTGTTCGCTGCTGACACCGCCTGTAAAGCTGATCCTGTGGCAGAAATACATTTGTGTTACATTAACTCTTTGTAGACCCATTGGCCACTAGTAATAGTACTTTGCTGTGATGTCAGGTAACTGTTTAAAAAAGTAGGTAAGACCACTTCCATTTTTTTTTATTCAATCTTTCATTATGGTAAATAATAAATCCAGATAACTCTTAAATAAAATTTTAGTGATATGTTAGTGAAGCTGTCTTGGGAATTTTGACTGACTAGAGTGCAAATTTTGACCTAGTAAAAAGTTTAATGTATGTAGCTTGTAGAAGGAAGTGTGGTTATGTCATGTTAGTGGTGCACAGCCCCCAGGAAGGGATGATTGAGCTGTATGTGGGTACTGAGCCTGGGGGGCTGACTCTCTTGGTTGGGTTTACACTTTGGGCAGAGTATAAGAAAGCATGGCTTTATCTCAGCAACCCTGGTCTCTGCTTCAGGGCCACCTTCTGCAGGGAGATGTTCTTGTGCTCTCAAATATAATGACTGCACACTCTGTCCTACTGACCTCATTGTGGCTGCAGTTTTCAGGGAGAAAGTGTTTTACTGTTGGTAATTTTGAGATGGGAAGGTGCAACCCCTAATTAGATTCGTGAGGGACTGTGGCATACTCATAACCATGGGGATGTGTGGTCTGTTGCTCAGCTCCACCAGAGGGGAACATAGGTAGGTGAAAAATGCCCTTGATGATGGACCTCAAATAATGCACATCTGTTTGGGAAGAACAAATTATTTTAAAATAGAGATGAAGTATCCAGTGGGTACTTTTAAGGATTTCTTTTCTGTGGAGGCTTATACTTCATATTACTATGTAGCAGCTTTTTCTGAGCATATGGTAAATTATAGTTTTGCAAAGTAAACTGTCTTCACATCTGTGAACTGACCTGCATGGTTTTGCCTCACTTTGTTTATTGAGTGTATGTGTATATATGGAGAGAAGGATGAGTGTTACTATGGGAAGTAAAGCAATTAACTCCTCAGTTTCATTTTAAAAGAATCGAAACATATTTGCTTATCCCTTTTCACAGATGGCCACTAAATTGCTAATTAATAGGGAATATGTCTACAGACAGATCTTTCAGAGAGGCTGATGTTACATAAAGCCAGGCTTAAAACCACTGTCTGGGTCTGTGGAAAGACATATTTTCCATTTTTAATACCTTAGAAAAAAAAAAAACTGTTCCAATTTTTAGTTTCTTCCCTGTGGAGGCATATGCCTTGAAATAACAGTTTTTGTATATTTTGTTCAGTGATGCTGTCAGGTTGGGTTGTGTATTGTTTATTTTTCCTAAGCACTAGCAGAAATCAGAGGAGTTTCATTTGCAGTTTTTGTATCTGGGCACTGTGTCAGCAATTCCCTTGCCGTGCAGGTGGAGTAGGGATGAACAGTTCTAAAAATCCTTTGCATTTTTGACTTTTAGCATGCTGTAATACCGATGGATGCTTACCTATTTGAAATTTGAGAAACTGAGCAAAATACATAATTTTGGGAGCCTTTTGTTAGTGTTCTCGGTTACATTGAAACATCTCAAGCTTTTGGTGCCTGTTCATGCTAAATTCTCCTTTATTAGGTAGGAACTTCTTGGAACTATAGGTCTTGACTCATCCAAAATATGAAGGTGACCGAGGAAGGGACACATGTTTGAATGCTTAACTAAATAGAGGAGACTGAGGAGAGACCTCACTGCAGTCTACAACTTCCTCATGAGGCAAAGAGGAGAGACAGGCACTGATCTCTTCTCTGTGGTGACCAGTGACAGAAACTGGAGGGAATGGCCTGAAGTTCTGTGAGAGGAGGTTTAGGTTGTATATTAGGAAAAGAGTCTTCACCCAGAGGGTGGTTGGGCACTGGAACAGGCTGCCCAGGGAAGTGGTCAGAGCACCAAGCCTGACAGAGTTCAAGAAACATTCGGATGAGACTCTCAGGCACCTGGTGTGACTCTTGGGGATGGTCCTGTGCAGGGCTAAGAGTTGGACTTGACGATTCTTGTGGGTCCCTTTCAACTCAGCATACTCTGGGATTCTGTAAATCATAAATTCCCCTGTGAACACTATCCCTCTCAGATAGTGAGAGAGATCACGGAAAAAGAACAGAAGTAGGAATTAAAGGTCAGACTTGAGGACATGCTCACATACTGTAATCGGTTGTCATCCACTCAGTTCATTAATCAGAACAGACCAGAAACCCAAACCACTCATCTTCCTTGATGATGTGCAACACAGGCATCATGCAGTCCTTCAGCACTTCAACTGTTGTCTCTAATTAAGGTAGACACGATCCTGGGAGAATGGAATAGCTGTCTCAGTTTTGTTCAGCTTTGTAAATAGCTTCTTTCTCATTAGACAAAAAAACACCCCAAACAACCCAGAAATGAGGATAACATAAGGTAAATTTGAAAACATAGGCAGTTTTATTTACAGAACTCTTGCTGAAAGGAACAGAAATCTTCCCCAGTAATGTGACCATCCCTCTGAACTGTAAGAAAATCTTGGTGGCAAGTATGATGACACGTGGGTCAGCGTTGCTCTTTCACAGCCTCACAGAGGATTAGTGTGTTTTGGTGACACCCAGCAGGATAGGAACCGGGAGCTGATGAAAACTAGACTGTTATTATCAAAATACCTGAAAAAGATAGAGAGGCATTGCAGCATCATGTTTGATGATATTCCTGAGGCGTGATTTCCCCCTCATAAAGCAAGTCATCAGTGGATAAGCAAATGGATGGGGCCATGCTGTGTATACTTGTATACTTACTAAACACATATCTAATCATAAGGGAAGCACGTGTACCCCTTGTACACCTTCTAGGGGATGGGGGGCATGTTGAAATTGTTACTGCTGGAAGTTGGTAACCTGAAACTAAGGGCCAGCCACATGCCAAGTGCTGGCTCAGTTTGCTGAGAATATCATTCAGAGGCTGAGCACCAAGACCTATGAGACTTCAAACCTTTTCTGTATTCATGAGTATTGCCAGTGTGATGTTCTGGTTTAGGGGACATGCTGGGAAAGGAAAAAGAAACCTTGGGTTGCAAAAGCAATCTCTTGCTCTCTGTCACATCCCTGGCAAAGGTGACAAAAATCTCTTAGATGCCACAGACCTCTTCCTATCCCTGGAAGTTGTGGATGGCATGCTTTCTATAAGGTTGATAGTTTTGCATTTCTTTTCATTCTTGTCTTGTTTAGCTGCAGCAACACTACCTAAGCCAATAATTCCTAATTTAAGGACCTGGATTTATTTTTTTTTTTAAATTTCTTTTTAGTAAGTATGAAGTAGAATTTGCAGTTCTGTTCCTTCACCCCTCTGTGCTGTGCTTTATTAGTTCTTGTTTGCTGCTAGTCACGGTATTTGAAGAGCTGGTAATTGTTAAGCAACTATTTGGGATTTCTGAATGTTATTATGCTTGGATGCTTTCTCTATTAGAATGAACTACCAGAAGTGTGAATATGTTTCTGTGCTACACCAAGTTTCAGCAAAGAGGTAGGACTGGAAGAAAATCTAGATAGAGTTCCTCTGAAGGTTAGAAGGAGGGTTCAGCTATTAAGGCAGAATTTGGTCTGGGTATTTCTAAATGTGAAAATATCTCGATTTTTCCTGTTAAAAGTAAAGAATGAGTAAAAACCAAGCAAAAATCCCAACCATACAAAAAAAACCCCTCCAAGAACCACCAAAACCTCAAAGTCACTGTGATAAATAAAAATAAAATGGATAGACAACATTGGTTTTGGCTTTTTGGATATATAAACAATCCTTCAGGTGTTTGAGTCGTGAGGAATGCAATTTTCAGCAAAGCCATCATTATTTCTCATCAGTAAACATGGGCCTGCGCCAGGTCATCTTGGTGTTTTCAGACCCACTGATGAGCCAGAGTGTCTGGGCTGTACAGAGTTATGTCATTGATATTCAGTACAGACTGGGCATGCTGGAGAGATGCAATCAGTGCTGACAGACTTCACAACAAAGCAATCTCCAAAGCCAGAGCTGTAACTCTAAAAAGTTGGATAAGGACATCCAGGACCTGCACCTTTTTTTTAGGATTGCTTGTACTGAAGCATAACAGTGTTCCCCAGGGCACAGCATTGGGACCAGTCCTGTTTAATATCTTTCTGAATGATCTGGATGAGGGGATCAAGTGCACCCTCAATCAGTTTGCAGAGTTATATAGGAGTCTTGAATTGCTGGGCAGGAAGGCTCTACAGAGGGATCTGGACAGGCAGGGTCGATGCGCTGAGGCCAATGGTACGAGGTTCAACAAGGCAAAGTACTGGGCCCTGCACTGGGGTCATGTGCAAGTGTCACATTGGGTTTGTGTGACCAGGTTTTGGTAGCAGGGGGCATTCAGGGGTGGCTTTGCTGAGAAGTTGCCAGAAGCTTCCCGCATGTCCTGCAGAGCCAATGCCAGATGGATTCAGGATGGACCTGCTGCTGGCCAAGGCCAAGGCGATCAGGAATGACAGTATCACCTCTGTGATAACATATTTAAGATGGAGAAAAAAAGTTGTTGATGAAAATTCCAGCCAGGGGAGAGCAGAGTGAGAACACCTGAACAGCAATGCAGACCACCAAGGTCAGTGCAGAAGGAGGGGGAGGAGGTGCTACAGGTGCTAGAGCTGAGATTCCTGTGCAGACCATGCTGCAGATCATGGGGAAACAGCTGTCCCCCTGCAGCCCAGGGGGGTGCAGAGACCCCCTTGCAAGCTGTGGAGAGAGAAGCCCATGCTGGAGCACAATTTCCTTGTAGGTCTTGTGGCCCTGTGGGTGACCCACGCTGGAGCAGCCTATGACTGAAGGGCTGCACCCTGTGGAAAAAATGAGCCCTGTTGCAGCAGTTTGTGAAGAACTGTTGCCCAGGGGATGAATTCATGCTGGAGAAGTTCGTGAAGGACTGTTTCCCATGGGAGGGACCCCACAGGGAGAAGGGGAAGGATTCCTCTCCCTGAACAGCAGTGGAAAAAACAATTGACTGTAGCCCTCACTCCCCATCTCCCCGCGCCACTGGCGGGGAGAAGATAGAACTTGGAAGGAGGGAGGGGTGGGAGGAATGTCTTTCTGAGATTTGTTTTTCTTCTCATTCTTCTGCTCTGATTCTGTTAGTAATAAATTTAATTCGTATCTCCACTTTGACTCTGCTTTGCCCGTGATGGAGATCAGTGAGTGATCTCTCCCCGTCCTTATCTCAACTCATGAACCCTTTGTTATATCTTCTCTCCTCTGTCCAGTTGCAGAGGGGAGTGAGAGAGTGGCTTTGGGGGGTACCTGGTGTCCAGCCATTACAGGTCACAACAGCTCCATGGAGCACTAGAGGCTGGGGGCAGAGTACCTGGAAAGCAGCTCAGTGGAAAAGGACCTGGAGGTTCTGTTGACAGTGGCTGAACAGGAGCCAGCAGTGTGCTCAGGTGGCCAAGAGGGCCAGTGGATCCTGGTCTGTATCAGAAATAGTGTGGACAGCAGGGCTAGGGAAGGGATCATCTCCTTGTACTTGGCACTGATGAGGCTGTGCCTCAAATCCTTTCTTCAGTTTTGGGCCCCTCACTACAAGAAAGACATTGAGGTGCTGGAGTGTGTCCAGAGAAGGGCAGTGGAGCTGGTGAAAGGTCTGGAGCACAAGTCTTTTAAGGAGCAGCTGAGGGAGCTGGGGGTGTTTAGCCCGGAGAAAGGGAGGTTCGTGGGTGACCTTATCACTCTCTACCTGAAAGGAGGTTGTAGCCAGATGAGGTGTGGTCTGTTCTCCCTAATAACAAGTGACAGGATGAGAGGAAACAGCCTCAAGTTGTACCAGGGGAAGTTTAGATTGGATTTTAGGAAAGATTTCTGGAAAGAGTGGCCAGGCTTTGGAACAGGTGGCCCAGGAAGTGGTAGAGTCACCATCCTGGAAGTATTTAAAAGATGTGTAGATGTGACACTTAGGGATGTGGTTTCGTGGTGAACCTGGCAATGCAGGGATGGCAGTTGGACTCAATGATCTTAGAGGACTTTTCCAATTCGAACAATTCTATGGTTCTGTGACAAAACACTGGTGTTAAATACAAGAAAAGGGTAGCCTTTAGGTGACATCTATGTAAATAGCAAATTTTTTACAAATATCATCATCTCCAGGCTAAGATGGACTGGAAGGTTTTTTCATCACAGCATTAGCACAAAACCAGTGCTAATGCTGTAATAAATATCTGTGAGCTAATGACCATGGCCATGTGAGGAGTGGCCCATTCATATGGGCTTAGTCATCTCCTCACCTCAACACACTTCAAAGCAATATTTACAGAAGAAAGAAAATGATTGTTTTGTGAGTATGTTATGATAGTAGTACTTTGGTTCCTGACCTGGTTTGAAGAAACATAAACTGACTATGTGTAAGTTGTTATTTCTTAGTATGCAAAAGTGAATATGAGTATTTTTTTGCTTGTTATTTAAAGAGTAAAGGACCAGATTAAAGCTATATTAAATTATTACTATTAAATTTCTGTCAAGATGTAATTTGCAAAGGGCAAGGGTAAATTGCCCGTGTACTTTTGATTGTAGAGAAAAAGAACATAAATGTTCCAGAGCTATATCTCATATACATGCTTTATGAATCATCTCATGATATGTCATTTTGCCTTGATGACTAAAAATTTTGGGCTGTACTTCAGCCTAATAGATCTAGAGAATTGTCCTACCTCAGAATATACTAGAATTTAATTACTAGAGTAGTCCCTGGAGATTTTATTCCAAATCTCTGTCAGTATTGTGCAAATCCAATCAGGACTATTTTTGAAGTGAGATTTTTCTAAAAAGTTCTAATTCTCAAGGTTCTTACAATCCAGTTGGTCTCCTGCAGAGCTTAACATTGCTCTCCAAGACACTGGACAACTTTTGAAAGGACTGTAAATGCAAATGGAGAAAAAAAAGTTCTGTTTGATTGGAGAGAAGATGAAAGCTATAAAGTGTTGATGGTTTGGTTTTTCCCAGCTCGCACTACAGTAATATTATAGATAATTGCCTTTTTTCTTTTTGTTGCACAGCGTTTCTAAATTTTGACTTTTTGATAGGATTAAGGAGGATAAAGAAAATAAATAGGTATCTCAGCTGTGGATGTTCTGTCTTTTTCACGTGATGTCTTTCATACCATGTGCTTGTTGGTGTAGGATTTTGCTTTAGGCCATTTCTAGCATTTCTTCCTGTAGGTAGATTTGAAACACTGAAATGGGCTGGTTTTATCAAACTTTCATCAGCATGTGCAAACCAACTTGTTTTAAAATCTGAAGGAACATCATTAACTCAAGTTAATTTATGAGAAAGAAGAGCCTGGTGCATCCAGAACATGGTCTGGATGCAGAGGAATGTAAAAAGAAGAAAGAATATTTCAGGCAGGTGAACCAGAAGATAATATGCAAGATAAATATTTTGTTCCCTATGAAAAAACCAAGAATATACCAGAGATATTTTGCTTTGATAGGCAGGATAGCAAAGCTGGGGGTTCAGTTTGTAGTTTTATTTTTAAATTACTGAGGTACATGAGTGCAATCTAGAAGAGCATGGTTTGTCTGTTGGAACTATATTCTGGATTTCTGCCTGTGGAACTGGCTAAATATATATAGCATACAAAAAGCATGACAAATTTTTCTTTCTTTCTGCAGTCCTGGGAGGCCTTTCCTTAAGCAACCAACTGTATTGCTGAAGGATAGAAATCCTGGACAAGGATTTGGTTCTACACAAAAATAATCTTTTTTCAAAGTCCATTTCTTTCTAAGAAAAATCCAATTAGATAGGCATGGGAAAAAAAGGAAAAATAGCACATCTACTCATGTGACACATCGTGCCACTTGTCACATAATATGTGGAATATGATAGAACTTCTGAAGCATCTTCTTAGCACTTTTCACTTCTGCATCAACTTCAAAAAATTATGTAGTTATTTTAATATCTAATTGCTGCTGGATTCAAACAGGCCTACTGTAGGTTACAAAATTCTGGAGTATAAACGGGTTACCTAGCTGTGATATGTAAGTGGTTTATAGAACATGATATGTCCCCAACCATTTAGATGAACTGTCTCATGACATCTTGAGAATAAATAAGGGTTAGTTGTGCTTACCAGATCAGTGAGTTTTAATGCATTTGGCTGATTTTATATTTTAAAGAAAGATTTGGCTGTTTATAAAAATGATAGGCAATGTTTTAGAGGAAGCAAATACTGCTGTGGGTCATATGCAGTTTATTTCTTGAAGTTGATAGCTCTTAAATAAACTAGATCTGAACTTGAGTTATTATCTGAAGACATATCCTGTCAAAAGCAGCAGGCTGATGGAAGAAATTCTGATCTACTGAGAAAATGTGGACTATAAGTGAAAATATCAATATCTTTTATCCGCAGTACAGCAACTCTTGATGCAACTGGTGTGAAAAATGTGGAAGGAGACAAATAATATACTAATAGGTCCTATTGCCTGGAAGAAAAGTAGAAAATTTATTCTTCTAATCCAGGGGTTTCAGCAGCCAGTAGGGTCCTAAGTGTCTTATTGTAAAGGCTGAAATAGTTGAAGTATTAAGGCCTGACTGTTCTTACCTCAACATGAATTAGGAATGCTTTTTTTCCTTCTTCTTTGAATTTAAACCAGTAACTGTACCAGGTGGTGTGGAAGTAAATTCCTCTGGTGAGATAACGGGCAAACCTTGCCTTCCCCTCTCACCATCTCAAAAGCAAAAATGGGTGGCTTGACAAGTGCAGGTGAGAGGGATGATTCAGGTTGTGGTTCGGTACTTCTTCATTGTTAATGGAAGGTTTCTGGGGGATCTTCACTACAAAATAAGAGGGAACTGGAGATTTGTAATAGCTTCTAAGTGTTCTGAGGCCAAATTGAAGGGGAAAAAATTGGACTTAAGGTAAGGAGTTAATATCTGTATTTGAACTTTAATGAGATGGGGGATTTCTTGGGTTTGTTTTGTTTTGTTGGGTTTTTTTTAGGGTTTTTTTTGGGGGGGGTGTTCAAGTTATTTTCTGGTAAAATTAAGATTTCCTGGAAAAGCATGGAAAATAGTGTTCAGATTTTTCAGTCATCCTGGTCCACGAAGATCTTCTAGTCTCAGAACTTCTAGTCAGTTCATTAGGTGAATTCTGAAAACCATAAGCTTATTTATTACAGTCGTATCACTTACTGACAGTTTGTACTTTTAATACAACTTTTGTAAAATATGAAGTAGCACACTTGCTACAGTTTTGAACCAACCTAATCTTAATGTTCCTTTTCTAAAATCTTCCATCCCTTTCATACTCAGAGGGCAAATGAGAAGAATTCTACCTCCCAATGGTCGAGCCTACTGTAGCACTTTGTGTGTGTGGTCAGAGTGCATCCTTTTGCATCAAACACACAGATTTGGCAATGATTTGGTGTTGGAAATTATCCAGTATCCACTGGGAATAGTTCACAGAAGCGCACCCTAAATCTCTTGTGGCTGTTCTCCTATTTCCAGTTCTCTTTCTTATAGTGGACCACCAGCTCCTTCCTCCTACTTTTCTCTCACTTCCCTCCATAAACCTTCATTTCTGGGCCTGTCACCACTCTGAGCTTTGCCATCTCACATTAGCAGCTTTATCCTCTTTTTTATTTTTTTTCTTCACAGAGAGAATGTCATAAGAAATTCGTAAGGAACAAGGAAATGGAAAAGATACTGAGTTTGGCTTGTTCTACCCCTTTGCTTTTTGAGAGGGAAGTTGTTATAAAATGTAATTTTTTAAGCTTCTTATTCCTTAAACATTTGCTGGACTTTAAGCTTCTTGTTCAGTTTGGTGCATTTAAATGCAGAGGGAGGGGAAAGATAGGTTATTTCCTGTATTGCAACAGTGCAAATAGGCTTTGATTTCTTGATTTACTTCTGTTTTGAATATTTTTGATTCTACTTATTCTTTCTTCATAAAAACCTTTCTTCAAATGACTGAGAAAATTATAAAATCAATTTTATCAGGAAGTAAGTATGCCAAAACTAAAATTTCCAGGAACTGTCTTTCTCACAGTCCTTGCAAATAAGTTGACTGCAGATTAATAATGAGATAGCAGCTACAGAATGCATGAGGGGAAAATTAATACTTTTCTGGAAGGTTTGTTCCACATAAACTTAGCAACCTGTTTTGATAATCATAGAGGAATTACCAAATAGACAAGTTACTTTGAGCAAATCACTGTGTCAAGTAGGTGCCACACTGACTGTGGGCAGCTAAGAGGAGAAGATGACCTAACTATGTGTCACCTTTGGCCTCTAATGCTGTTCTGATCTGCTCATGATGAGAAAAAATGTCTACTAGTACTTTGGACCTTCGTGTATATAGTAAACTTAAGTGACAGGAGGCTGTGCCCAAAGCTGTCTGGAAGAGGTGTTGCAGTGCTAGTGCCCTGTGGTGTGACACAGGGGAGCTGAGTCCATGCCCAGCTGAGGTGTTAACCTGAGGTGTTACCTTCCATGACCTATTTTCCCTTCTTTGCCCTTCTTATATATTTAGGCTTTGTGCAGGGAGGTGGGGAAGGATCTGCCTCTCAAAAGAGCATCAGTTTTGACTGGAGCTTGAAGTTGTGCTAAAATGCATATAGGTGTTATTGTGGATAGCCACTACAATGGCACCTGTGTTGGTCTATCCACTAGTCATGACCTATAAATTCTCTACTGGCTCCTGAACCGTCCCTGTGCACAGGGATGCATCCAGCAGCTCTCTTAAGTAAAGAACCAGTCTCCTTCCTCACTCTCCAGCCTGCCCTTCCTGAAGAGCCTGCGTTCATCCGCTGCAGGGCTTTGGCCGTGTGAACCATTCCACTATTTCTTCATGATCCCAATGAGGTCATCTCCCTGTAATGTACTTAGTCATTCTAGATCCTCCTGTTTGTTCCCCATGCTGCCTGCATTGGTGTAGGTGTTTCCAAGGTGCACCTGAGCATACTGAGTCACCAGTACATGCTGGGAATGGCACTGAAATATACTGTCTGACCATGAGGGGAGCTTTCTGGAAAAAAAGAGAGGGCCAGGTGAGTCAGAATTTTTTTTTTTCTCAGTGATATGAGACAGCACACTCCTTGTGACAACAGACAAATCAGTCAAAGCCTCTCCACTTGTGTTTAAAAAGTATGAGAACAGCAGTACCTGTGAGGCAGAGATCTATATGACACTGCCAAGCACCTTCTGGGGTATGACTTGAAGCTGCCAAGTGGATGGATGATCCTGTTTTCCAGTGATAGCATCCCTATATTTTTGGGCTGCTTCTGGTCTGTTAGTAAGTGCACTGACAGGTGTAAGTTGGAAGCATGTAGCTACTGTGATTCCCTTGCTTTTTTTTCTTTTATGCTGAGGTGTGTGTAGGTGGACAAGAGAGAACAGGTGCTGAGAGAGAGAAATAGAACCTGAAGTTGAAACTAAGGTTTCTCCTTTTTTCTTTACAAACTCTTCAACTTCTTTTTTGATTGCTTCCCAAAATAAACAGAAACGTACATGGTGTGTGTTTAACATGGTTGTTTCCTCATACTAGTTACAGACCTGTAGTCCAACAGATGAGCAGTATTTCTCTTCTTCAACCCTTGTGGCTGAAAGAGCTTGGTTTGAAGCATGATGCTTTAAAGCAGACAAAGACTTGAAAATGGAGTTTGAGATATTTATGTGAGGAAAAGTATGCGTGCTGAGGCATAAGGTAAGTATGGCCAGTTGACTGTGCTGATTTTATCAGGCTTGATTATTGTACTGTACAAAGTGTATGAGATTTAGATTGTGATTATGCCAACACAAAAGATATCTCCCTTCATGGGAGCAAAGTTCAGATCCAGAAGGGAGTTATCTTTTATTCATATGCAGCCTCCAATAAGACAGACAACTGGAGAAAAGACTACTGTTTTATGGGACCATTGTGTTGCATTGTTGGGCAGCCAGACAGAAGAAAATGCTCTGAGTCATTACCAGTTTGGTTTGAAATGGAAAATATGATACTGCAGGCAACTATAGCTGAAATGTATGAATGATTCAGTACACAGAGTGCTGGTACAACTGCAAGGGCCCAAAGCACAGTGAAATGGGCAGCTCAGTAGTGAAATACTGGGCCAGAGGAGACATTCAGAAAAGCAAGGAAGATAAGAGCCTGAGGGCAACCATGCTTCTCAAACTGTTGGGAAGGACAGCAGTCTGCTGTGAAGCTTGTCTTCTCATGCATTGGGGGAGTAGTTGTGGTAGAACTGGTCAGGAACAGAACTAACTTTCTAGCCTTGCATACTCTGCACAAACATGTGTGAATCAGTGTTGACGAGACAAATATTGTCCTTGTAGTAGTTGTTACATGTTTTCCTTCCTACAGCTGTTCTATAAGCCACATCATGGCTGTACTCTCTAGGAGAGATTTAGTATGAGACAGTGTCAGAAGGGGAGAGCAGTGGTGAAGAATTCTGTGAAAGCATTTGGTGGTTGCACATGAATGAGAAGTGTTTTCTGTAAGCTTTTGATGTTGGGTATTGCCAGGCATTAGGAGCAGGATCTGTAGGCCCAGGCTTTAAGGTAACATTGGAGATGGCTGAAGAGCTTGATTAATTTTGGGTAAATGGGCAGTGAAAGAAGCTGCTTCCCAGAAGGCGGCAATAGAGGTGGAGGAAAAGAAAGAACTTAAATCTGAGACTGCTATATTCGTGTGTGTGTGCTGCTAGAGTTGCTTTATCGTCCTTTAGTTGCTGTCTCTACCCTTATGCTGCCAGAGAGTACTGCTTTATACTTTTTAGAGGAAAGTATCTGGTTTTGTACCATTTTCTATGCAGCGACGCACAAAATGGTCGATAGGCGGTAATGTTTGCCTGAGGCCACGCAGCCAAATTTCTCACTGGTTGCTAACAGGAAAGTTTTGTCCTTCAGTAGCTACACAGCAGTACTTCTGTTTTAATGGTTTTGTGGGACTTTGCTGTCAGTTGCCGGCTGCCTGGTGGACCAAGTGCATTCTTCCTGTAAGGCAGGGCTGCTTTCCCAAACAACTTGCTGATTGACATGCCCATTAGTTGTAGGCCATTTAAAATGCTGCAGGATTTCTTGCTTCTCACATTTCAACAGGCTGTAGATTCATCTAAGGTGAAAAAAAGGGCACTTACTGTAATTATAGGTGGGAAACAGCAAGTTTCCTCCCTGGTCTCTGCTGAGCCCGTGTCCAGGGAGGGTAGGGAAGGCAAAAGGTTCTTTAATACCCCAGTTCTGAATGGTCAGGTCCACTAGGAGAGGTAAGGCAGAAATGTTCCAACTGAAGAAAAGACAACACAATCCACAAAACCTGTTTACCCTAAGGATCAGATTTTACTTTTGCATCAGTTTCTCCTTTGCAGACTCCAGCTGTGCTGTTCCTGAAGTGTTCTGGGAGGAGTTGCAAAGACTTTGACCCCTTAAGAGCTGCCAGTGTTTCGAGAACTTTTGAAGTAAAGGAAGGCAAAATACCTTTCATTGAAGGCTTGGCTTTCTTCTGAGGTTGACTCAGAATCTCTGCTTGCAAATGCACTTACTCTTCATCATATCACCCTATTGGGGCAGATTTTTAAATCATGTCAGTTTTGAATGTTCAAACAAAAAATTGCATGTTAGAATTGGAGACTATTTTGTGTGCTGCCACATCATTTTTATATTAACTGTTGGCAAATTATTGTGACCAGTATTTTCATGGGTGCTTGATAATTTGTGTTGTAGCTTCAGGTTTCCCACACTTGGTACACTGCAAACCTGACTTTGTTGCTAAGTCTCTGAGTCAGAATAGATTTATAATTTGTTACCTTTATTATCATCACACCTATAAAAAACAAGGAACCTGCCATTAAGAATTATAACTATCTGTACTGGTGACCCACTGGAAAACTCTGACCTTTGACAACTGGAGAGAATACAGATGTAATAGTATATGATTTTTCAAGTTAAGGGTGTACTGTATGTCAATTGCACCTAAGCAGAATTTTTTAATAGAGGAAATATAGATGGAACTGTAAAAGTCAAAATGTGAATGAAAAACTAAAATAGAGAAGCCTAATAGCATAGGCTAATTGTACCAGCTTAAATCTTATGGTTATTTGTGAAAACAACTGCACTTTCAATGCCGGTGTTAATATTTCTGGTCCTGTCAGGAAGGAGCTGCAACTTGCAGATACGCAGTTTCTCTAGCAAGAGAGATGACTGCACGTTCCCAGTGTCAGCTGATAAGGTTGGCACTGATATCTGTGCAGCAACAAAGCCATACTGTGTTTCTGTATGCCTTGAGTGATCTCTGTGCTCTTTCTGTGTTGTATTGTTTTGTGGTGAATACACTGGGTATGCTCTCATTCAGACTGTGGACTTAAAAATTGCAACCAGACAAGCAAACAGAGCGTAACAGCTATGATAACTATTTATCAGCAATAGTGTGGCCAGCAGGACCAGGGCAATCATAATCTCCCTCTACTTGGCACTGGTGAGGCTGCACTTCAAATCCTGTGCTCAGTTCTGGGCCCCTCACTACAAGAAAGACATCAAGGTGCTGGAGCATGTCCAGGGAACGGCAACAAAGCTGGTGAAGAGTCTGGACCACAAGTCTTAAGGCAGCTGGGGTTGTTTAGCCTGGAGAAACGGAGGCTCAGGGGAGACCTTATAGCTCTCTACAGTTGCCTGAAAGGAGGTTGTAACGAGGTGAGGGTCAGTCTAGGGAGGTCACTAGGGAGAAGTGACAAGTGCCAGGACGAGAGGAAACAGCCTCAAGTTGCACCAGGGGAAGTTTAGATTGGATATTAGGAAAGATTTCTGGAAAGAGTGACCAGGCTTTGGAACAGGTGGCCCAGGAAGTGGTATAGTCACTATCCTGGAAGAATTTAAAGATGTGGCACTTAGAGGGATGGTTTTGTGGTGAACCTGGCAGTGCAGGGATGGCAGTTGGACTCAATGATCTTAGAGGTTTTTTCCAGCCTAAATGATTCTGTGATCATCAGTTCAAAACAGCTTGATTGAACCATTGTCTTCTCATTAGAATGGGAAAACAAACACAACCCAAAAACAAAGAGCTTTTTTTACTGATGGCTGTGTTCATTCCACAGGCTGATGATGTGCTTTGTGTTATTGCTTGTGTTCTGAGTCCTTCCTACTATTTATGATTTTACTGCTATTATCTGTCTGCTGCCATGATGATAGCATTAGAAACAAAATGTAGCAAGATCTATAATTAGGGTTGTCTACACATTTTCTCTCTATTTTCCATTTGACTCATGTTTGTAACTTTCTAAATCTTCCAATCTTCAAGTTGAGATAATCAAGGTCAGCCATTTCTGAGAGCAAGGGCGGTGTTTGTCCATTTAAAAAACATGATTTTGATGTTCAGAGCAGGTATACAAGAATAGCAGCGCTGGAAACTGAGAGAGAATTTTCATAGAAGAGAATTCTTAGAAAAAACCCAAGCCTCCTTTCAAGAAAGGTACCAACAATGTAAGGACCCTTAATAGTGGCCTATTGGAAAATACTGAACTTAAAAGATATGCAAGATTATGCAGTTACTGAGATAGCCATATATGTAGTTTAATGTCAGTGGAAGTGCTGAATAGAAATAAAAATTACATGTATTGCCTTCTCTGGATGAAACACAAGAGAATGAGTCATGGAAACAACAGGGAGATGTCTGACTTTAGTGTGGCTGCGGAAAAGATGGGCATGTTTAGCTCCTGGAAGTCATTACTCTGAGGACAAGCTAAGACATGTTGGCACCCTTTAGCTGCCAGTGCCTGCAGCCCAGCCCGGCAGGCTGACCACAGCTGTATGCTGTGGGGAAGTATCCACTGGAAGAAGCAACATGGGCTGGCTCCCAGCTGTGGCAGCAGTAGGATCTGGTGGAGAAATGGTGGTGTTGGAGCCCAGGGCACGTGTGAAACTTAGGAGCATCTGGATAAAAGTGATACGTGATGGACAGATTGAACTCTTAAATAGTGGATAGGATGTACCTATTGGGGTGACTAAACTGGTCTTCGGTAACTGTGCCTTTGTAAGCTTGCCTCAAACAGCACAGCCATGGTTTTCTGCACAGTGGCTTCTTGCTAGACCTCACCGAAGCTGTTACTATGCAGAAGTGCTTGTTAGCATGTCTGTTTTTCAGCCAAGTGTGAGGTTTTGCTTTTTATTATACAAGTTGTAGCTTTTCGTATCATTTTGTTTACTGAGATCCTTAAAAGCATCCTCCTTTGTGTCTTCTTTTGGGGAGTAAATTCCCTTCTGTGTTCCTGTCTAGTTCAGTGTGATGCCAGAGAGTGCTGTGTGTGCTTTGTTTCAGGCACTGATTTTTAGATATGTGGGACTGGCCATTAGTGAGTAAATTGGTGATTGCCTGTGTGCCACAATTAACCTAGTAGTGGGTTTAATTACATTAATGAAAGTCTTGTCCTGGACAACAACTGATTAATCATTTGCTTTCAGGCTTTCCCTCAGCTGGGGTCATTCTGAAACTTGCTAGTTTGGGTTAGCAGAGTTGAGTACTGAGTGTGTGAAACCAACACTGAACTAAGTTTCTTCCCCTTAATCTTAAACTTTCTCGTGATACACCCCTATCGTAAAAATTTAAATGTAAGTGATCACTTTCTATACAGCTGTTCTTTGGAAATTCTTCCCACTGTAACTCTTCTCCAAGGTGATGGGAGAGAGCCTGGTGCACCAGTTTATGTTAATTTGTTAATGAACTCCAGAATCAGCTTTGACAAGACCAGCAGTGGCATAGCGTGATAGCAAAGTGAAGGTACTTTTTCTGACCTGTATGAGATATTCCCAGCTTTAGTAGCTGTATTGAAATGAGCAGTGAATTTTGGTATTTATGCCGTTTAGAAAGTCTGCAGAGGTCTGGTGCAAATCAGTAAGGGTTTAGAGCTTCAGTGGAAAGCAGTTTTCAAATTTACTTCAAGGTAGAAAGAAATGTAACATCTGTAAATTCTTGGAAGTAGACAATGGCAGAAGCTCACTGATTGAATCTTGCACTCTTAATTCTGGTCACTTATCCTTTATCTTCTGCACAGAGATATTGCAGTGGTTACTAATTCTCATTGCAGAAGAGTCAATGGAGTGGTTAAGTGGTTGTCAGTTGAGGGGTGCCTGGTTGATGCTTCTCGAAGAATATATGACAGAGAGAAGGACTTGGTCAGTGAAGAAACACCTGTTCTTCCCCACTCATTGTGTTGTCTGGTTGTTTCTCTGTGTGAAAGGATTGTCAGCTGACAAGGAACAATGAAGAATGAACACTTACTTTAGCAAGAAAAGACTAACTCTGGTGTATTGACTTCTGTGGCAACATTGAGGCTGCTATACCTTATACAGAATGACCCAGATCTTTTAAATTTGTGTACTTATGCATGTGCCTCAGACTGGTTTGTCCACAGCCTTGTAGCAATTGTAATAATTTATATGCCTATAAAAATTTCCATGCTGATTTTGTAGCATGTTTTCGTCCAGTCTGTGCAGAACAGTCTGACTGTAAATGCAGTGAAAAGGGAAACTGAGCAGTTCCATGTAAATGTTTATTATGTGGAAACATGGACTTTCCTGACACTGCATCGCTACCGTAGCTTTTAATGCTCAGGGAATGAGCACAAAGAAACTGTGTTGTCTTCATGCTGGATTATTGGAATTGGTGACACACACAAAAGGATAAATTTGGCTTTGTGTGTGTGTAAAATAAGTATTTCTACTTGCATAATACTTCAGTTTGCCCCTGTTTTGTGGTTCTGGTCTTTTGGGGCAATCAGAAGCCCCAAGTCATTGGGTTTGTTTCAGCTGAGGATGCCCTGCAGCTTGAAGTATCGAGCCTCAGATTAGAAAGATGGCTTTCCATAACCAAGAAGAATTTTAAATTGATGGCTCTTTTACAGTGAATACCTTTCCAGAAGACTGAACAGCAGCAAGCCTTCAGAAGCCAGTTCTTTATACTTTGCTTTATCCCTTGTGATTGCTGTGATGATTAAGTAACTTCAGAGTAGAAAAAGTTTGAATGCCATTTGCCTTGAGCATTCTTGTGCAGTGCTTTTTTAATGAGCTCCCACACTTCCATCTTGCAGCTTTTAGTATTTAGAGCTTTCTTCATGCTTTCACTTTTACTATAATGTTGATAAAGTGTTTTTTTTAAAAAAACTTTTATTAGCAGTTGTCCTTTTTGCATGAAGTATGAAACCATGGATTAAGACAAGGTTTTATATTCCTTACGACTTAATTCTGTTCTAACTTCAGTCTTGCTGGAAGTCTAAGTGTACCAGACAGTAAGTAAAAGGGCAGTATAATACAGAAAGGAAAAAAAATGTGATAATGAACACTCAAAGATACCAAAGTATTTTTTTTTAACACTTAACAAAATATTTATACATTTTAATTAAAATGCTGTGACAACACTTTCCTGCTATCACACTGCTGTTGGAAATGCTAAAGGACCATTGCTTCTTTTCTACGGCTGAGGAAGAGGAGACTGTGCACAAGTGCCAGTAGAGGGAGTCATGACTGGCCATTAGACGCTGGAAATTTTCAGATCACTGTGGTCGTCGTCTGGAAGGGGGAACATGTTCTTAATGTGTAGGGTGAAGTATAAAAAGGTTTCCCTTAAGAATTTTCTGCTTTTTGTGTGATACGCATATGTGTTTTCTCCCTCCTGCATTTGGATTAGGAATATGAAAACACAGTCCTGAGTATTCAGTTTTGGGTGTCCTCATAGTGATTCCAGTCAAATATGGTTTCCTAAGCAATTTCCCTCCTTTCTCTGCCCTTTTCAGACCACACTAATATGAAGTATGGAATGCTGTAGCCTTTGGAATTGTTCACAATTTAACATCTCTACCATGTTAGGGATAGAAAAATAATGTTAAATAGGGTAGATCCACACAGGTGAGGAGGAAAAGAAGTTTAGGGTTCAAAATGTTGGCAACATGCTCAGAAGAACCACAATCCCACTATCTCCTCTCCTCCCAGCTGCAGAGCTCTGGTCTCTGGATGTATGGATGCTGTCTCTGATGGCACAGTGATGAGGAGAACTTGGGCAAATGAAAATGCTGTGGAGAGATTTGTGGCTGTGCAGCAGCTCTTGAAGCTCTTTCCTGTCAGTCTGCAGATTAGCACAAAGGACTTTATCCTTCTCTTTCACACCTTGCTTGTGACAACCTGTTTACTTAGGCTTTGTATGAAGGATACTGTTTGGACCCAATGGTTTTGTTATCTTTAGTGCCCTCTGCAATAATCTCTCTGGATTTGCTGTCTAGTCCCCTTGGCTTGTTCTAAAATGTTTATTCTTTCATCTTTCTGGTTTATCGACTAAGCTTTCAGTGTTGAAACAATGGAGAAAAGCAAATAAAGATCATAGAGTATTTGCTTTAAGATATAAAAATTGATCAATTTATTTTTGTTAGCCTCTAGCAAAGACAAGATTCTCACCATGGTATTTGTTATTACTGGTACTGTGTTCTTCTGCTCTGACTTGCTCAGTCTGAAGTGCCTTGCATCACAGTCACAGTGCTGATACACTCTTCAAACAAAGCTTTCAGGGATGCATGTAAGCCACTGCTCAGCGTTCAGCTGCTGCATTTCACTTTTTGATCTTAGTGAACATGGTCTTAAACCATTTCTTCAGTAAGCAGAAGTTTGGTACAATATCATTTTACTGGTGTAGTGTAGATGCACCCAGAGACAGTGTTACTCTTTTCTCCCGGGATCTGATTACCAAATGTTCAGAAAGAATCGGTGCTTGTTGGCCTCTAGAATCTGCAGAAGGTTCTGAACACAGCACACAGGTGTTATGGCCTGCAAAAGAAATAAGCTGATAGGCAAAGGGCAAAGCAAAATGTGAAAAAACCCTGATGCTTATCTCATCAGTGCTAAAAAATACTGCAAGTAGAGTGCGGAAGCCAGTGGGGGTGAGTGCATAGGAGAGAGGACCTGAGCCGGCAGGTTTGGGCTCAGTTCCCAGCTCTATCACACACTCTCCCATGTGGCCTTATGCAAACTGCTCCCGGTCTCTACTTTGCCTATCTTGCCGCTCTAATTCTTCACATCTGACTAGTACAGAATGTCTTTTACTGTGCTCTGTACATACCATACCACTGTGTAGCTGTTCCCTCCCTCTGCAGTGTTACTGAGGTGTGTCTTTTTAACTTTGAGGGTATTGATATCAGGAAGGCAAGCCAGGACAGAAAACTGGATGTTTAAGCCCCCTCTGTGTTTCTTTTCACCAGTTCAGTTATGGGCTGATGGTTTGTGTTCTGTGTTTCTAACCTCACCTGCATTCCTTTTCTGCTCTTCCACCTTGCTCTTACATATTTAGGCTTTTATCCCTGTCCCTCCCCTTCTTTCCCTCCTCCAATCTTTGAAGATTCCCTGTTCTCTTGGCTGTCTAATTTAACTTTTATTCCCTCCTAGTCATTAGGCTTCTCTATTGAGGCCAAGAAGGTCTGGCAGCCTCTTTGATGGGTTTGCCAAGTTGTTGATTTAAATTTTGCAGAGAAATTGCTAAATCACTGCTCCCATGACAGGTTTCTGAAAGGCTAGAGGAAGATGGAGTATTGAATAGAAAACTGGAAGAAGTGAAAGAAAACAGGAAGGCAGAACTTCTGGAAGGAAGTATGAAGACTAATTTTTGGCCAGGTAGATGGCAAGAATTTGGGAGAAATGGTTTTAAAGAACAGTGTGCATGTGCATGTGTAGATGGAGAAAGGCAGGATAGAAGGAAGATGGAGGGACATTTTTCAGAGGGAGCTGAAACCATGGTGACTGGATCCTGAGTGCTCCATATCAGGAGTGATATTTAAGGACAGCTTCAAGAGACACTGATCCAAAGAATCCAGCTGTGTGGTTTGCAGGTTAGATTCTCTTATTAAAACACCAAACCAAACTAACAAGAGAAACCAAAAACCCAAAACCCACAAACAAAAACCAACCCCACAACAAACTAAAAACTTAAAAACATCCAAACCCAATATTGATGCTGTGTGCCATTCAAAGCATGTCAAGTGAGCCTGACAGAAAAATATTTTAATAGCCTGCTGCTCTTGTGCTGATTGATTACAGCAACAGATCAAAGATAAGCATTCTGTCAAGAATCATTAATATCTGTCAGCCAGTAGTAGCTATACAATATCAAAAATTCAAGCTATTTAAAAGCATTCTAGCCTTGCCTTGTGCCTAAGACCCGTAAATGAATATTCATGGTAGCACACACAGCTAATAAATGGTTCTTCACCTCACATAGCTTTCAAAAGGTAAGCATGCAGGTTATTACCACAATTTAAGTGCTAAAATAAGTTCCTGCATTTTTACTTCTTTATCCTTCAACAACTTCAATGCTTGTAAATTATATCAAATATATTTACCACAATTGTTTGCCCATATCTTACTGCTTATCTCCAATGAGCTGTAAGATCTTTTTGCCTCCATCAGGGGTAGGGAAGAATTTGAGAAGCTCTGGAAGATTTAAGATGCTTCTTAGGTGATTCTGTATATGGCAGAGAATTACAGAAGGTGAGTTCTTCAGCACTTTAACAAGGAAAAGATAACTGCAAAAACTCTTCTGGAAGTCCTCTGATATTGTGAAAGTTATCCATGATCTACAAGAATTATCAGGGAATGGTTCCTTGGGACCGCTGCAGGATTATCTGGATCAGTGTTGTGTCAGCAGAGAGTGTGGATCTGGAAAGACTTTTCGTTTTAGAATTCAAAGATCAGGATTTAAGTTCAGGGGAGCCATTATTTTCATGCTATGTGCCCCAGGTCACATTGATGAACAGTTTACTCTCAGATTTGACTCCTGATGATGTGTTAGGGCTTACTTAAACTGAGACTTTGGCTACTTTTACCAGTTGCCACAGCCACCTTATGTCCCTGTGATTCCAAAGACTTTATTGATGTACACATGTTAAATCACCTAAGCCAATCTTAGAAATTACCTTTTTCCTAGGATCTTTGGGAATGCTAGGATAGTAAGTGTTCTCAACCTACTGTGGCTGGCCAAGAATCCCTGAGCAAGCCTGCCAGAAAATGCATTACTTTGTGGGGAGGTGAGAGCAAAGAAGTCTGTGTTTATGGCCAGAGATATCTGCCTCTTCAATTCTAATCAATTATTTCATGGTTAAAAGACTCTAAGGATGTGGAAAAGTTGGGATCATACCCCTGCTGTCTTTGTGGAGACTGGAACAGGTCTAACAGTAAAAGCCCTTTTCCTCTACTTTCTCTCAAACTGCCCAGTCACCTTTAGGTGAAGGAACTCTACAGGAAAATGGAAGACATGAGTTCAGGTCTCTTCTCCTGTGCTAATGTTTGAAACATAGGCCTGTTGTATCCCAGATGTACACTGATTGCAGGGGAGTGTAGTTGAAGTCTTCCCTAAATCATTCTTCCCTAAGCAAGTAAAAGCTTTGTGTGCCTAAGTATTGGATGAGGTTTGTAGCTGCAAATTACTGTCAGAGGTATTTCATTACCTTTGAGAGTCCTCTCTACTTTCTGTTGGCCAGCTTCAGCTTTTTAGCATCTGCAAATGCCATTCTTGTGTGCCTCACTTGTGCCTCTGCACAAGCAGAATAGTTCTCTAAAAAGGTCCCAGTGGGATATTACTACATCATTATTTTTGACTGTATATGTTTGTATATGTGCAAATATATTTGCATTTTGTAATGACTTGTTAACAAACTCAGCAAACCACAAAATGCAGCTACCTGACATTTTTTAGATGTCCGATGATTTCCATGTAATGTTTACTTTAAAAAGAATTTAGCCGTATCTCTTACAAAACAGCATCTACCCCTGAATATAATGATAAATATAATCCTCTTTAGAAGTGAGGTGTGGAACTCCCAGCTGTATGCATGTTTACTGCTGCTTTTAGTCCTGCTGAGTTTTAATAAAACAACAGACTCAGCCTGGAAGAGAAGCATCTTCAACTGGAGCCACAGGAACAGTAACGAATACCTATTTCAGAAAGTTAGGCTGTAAGCCTTTTCACCACTCAAGGGGAAAGTATTCCTCTCCCATGCCTCCATACATGGTTTCTCATTAGAAACACAAACAATTGTTCCAGTTATTTTTTGATAAGCCATATGTGTCTTCACTAGCCTGTCATTTCACTTGTCAGTAAAGCAGCCTCCCCTAGAGAGTCCACTGTCTGTGAGCTATTCCTGTTTCATGTTCCTGTACATACTGTGTGCACCAATTGATTTTGGTCTGCAAGCACACCTGTGATTAGTGTGTGGGAGGAGCATGACTCAGACCTAGTCATTCCAGTGACAATTATTCTTTAACCACTTCAAATTAGTCTTCATCTGTAAATGTCATCTTTATCCCTGACCTTGTTGGTTTACTCAACATAATTCAAAACTTCGTTATTTTTGTATTTTGAGCACCATTAAATATTTGTAACTGTTTAATGATACCAGAAAAGGGAAAGTTAGGGAACAGTTTGTCTTCAGGTTTGTTTGGGAAGTGTTTGAAAACTCTGCATGGAATATAATCACATAACTTGTTTGTACTCATTGCACCCAGAAGTAAAAGTTGTTCACGTGCAAGATGGGACTGTCAGGTTACTCACTGTGAGCTGAAGAGCATCTTGCAGTGTTGATGTGGTTATTGAAGTAGCAACACCCCAGGTGTCTGGCTTACCAGGGTTATTGCATCAGAAGCTTCAGACTGAGCTGCGGTGAAGCAAAGCAGACAGGTACAGCACAATCCAGTTAAGTGCAATAGCTTTAGGGGCTTAATTTCACAGTAAAGTTGATCTGAACTGAGAATTAATTGTTGTCCTTATGTCCAGTATCCATTCATCCTGTCAGATGCAGCCATTCTCTTAACACTTGCTGGCTGGTCTGTCAACTGAACAGACTTGACAGCTCCTCAGTGATTACCACAAGCACTTAAGTGACGGGTGGTTTCGCAGTGTGACCGCTTGGGGCAAAGTCAGCTTGAAGGGTGCTGGTAAGTGTAAGCCAGGTGAGCTACTGGAGACTCAGGCTTTCAGTTAAACACTTCCTGTTGGTTGCAGGGTTCTGTTTAACTAATTTTTGGTCTGGAGACAATACAGTTAATCCAGAGAAGTTACTTCTGTCTGGAATCTGTGAGACGAGGGTTATGCAATTTTTACATCAGCTGGCTGGATGAGGCCAGCACTCTACCACCCACCTCTGGTTCACTTCACAATGAAACCATAGTACCTCCATCCCACTCTGCTTTTATATTGGGGTAATTTATAGGCATTAAAATTTTACCTTTTCTTTTGTTCTCAGGGAAGACAAAACCTAAAAAAGACTGTGCTGTACTTGCTACATAGGCAGCAAAAGCTTTTCTAAGTAATTGGATGAAAGTTAGTGGTCAAAGAGAAATGCATTTTCTTGGTATTTCTCCTAACTGTGTCCATCATAGGCGTACGTGCTCACACCTGTGGAGTAGTGTTTAAAGCCCATGTTTATGTGCATAGCTGAGTAGAGTTTTTAAACCTAATGAGAAGTGAGAACACTGCAGGCTCAGGGGAGGCACTGGATCCTTCCTCCTTGTGGTCTCACTGATGGATTCAGATCTGAATGTACTCAGTAAGAAATGCATCTAGCTATCAACTTCCCACATAGGTGCTCTGGTGGGAGCAGAGGGAAGCTATCTGAATCCAATTATCATTTGTAACAAAGAATCACTCCAAAGACTGCACTCAAATGTAACATACCTTAATTAAATGAGGTTGGAGCAATGACCAAAGGAACCAGACTGGATAATGTTGCTTGGACATTGCAAGTGACTTTAGCCATCAAACTCTTGTGTTGCAACAGTCATGGGGGCAAGTTTGGTTCAGAATTCCACATGCACTAGTGCTGGATCATGGCTTTGGTGTGCAAAATTCAGATCCAGTTCTGGAATCTCAAAGGCCACAGGTTGGTTACTGCAAAATAAGGCTCAGTAATCACCAACAGAACAGGCCTGAGACAGCAGTACAAAGCCCAGCAGAACATGTGTCAGCATTGTAGGAAAAGGATTACAAAGTTTGGATAACAGATGATCTCCTTGAGTCTCCCTAGCTTTCCCTCCTGCAAGGCCTTGTAGACAGGATCATACAAATCACAGAGGAGATATAGTGAACAGAGGAACCATAAAAACTGTGTAGGTAAGCAGTTTCACACGAAAAGAGAACTTTTCCTAGCTATGGTTTGTTAGGTTTGGTTTTTTTTCGGTATGCGTAGCTCTACTTCAGTAATAGATTTTAAAAAGAGGAGAGTTGGCTTCTAATTGGGGCAAACCATTTCAGATAAATTGAGGGTAGATTAAAAAGAGCTTCAAAGCAAAAGCCTTCACATTGGTGCAAATGAGTAAAAATCTAGAAGCAGTATCTGGAGATTTAATTTTAACCAAGTAATTGAAAATGGCCATGCATTACTCTGTATAAACTGTAGAAGAAAAATGATGCCCTTAAATGGCTCAGTCGTCATTTAAATGGTGATCTGTTCATTAGTGCTGGGAAATGAAATGGAAATCTATTTCAATTTTCTAGACAATTTAAATTTTATTGTCCATAAAATTCTACAAAACAGTAAAAGAGTGTCCTTTCCCACAAATTGCGGAGGATTTAATCAGATTTGGCGTTTTATTAATTCTCATCATGGTAAAACCTGTTAGTGAATATATTGAGCTGAAATCATCCTGTGTTGATAAAAGTATTCAATTGGTGAGTCTGGACTGGTATGTTTGGAACAAAGATAGTTTTTGCCGCTGCAGTGGAGTCTATGGCTGCCATTAAATCCCCCTCTGGATGACTGTTAGCACCTTTCAGTGTAAATAAACTAAACTGTAGCTGTCAAAACAAATGAATTATGAGATTTGTGAATCAGAATTCTCTACCATTTTACTTGTTTAGACACTTCTTAATTTGTCAAAATCCAGATTTTACAGTGTTAATTAGTGGGATTTTGTTAATTTAGTCAGGTCCTGCTGTGCAGAGGCAGGAGCCTTGGCCCTGGAGGTAATAGATACCCTTCTTCCTTTGTATGGACTGGCAGGGTGCCCTTCATCCTCTCTTTTCATAAGCAGGCTCTTGGATCCAAGGTACAGCCTTTCATAGAGAGCTGAGTGGTGTTGGCCCTTCAGTTTAGAGAGAGCTGTTTGAGTTGGAGAGCTTTCTTGCAGGGCTGATGCTGAAGTTTGCTTTATTGGCTTTTATTCACTTTGGCTCTGATCACCTCTGATCAGTTTTGGTCTGTGTGTTTTCCCATGCTGTTTATCTCAGCCCAAACATGCTGAAGGCAAAAGCAAAACCTGTTAGAGAGTTATGCTGCACAGGATGCCTGGCCTTGTGAAATTCTTGTGAGCCAAAACACCTGTGATTGCTGCTACCAGCTGCGTGGGTGCTACCAGATCAAATCAAAATAAAACCCCTTCAGTTTTGAAGCATCCTAAGGGATGGTTCCTAAGGCAGCATCCTAAGGGAGTTCAGCATCCTTGGAGGGTTTGGTTGTTTACCAACACTTTCTTGTCTTCTTCCATATTAAGCCTCAAACTGGCAAAATTGCAAGTTGATAACAGGAGGTTATATGTCTGTGCTACTGCAGTAGCAGTATGCTTTTATTTTGTAGATTTAGGAAGGGGTGTGAGGAGAGAAGCAGTGGGAGCTGTTTTTGGTGTTTATTCCATAGCTGTTCTTAACTCTTCCTTTTCTGCCCTTACACACTGCAGACGGCCTATTTTAAGGTGCACAGATGTTTCTACTACTCTACTCTTTCGTAGTTGCTTAAGTGGCTTCTTGGAGCAGCTGTTCCCTTGTTTATGTCACTGACTTTCATTTCATTGCAGTTCTTGGGTTTTTTTGTGGCAGGCAGACGAAAAAAGATTATATGTCTGATGCTCTGTTGTTTAGCCTTTATCAACTGTGTCCTCACTGGTGTCCTGTCCTTTTGTAGGGGAGATATTTCCATTGTAGCTGGAGCCCAGTGTAGTCCTTCTGTGTCCCAATTTTGTTGTCAGCAGGGTGAATTTGGCAAATGTGATGATGAAAGTGAGAAGATTTGCAGTAGGATTTGACTAAGACTTTAATAAAATTTGCCTGTGGTCTCTCATCTTTCATCCTAGAAGTCAAGTGGTTCTGCCACATAGCTTGATGTGCGTGTCCCTCACGGCCTATTTAGGTTTTCTGCTTTGCTCTTTGCCGTTGGATTGATTTTCAAACTTGCTCAATTGATAGTAGTGTGCCAGTTCTTTGATCTTTGCCATTGCTACTGCCTTGCTTCTGAGGTGCCAATTACAAACTGGTGGAATGGAGAAGGGAGGGGGAGCAGTGTATTTATTGTTTTAGTCAGGAGAATAGGGAGCTGTGGGAAGAGCAGGATCTAACAGTTACTGAGACAACATGGGGGAGAACTCCTCTGGGAATTTACTTTCACTTAAAAAAATGTCTTTTTCCCGAGTTGTGAAATTGAGGAATTGGTGACATGCTCAGATTATAGTAGCAATTGTAATTTGTTTTCTACCGCATGAAAATGTTATGTAAATACATTGTTAAAATTAATGAAGTGTTAATATTAATTGACCTAATAGATTATGGCTAAGTTGTTTACATTTGTTCTTTACCAGCTAAATGAAATGATATCTCTATGCATTGTATTAGTAAAAAACAAAAGGTAGATGAAAGATTACAAATAGGAAACTTTATAGTACACAAAGCTTCCTAAGAAGTAGGAAATTAAGCAATTCTGCCTCTGTCTTGATAGAAAATGGGGCAGCCTATTTAAATTCTGTACTTATTCTAGAAGGTTATGTAGATACTTGATCAGTAGATCTTACTTTAGATGCTTTGATTTCAAGTTGCAAGACTACAAATAACAATTCTATCAAAACTAATTCTGTAAACAGTTCATTGATAGATACCTGTTCAGTTTGGTATTTGCTTGCAGATTGTAATTAACAGTTCAGCTTTTTCCTTTTTAACTGCATGCTCTCCACCCATAAAAAGCATAATTACCATTAATCAAGACTTCTAATCTCAACCAATTATAAGCTCTTACATTGTTCTAATTGCACATTTATAAATAATGTGGTTTTCTCATATAATTATGATATGATACAAACAATTATTAATTTCTGCTTTTATTTTTATCTGATCAATGTTAATTCTGTGTGACCTCACAATGTGTTATTTGAAAAATGCCTTTGAGACATGCAATTTTTTTGGTTAATTTATGATTGTGTTTCATATTCAGTGAGAAGTAATATAGTGCAACAGATTTTCAAGGCTGTGATTTCTCACAGCCATCTATGAATTGAATAATTTGTTGTAAACTCGGAACTTGTTGATGAAACAGAAGTGCAATTATACATTTAAATCATCTGCTATTTGTAAATCCAGGTGCTTGCTCTTTGAATAGTATTTAGGTTAGCACAGTATGTAAAAGGAGTTTGTTTTGGCTTTTTAATTGTTAAGTGGAACTTATATCCAGAATTCCTGGATCAGCTTTCCAGAAAGTTAAGATGAAGGCAGTTTGGTTTCAGAAAGCGCTGCATGCCTTTGGGGCAAGATGTAAGAGGCTGTTCATTAGTTGATGTTGGTCTCACTTGTTGCTGTGTAGTTCTTATGCACACGTTTTGTATGCGAGGGCTTTGCATGAGTGCATTTTGAACAAATCATCATCAATCTGATGATTCATCTCAGGAACCACATGCAGCACTTAAATCTGTAATTGGGGTAATTGTAAACCTCTCATTCTTACAGATAGAAATTCTTCCTCTTATAATTCTAAAATCAGATCCCAGATCTTTTACTCTGGTAGCTGAGACCCGCACTGACTTGTACTTATGTCTCTATTCTTCCTTGTTACATCATTAAAAGTAGCAGATGATTTGGTGACCTTTCCAACCTGTGTCTGACCTTCAAGATTCCCTTGTGCGGGTAAATAGCTATTGAAATTACTGTGCTTTTATCTTTGACATTATTTAAACACTAGTTTAAATGGGGTAACATAGACTGCATTGTAAATGGGTAGCCACATTGCTGGGGACAATGTGTTTTTATCTATTGTTGGATAAGAATATTAATGTTGGGTGCAGACTCTATCTTTTCTGAGAGATCTTGACGTTCATGGAGACAAGATGTTGGGGATTTTGCTCTGTCATAAACAGCCCAGCTTTCTTCCTGTAGTAGACTGTGTGTTTCTGAAATCATTCTGGGGCTGCAGTCTACTGCAGTGGGTTCATTTCATTATTCCTTTGAAAAGAAGGAAAGGCATACAACCAGCTATTTCCATGCAGAAGAGTTTAATGTTTAATATGCTAATGTATCTACCCAATATTAGGCTGCAAAAATCCTTGACTTTAATGTGTCTTTAATAGTAATAAAATGGTTAGCTAATGATATTAGGGATTGTAAGTTTGGGAATTTTTTAAAAGTGAAAAATTAATCTAGGCAGAAATAATTTTTCTTGCCAAGATAATTGTCATACTAGAGCTGCAGTTTGCTGTGGAAATTGCTTGCCTCATAATAATCAAAATGGAGAAACCGAATTTTTTTGTTTAGGCTTCTTGTAGATGAAAACTAATGGGACAGAGTGGTGACTCCCTTTTACCTTTGCTGGCATAGAGCTGTACATGCCAAGGTACCGAGCCCTCAGGTCTCATTGTTTGCCAGAGAGTTGTATGGACACAAGTACGGTTGCCCAGAAATCTACAGATAAGAATGTGCTTGTGACCCTCTTCCTAATCTGTCACTTATTTCAGTACTGTGGTGGCTGGGAGAAGAACAATGTCTATGGATGCCTCGTGCTACTGCACGGTCCTGTAGGGTTGTGTTTGCATCTGCATAACAGAGAGCAAACTAGGACTTAGTTAGGGAAAGGTAATGCTGTTCTAATACAAAATACTCGTGTACTAGGGAGCTGTTATAGTAAATCTGTTTTTTAAAGCATTTTATTGTTCTTCCCTACTCTTTGCATCAGACTTCCTGGTATGGTTTTGCTCAGGCACAAGTTAAAGTTAAACAGAGATATATATGTTTCTGGTCACTGTATCCCTGTTCATACTCTTCACTTTTCTTTAAACTGAGTCTGCACATTTTTCTCTATATTTCTATACCCATTTGTACAGAGAGGTAGTTGGAAAAGGGGAGAGCTGTTCTCTATAAAAACTCATAAAAAGAAACGAAGTCATGCACATGAAGAAGGAATTCTGCAGAGAATCAGCTGCATAAAGGCCTTGAGCAAATCTAAATTTAAATTGCATCTCTTAATGATCAGGGGAAAGACAGTCCTCTAAGTTTCTTTTGCACAAAATCAAAGGTTTTTTGTTGGTCATAGAACCCTAAAACATCTTAGTTGCCTTAAGGATATCTGCCTATAACACTGACCTGAATAAATAGCTGCATTCTCAAGGAAAGGAATAGGATGAAGACTTTTTTTTTATAGGTGGCGAGGGAGGAAATAAACAGCAAAAAGGGGTATTTCGATAAGGAAAAATACTCTCTTCTCAGTTATTTATTTTTTATCTTGAGTGGATGATACTGATAATCTGGTACCTGTTTTGGGGGAGAGGAAATGATAAAGAGGAAGAACTTACTCAGCAATCCAGAGCACTTACTGGTGGTAATCATTGTATCTGCAGCCGGACTGTTCTGCCTCTACAGCCAGCCTGTCACATATCACTGACCGGATTCACAACATAGGAAAGCTCCCATTGAGGCTTCCTGTCCATCCCCTTTGTTCAGGGCTGGATTGGCTGGAAGACCCTCAGCCCCAGCCTCTGCAAGATATCAAAACGTGACCACTGAGGCTGCCACCAGCCTGCTGTTCTGTCTTGGGCTTCAGCAGGCGGATCTTCTCAAATTTTGTGTGTTTTCACTTGTTTCTCTTTGCACTTGGAAACACTGCCTTTTTTTCTTTCTCATGTTTATTCTTAAACCTATCTTGATGAACCATCTGGCTTCATAACTGTGTTGAATGAAGTCGGAAGGGCTCTGCAGTGGTCTGCCTCTGAGGGCTCTAGCTCTTGCCTCAGGCCTTGCTGTTCTTTTGCCTAAAGAATATAAAACATAATGTGAGTTTTTATATACTATTAAACTTGCATCTATAAATTACTGACCCATAGTAGCTGTTTAGTACATATTCAATCTTCTGCTTTGATGCATTGTTGTTGTCACACTGAGGTGGGTAATGATGACTCAACTTACTACTATGATAATGCACTTAAAGCTTAGAGATCTGTCACTGATGGCATTTCAACACAAGTGCTATAAACCAGAGATGAAAATTTAAAGTATTTGCTGTCAAGCTATTTGTCTTAAAATTCTTCTGTCTTCTGTTGTGGTTTCATAAGGTTTTGGGTACTGCTGCATTGTTTTATGGACAAAGACAATTAGTTGTGTTTCAGGAACTCCATGATGCAGGACCTGACCTCCCAAAAGTTGTTGTTGGTCCTCAATTTATAGTGCTGAAGGTGACCTATAAAATACTTGTGCTTGTTAGGCCTTCCTAACACAGCACTGATATTGCATGCATTTTTATGGGCCTGGCATTTACAGTCATAAAGCACAGTGGAACACAGACTGATCATCATCACTAATTGTGTATTATTTCTATGGTTTTTCTTCTTTTTCACAGCCCTTCTGTATGCCACCATTTTTGGTAATGTGACAACCATATTTCAGCAAATGTATGCTAATACAAATAGATATCATGAGATGCTGAACAGTGTCCGGGACTTTCTAAAGCTCTACCAGGTCCCCAAAGGACTGAGTGAACGTGTGATGGATTACATCGTTTCCACCTGGTCAATGTCCAGAGGAATAGATACTGAAAAGGTAAGTAAATTAAACTGCGAGGAAAGAAGTCACATCCTGAAAGTATTCCATTAAAATAAACAGGAGGTACTGTCTTAGTAAAGAAGACAAATATTCTTTAAATAGTTCTAAGTAGTAGCTTCCCTTAATTTTAAACTTTCAAATATAGTATTTCAGCTATTCTGTCATACTGACATATGCTAGTGGTAAAAGTATGTGTGTTTTGCTAGTGATATGGCATGAAATTGTATAAAAATTATGAAGAAAAAAGCTTCATTTTCAGTAAATAAGGATCGTAAATAAATAACAAGTTCCAGATTGTAACACAATCTCACAGTTTCTCCAGATGAGATTTTTTTGTATTATTTCTGTGTGAGGTTGTTTGCAGCTCTGTGGGCCTGAAAACAAAGTAATTTTTTTTTGTCTTTGTAGAATTTGAATGTAACATTCTGTGTGCAGATTAAAGATATTAATGAAAGCTGGAAGTATTTAATAATGTATTATTTGAAATCTACCTTATGTGAGGCAAATGTTATCATTTTAATTCATTGAATTTACAAGTAACTTCCTATTGTGTCTTAAAATGACAAATGACCTTTCACCAGAACAAATGTACAAAAGCAACTACTTACCTCTTTTGTATTAGTTTCCAGCTTTTATGGAGATAGATACTGTTTTTCTTCTGCTTGTAAAGAGATGTGATTTGTGCGGTGGATCATTCAAGAAATTATACCAATGCTCTGGTCACCAGCCTTCTGGTTGGCAACTTAATTTAGTATTCTAAACTGTAGATGATGCAGTTAAAGAGCAAATAGTGTCATTTCTGTATAGCTGTTAAAGTGTCATTATGAAGGAGTAGAACAGATGTGGCCTTGCACTGGGCTGTCTGGAGACCGAGAGGTACAGTGGGTACTGTTTGCTTTCCTAAATATCTTCAACTTATCTGCCATTTTTAGATCCCAGACCATAATTCTGTAAGCACTGTCTCTCATATTAGCTTTCAGAAAGAAATGGTACTTTAGTGCTGGATAGTGCTGGTTAGAAGGTCTGTGGGATTATGGATTTGAGGTACATACGTTTTGGGGAAGATGGAGAGACAACATCTGAGGATACATAGTGTAGTGAGTGCTGCTGCTTTCATTCACCCCCCATTACAAGTTACTGTCATCATTTTAACAAAGCAACAAGAAAAAATTGCTATGTAAAACATGGAGTTTTTTTAGCTTATCTTTAAAGTCCATTCCTGACTTCCTCTGGTAAGGAGAGAAATGCTCTAAGAATGAATTTGGAGACAGCAGAGTAACCAAACCGAGCACGACAATTCTCACTGTAGCCTTTGATAATTATCTTAATAAACAGGGAAAAAGTCTCCAGTTGTCAGGACACCAAAGAGCCTAATAAAGTGTTGTTTTCAATAACTGGTGTGTTCATAGCTGAACTGCCACTGGTGATGACTGGTAAACCAAGAACCAATTTTCATCTGCATAGCAAAAGCTAGCAGGTGTAAGGCTGACTTATGGCTCTGCCAATCCATAAACTCCCAGACCTGAGCTCTGTTGGTTTGATGCCTGTGTTTTGGATAAGAGCATAATGTTAAATACTCTCTTTTATATTCTGGTTTCTACTACAGCAACCCTTTTTGTGTGATATATTTAAGTAACTGCAAAGGGTGTATGTAATTCCAGCAGTAGAATTTGGAAAGAATCTGCCAGTACAGAATGTTTTTGTTGCCAGAGTAAATGAGATAATTTAAAAGACAGTTATGGCTGTTACCTGTGTTCCATGTTAAATGTTGGTCTTGTTGCCCCAGCCCACTTCTGTGAACCTGGAAAACTGAGAATTGGGGTGTTCAGCTGCTGCTCTGTATGGGGCAGCCAAAAAAGATCATCACTTTAATGCTATAGAGATATAACTTTTTGGAAGTAATATCTATAATAACAGGTCTGCTTGGAGGTGGACCAAAGATAATTATATTGGTGTTAGAGTCATTTGCCTCTGGAGTACCAGGCATAATATCTGGAACCACTACCATGAATTATGAGCTTGATTCTCTGCTCAGATCTTGCACAGAGCCCCACTGTAAGGTGTAGACATAGTTGTAGTGCTTCCTGTGTTACCCAGAGTATTTGCATTGAGGCAATGCTGCTGCTTCTTCTCTTCTCTTACTATCTAGGGAAATGTGTGAGAGTAACTCTGAAGCTCAACCAGAATGTTCCTTAATTGGATGGAATTGTTATTGGTGAAAAAATTAAAAAAGAGGCAGACTTGGACTACTCAATGTTTTTCTCAAATAGTACATCCTGGATGTAGTTCATCACAAACTATCCTCCAAAGATTTTTGTCATCTCCCAACTCTGTTCATGTTGCGTATTTCCAGTGCTTTTGCCAGGAACTTTTAATCTGTACATGCAGTAGTAATTTTGTATTCTTTCCACTCTGCTGTCTGTATTATATTAAAAAGCTTTAGAAATGGCCCTGCCTGGTACCCGCTGTGCTAAGCATCAGTTTGTGTTCTCTTAGGAGCACACATCATGAATTGCCGTGAGGAACATTGCATTTGGAAGATCAGCTTGCCCAACACAGCATCATACCTTAAAGTCCCTTTCTGGTGTAACCGAAAAACTTGTTAGTGCCACTGAGGGGTAAATTTGAATACCTGCAGTTCTCAATATTATGAGTTAATTAAGCTTTAAATAACTTTTTGTTTGTTTGTTTGTTGAAGAGATGTGCGATCACGCTTCTCCTCTACACAATATTCTATGATTTGGAGCATATAATTTGAACAGGCTTTTAATGGAATCTGCCTATCAAAAAAGTGACCTACCCTCTAGAAACAATCCTTCAGGAAGCTTTTCTTCAACACTTTCTGTACTGCTGTGCCCTCAGTTTTATTGTCTAAAAAGCTGAGGCCTTATGGTAATTCAATATCCAGCGCAGCACGTTGCTGAGATGAAAAGAGTATTTTCCTTCAGGTATTATAAAGTAGACTAAGTTAGCATTGTGGCTTATGTGTGTAAATAATAGAAAAATAAATGTACAGACTGAGATTAGAAATTTTACAAGAAGGAGGAAAGTAGTTCTTAAACCTTGTGTAGTAAACTAGCAATAATAGGCACATAAAAACCACGCACAGGAATTGATTGATTTCCTTCTCAGGTTTTGCAGATATGCCCTAAGGACATGAGAGCAGATATCTGTGTGCATCTGAACCGCAAAGTCTTCAAGGAGCACCCAGCATTCAGGCTGGCAAGCGATGGGTGCCTGCGAGCGCTTGCGATGGAATTTCAGACAGTGCACTGTGCTCCGGGAGACCTGATCTACCACGCTGGAGAGAGCGTCGACAGCCTTTGCTTTGTGGTTTCAGGGTCTTTGGAAGTGATCCAGGATGATGAAGTTGTTGCTATATTGGGTAAGTTTCACAGCTGATAATATGCATTGTGCACAAATACAGATGTGCGGAGCATTTTTATAACCTCTTCTTCTCATTCTTTAAAAAGCTTCAGTCAAGTTATCTTTACCACAGCCTGGAGAGGTGTATTTTATTGTCCTTCCTGTTCCACACAGGTAAATAGGAAGGGCAATCATCTCATCTCTAGATTGCTCTAACCCTGTTTCCTCTCAATGGAAACTCTACTTGAGCATTGGCCATTGGTCATTCTTGGAGTTCTTCCTGTCTCGACACATCTCTTTTTGTCAGAAATTCCATTTAGGACTCAGAAAACTTTTTTTTAAAGTGCCTGTCTTCCCTGCCTCCCTCTCACCCCACCCCCTGTTAATAATCCACTTTTTATGGAAATTTTCCAAATAGATTTATTTAGATCTCATGTTAAAATAATATTTATCCATTTTAAAGTCTAAGTAATTAAAAAATGTAGAGCTGATTTGTGTAAACTTGGAATGGCAGCTTTGTGTTGAGGCATTAAAAAATGTGAATTAAAAATAGTGATGTGAACAACATTCTGAGGCAAAGCTTAAGAGAAGAGTGGGATAATCTAATACATGTAGGTAAATTGTGGCTGGAGCACTGAGGAGGTGGTACTTATCATTTGATTCTGTCAGACCCTTTTGTAATAAGGTAAATTCTCATGGTGGCTTAATCCAGTACCTGTCACTCATAGCAACCAAGAAAAAGAGAAGAAAAAAAATTGGTAATCTTACTTTTTCTGAACACATACACCCAACTGTCCCAAGAGGAATGTCTACTGAAAAATGAGGGAGCTAATAAATATCCTGAGTTCGATTTTTCTCTATTTCTGAACATATACAGTAAAAGGTGAATTTAGTGTCCTGGGGAATCAAGTTGATAATATTTTGTGCCATATAAGAAGCTAAAAAGGTGAAAAGTTGGAGGATAACTGATTCTCTTTTGTTCTGGAATCACCTGTGCTGTTCAGTGCTGTATGATACTAGCAACTTCTGCTTGTCTAAGTTGCACATCAAGAACTTTTGCCATGCTGAACTCTCGTGAATTAACATGGCAAATGTAGAACAAACTAAAACCTCTCAGTTTGTGTCCCCTAAAGGCACCACCTGGGTTCACTGCAAGAAGAAAACCTCAAAACGTCTTACTGCTCCATTTGAGTATAGGTAAAAAGCACTGAGACAGAATTTTTTTAAAATATCCTTTAAAAATAACAATGGTCTCCTCATCTTTACTGGTAACTTCTGCATTCTATCATAACATTCACTTTAGAAAACAACCTAGATTGCTTGAGAAACCTAATCTCTGCTGTTGCAGAGTGATAGCTACAGATAAATGAGGCTGATCCCTTGATATCTGGATAAATAGAAGTATTTTGTTGCTACTGCTCTCCTGGGATGATAACTATTGATCCTTTTCCCTCCACAACTAATTTTTTTTTATTTTTCATTTGGAGTCAGTTCTCTGGCATTCACAAAAGTTGATGAACTCTGCCATTTTCTATGTGAATATTGTAAGTGAAGAGAAAAGTAAAATGAAGTGGAATCCCTTTGTGATTCTGTGAGATTTCATTTTGGATGTACCTCAATTTTTGTTTTTCTGTTTCTGGACTAAAGAATCCCTTTCCCTCCACATGTGCGTCTACCTTCCCCCCACAGACTGTGAAGTCTTCTGTTGAAGATTTCTCTATCCTGATAAGAAATTATGTGTTTAACTAAGTTTTTCACTATTCTAAATCAGTTGGACTTTCTTCTCCTTTCACATTGTGCAATTTAAGCACCACATTACTGAAGGATGCTGCAGGAGATGGGCCAGGGTTTCCTGCCTAACTTCTTTGTACTCGGTTTTCTTATCTGTAGATTAACAATGTTTGGGGGGGGGTGGTTGTTGTTATTTTTGTTTTTTAATTTCATATTTAGCTAAGCTTGTCAAGGTCTTGATGAAAGTATACCAGATAAAACAAGGTACTACAAGGGAAAAAAAAGTGAATTGTACAAGAAATGTGATTGTTGCTGATCACTCAGCCAGAACAGCCTATAAGTTTTGTTATCAGTCACAACTAAACATAACTATGAACATTAGGCATGTAACAGCAAACCATGTGAGCATTTCTATAGGGTAATTTTAGTTAAGAGGTATGTTGGAGAGACTGTAATCTTTCAGGCATTCTTGAAACAAAGATGAAAAGAGTAAATGCAGAAATGATTCAAGGTGAATTATTTGCTCAACTTTAGCTGTCATGTAATAAAGCAGTCTTCACAGTTTGCAATGTAACCTGTATCTTCCTTACAAGAGAGAAATGAATTGCATCCCTAAATTAGTCTGTGTGACTGCTGTACAGCATTATATAAACCAAAGGCAGACTACACTTAATCCTTTAAGGATCCAATTCATATGAAACATTTTCAAGTTCTGAAACATTTAACCTTGCAGACTAGCACATAAAAGTATATTGTGTAGCCCTGGAGTGTATTGTGTACACTTCCATAATATCCTTCCAAATCTGTTCCGTGTAATACCGCAGAGACAGGTATGTTCTCAGTTCAGGCTTATGTTCTTAAAACAAAGCACTGTCTTTGATTGACTTAGATTAATATGACTACTGACTTGGAAGAAATTGCACATTGGCCAGCAGTGAAAAAATGTGCTCTTTTTGTGTGTGTCTCCCAATATTGCCTTCACCATTATTTTGATTTAAATACAAACACAAAAATAAATCAATTAAAAAAACCCCAAACAAACCTTTGAAATGCTTGCAGTAAAAATTTAAAGACTTTGAAGCATTTTGTATAACTTTGATTTGTTGCGATGAAAGACATTTTTTTTTTTTGAATTCTCTGCAAACTTTCTGCTGAAATACAGAGACTACCAGTGTCCATGCAATGCAGTCTTTGGATTTGATGTGTCAAAGAAACAAAACCCTTTAAGCCAGGTGATGGATTTATTTGTGATTCATTCTAATACAAATGGATTAGAAAAATAAGACCTAGCAAGAAAAACCACTGTATTACCATGTTTTGCTATGTATTACCATGTTTTGCTACGTTAACATGTAAGTGTGAGGGTGGGATTATGTAAAAGGAAAGTTTAGCTAGTGGGAAGCTGCTTGGATGAAATATAACTCTGGTTTTCCATTCTTCCCTGTTCTTCCCATTTACACAATTGTTACTGCATAGGATGAAGTGCTGACGTACGCTCAGCATTTTGTGGAAGAGAGAGGCAATCACATAGTCCCTGCCCCTGAAGAGAATTGAGTGAAGCACAGGTCGTGCAGGACTTCCATTAAGAGACTGTTTTCAACTTGGCTTTGCTTTTAACTTTTCTAAGCCCTCCCATTTGGCCTGATGCTGCTTTATCCACTTGAGACTGACAGGATCTCTTTGAACTACTCTTATTTAAAGACTTACGCATTTATCCAAATGTCTTTAGAGAAAATAGAGGGGTTTTTACTGTTAAAAACAAGCATGCATTTATGTGTACTTCATTTTGCAGCTCTAGTTTCTCTGCTTTGGAGCAGACATTTCAGGCTGAGCCACTGATCATCTGAAAACCTGACCTTATTGCAGGTCTTTGAAAAGTTAAAATCTACTTATGCTGAGGAGATTGGCTACGTTTTAATTTATCAAATAACTTCTTTAATTTATCAAATATTCCTCCTGAATTAATTGTGCCCCAGGCACAGAACATAAAGTCTGACTGAAGCTTTCTTTGGAATATGTGGGGAAGAGGGATTATAGTAGAAGTGTGAAATAAACCTACATGGCTAGTTGTTGTTTCTTTTATTTAAGGAAGTTTGAAGACCTAAACTGTCTTTCATTGCACTTTTTATGTTTTTTTACACTGTGAAGGTATGTGTTTCATTAGTGAAGTGTGACAATGTAGATTGTTTGGAACTGTGGTAAACAAGAAGCTGATGTTAGAAGTCCAGCTGAGCAGCTATGTGCCATTGCTGGGGTCATTTCACAAAATGGGGATAAGAGGGCACTTCCCTCACCCTCCAACCATTTAATCTGAACCTTTTCAATCTCTCCTCATCATTGCTAGAGGAAGTGCTAGTTCTTGTGTTATATCCCCAATTGCATGTGTGCTTAGATAATTTCATGAAAATTGTAGCAAAAGTATCCTTTTGTAAGTATTTTCTGGAACTACAAAGAAGGGCTGGATATAAGGCCTCGTTAGTAAAGGATTTATATTGTGTGAATGCACAAATATCTGAATGACTTAGAAAACCATTTTTGACCTTTCTAGGAAATAATCAATTCTAGGTTGAATATGACTGACATAATAGTACTCCAAGATTGAGCAGAAAAATCCCTTTTCTCTAGGAAATCTGAAGGAAACAAGTGATTTTGGGACCCAAATTGGTTCCAACCCTTTTTACCTGTAATAGGGGTAATCATTGAATTTTATGAAAACATTCCAGGAAAAGGCTAGAGAAAGGAAGAAGAAGACCCTTGACAATTACAGTGACAGACTGTTTTTTTCTAGATAGTGGTGGGAAAAACAATGTCTTGTCCTTAAGTTTTCTGACTGTTGCAACAAAGATGGTGAAGGGCCTTGAGGGGAAGGAGTATGAGGAGTGGCTGAGATCACTTTGTCTGTTCAGTCTGGGGAAGAGGAGACTGAGGGGAGACCTCATGGCAGTCACAACTTCCTCATGAGGGGAAGAGGAGGGGCAGGCACTGATGTCTTCTCTGTGGTGGCCAGTGACAGGACCCAAGGGAATGACCTGAAGTTGTGTCAGGGAAGATTTAGGTTGGATATTAGAAAAAGGGTCTTCACCCAGAGGGTGGTTGGGCACTGGAACAGGCTCCCCAGGGAAGTGGTCAGAGCACCAAGCTTGACAGAATTCAAGAAGCATTTGGATGATACTCTCAGGCACCTGGTGTGACTCTTGGGGAGGGTCCTATGCAGGGCTAAGGATTGGACTCGATGCTCCTTGTGGGTCCCTTCCAACTCAGCATACTCTGTGATTCTGTGATTTGTCATTTAATGACTCCTAGATGGCCTAACTGTACAGCAGATTGTTCAAAGCTGCTGAGTGGTCTTGATACTTCTTACAAGGGAGCCTTGTGTGTTTGGATGGTAAGACTGCAGGTTAGTTTAGTGGACTTGATTAAACACAGGGAGCTTTAAACCTTTATTTAACAACTAAAAACCAAAGCCTTGAAAACCACAGTGATCTTCAGACCTGAAGATCACTGGATGAGAAAAATAACATTTACTAGAAGGTTTAGTTAAAAAGGAAAAACAAAAACCCCACACAAAACAATTTATCCCGTGTTACATCCCAGTTGTTCTGCATTTATATTCTTGATATCTTTATGTGACCTAAAAACTTTTAAAAGAATAAACTTATTTTCTTGACTGTTGGTTTAGCATCATGGAATATCCTGAGTTGGAAGTGACGTATGAGAATTGTAGAGTCCACCTCCTGATTCCACAAAGGGCAAGTAAAGTGAATGAGATAGAAAGGGAAATCAAGTCAGGAATTTGTTGTGAGCCAGGAATATCACTGCTCTCCACAAGGTCAACAGTTTGGTGTTGCTATTCCTTTTGCTGCTATCAAAGCTGAAAGGAAATAACAGAATGTAGATATGAGTATGAAAGTATGTAGTAACACAATGTCAAGAATGGGAATTTTTGGGGAGGAGTGGAGGCCAGGGAGTGTGCAAAGGATGCACATAGTTTTACATTAAAGTTCACACATGAGTTGAGGAAGTGGAAATATTTATATGACCCTGAAATACAGATCTTTTATTCTTATTTACAAAGCTATAAAGTTGACAAGATTGGAGACTGTGGTTTTAACGTGTAGGAGAGCTTGGTGTGCCATGTTTGGTTTCAGCAGGATATTAAATGCTCCATTTGCTTTGTGTGGAGAAATTCCTGCTGATTTAATTTGATCTAATTGCAGTCTTAAAGAAATGTTATAAGAATAATTGTTTGTTTTCTTTACAATTGCTTTAGCTTACTCATTTAGCCGTAAGCATTTCATTCAGTTGTAGACAAAAGAGGATTGATTCAGATTTTGGTGGGACAGATTTGCATCCAGATAGGACAGTGCAAACTGCAAGGGCAACTGCACCACAGGGGTGGTTTATTTTAGAGTGCAGGAGTACTGCCTGTCTTATATCTTCTCTGTGGAAAACATTGCATCTTCCACAGTCATGTGGAGACTGCTTCTCAGCAGACTTGAAGATGCTGGATAAGTGAACTGTGCTGAGCCCAGACTGCTATCTTTAGACTGTCCCTAGTACCTGAGCTAACTCAGGTTTCCCTAAACTAAGCTGCTTTGTGTACTACCCCATTTTCAAAACTTAATTGTGTATTTTAGGGCCTACTGTTGTTTAATTCCAAGTCTTTGAAAAAGTCCCTTACTTCTCTGCTTCACTTTTCACCTACATTTTCAATGTAGATACACCTCCCAATGTTAAAAATACCAAGCTGCTGTGCTCTTCGGTTTAAGAAATGCAGGATTATGGATGGCATTAGAGTTTTCTGACAGCATCTAACGTCACAACATTGTTTGTGCTATTGAATAAGAATGTAACGTGACCAGCAATGCTTTCAAAAAGGAATGATTGAAATTAAAATCCATCTTTATCCTCTGGAGGTCTATTGTGCTTTTTCTATTTATAGTTTAAAGGCTTGGGGTTTTTTTAGGTTAACTTATAATAGGAGATCGGACAAGTTGCATGTTTCTATGAAGTGATTCAATGAACATCAACTGAAGGAACAGTTTTCAGATTTTGATTTGCCCAATGTGTGTCCAGGCACACTTAGCAAAAGTATTAAAAATGGAGATCCAGCTAAACTTTTTAACAGGCCGTGGCATAAAGAGGTCTACATTAATATAAAATTTTAATTTCATGGTGGATGTAGGAGCAGCACTAAAACTTTTATGGAGAAATATATGTTTATTCCGAATGGTGGTTTTGGGCAGAGAGTATTCCTTATTCCTGTGCTCCTGACACCTGGAGTGGGTTGATATCAGAGTTGCCAATTTTAAGACTTCAGCCAGCCATTAGTTGTTCTATGTCTAGCTTCTGATAGAGCATTAAAAGCATGAATCACCAAAGCTCCTGTCCACTGCTCTCTGTAGATGGTCTAAGACTGGGCAGGGTATTGGAGAAACAGATTTTTAAAATACTTGATTAATGACTTGCTGGAATAACTGAGGAAGAGGGGGATTCCCTGTGAATAGAGGCCTCAGCAGTGAACTTAATGGCATGTTTTGTGTTTTATTGTTGAAAATCTATGCAACTTTGCATGATGTGCTCTTAAGTAGTCTGACAGCATCACATGTGGAAGAAGTCCCCTTTGGAAGATGGTAGTGTCTGGCAGGCTACTGGCAACAGTGATCCATGACACTGTCAGCTGAAATTGAGATGTGGTGGAGATGAGGCTCTCTGTTCCATCATATCTCTTGATATCTCAGACTGTGTCGGGAAGGCTTGCACATCGTGTTCGTGTCCATACTCCAACCAGAGGCACGAAGAGGTAAAAATTATAATTTAGCAAAAAAGTCAGCTTCTGGCCGGTGAACCACTGAATTTTTTGATCAGAAAATTAGCACTGTCCATGCAATGACAACAGAAATTGAGCTGTGTTTTTCCTATTAGTTAACCAATGCAAATATATTCAAATACATTTTTGACCCCAGTTACTTGAGCTGGTAACTTCCATATCACCTGAGTTCGTACAAACTGGACATATATTCATAACTTTTTTACAGTAACCATTAAAATGCAAATAAGGACAAATGAATCAGATTCTACTGAAGCCTCCAAGCTTTCTGTGAGTAAGCCTGGTAGGGCCCAATTGACATTTAAAACTCTTCTTGTCATCACATTAAGTCAAGTAGTGAAATATAATCTATGCTCTATTCAGAGAGACAAATAAACACATTAATAATAATAATAATAATAATAGAAATCTTAGCTGTAAGTAATACATGCTGTTGCTGCTCATCTCGAAAATAAATGTTTTTACTTTGTCTGTACAGTAATGTGCTTCAACAGAGAAAATTGATGCAGTTGTACAGTAAAGTGTCTGCAAAATATTGCCAGACTATGTTTTACAACATAAACAGATACACTGTGTTTCTATTTGTGTACCAGGCAAATCACTGAAAGTGCAACTTCAATTTGCTTTATCTGTAACTCTTACTTTGCTTTCTGTGGCATTAATACTCAGACTTTTTTTAAGATCTTATTAGAGGAATAGATTAATTAAAACTATGGTTAATGAAAAATATTATATTCTCTGCAGTTGGTCATTCACTTCTCATTACATGTCTCAGTTTGCACTTCAGAAATCTTAAGAAAATCCAAAGCAGCAAATCACTTCCATGCATCATCTCCTGCCAGCTGTACTGTGTTGGAGAACCAAACTACAGGCTATTCAGTGGCTGACAAGTTGTACAATTTATCTGTAGGACAGATACTGAATACTGTACCTCAATGCCAAATGGTAGCTCTGTTTTTATTGCCTGATAGATATTTGTTGCCTTAAAACAATGCACCAAGAGGAAAAATTCTTTTTGCTCTAATGCCTCTAATTTCCTTGAATCTTTCTTCTCTTTGTAAAATGGGAAAATTTAAATTGCATGCCTTACTTAGATTAGGAGGAGATGAGGAAAGAGAGGAGAGGGAAGGATTTTCAGTTGAAGCCAAACAGACATGTGGTGATCACAGAGGGAATTCGACCCAAGTCTCACATCATTGGCTTTGCACACCGGGGGTAAATACACTGTCCTTAGTGGAATTATGCTTGAATAGAATTGGTAGGAGCCTGTGACATGGACTAACTTCAGATCCTCTGGGGAGGGAGAGAGGAAGGAAGGAAGGAAGGGAAAAAGGAAAAAATCAGGCCAATTTTTTTGTTTGTTTTTAAATGTCAGCATTTTAACTGAGCAGTCACTTTAAAAAGCAGCATGTTAACTGAGCAGTCACTAAAAAGAGACCTATGCAGAGAGAATCAGTGTTTGCTTTTATAGCAGTTGGTGTCTCCCACTGCTTGGAGGTGGCAAACAAATCCTGAGAGCGCAGGCCAGTGTGGGTGCTCCAGGGAGCTGTGCTGGGAAAGTCATTGTGGCAGCCACTGTGGATCAGTATTACAGATAACATTATTTGCTAACACCTGATTTCCAAGATATACTTAGTGCTGCATTGCCTCGGTACCATCAAGCAGTGTTTGGTCATTTTAGCTTATCTTTGGATCTGCTGAGACTATGTCAGATCCCAGTTCTATCATTTAAACATGCAGATGAAGGCAGATTGGGAAGGGACCCGTCCTAGATTCTGGTGTTGGCTACTGTAACAACAATTACTATTGATTCAAGAATGATTCTAACATGAATATTTTGTCTGATGTACTGAAAACCCATGGATTTGTGTGAATCCCTTCAAAATCCATACTGACCTGGAAGACCTTCAGCATATGAATCTATGACCTCATCTTCTCACCCAGCTGCTATCACACCAAAACTGCACCATGACTTCCAGACATCCAGAACCCAAAAATGGACTAAGTAGGTTATCAGTCAAGCACATATTCTACACATGAACCAGATTTTTTTGGAGTGGACTATGTTCTGTCTGAGAGCTCTTCAATACTTCCACTTTTTAGGAGTGAAAAAACCAAGGTTTGTGGTATCAAGACAATATAGCTATAATGTGAGAATGTAGTTCTTTTCTCAAACAAAATCAGCAGAACACCTGACTAAGCAGCAGTAATCACATCTTCATTACTGTGCTGCCTTGAGGAGACAGAGCGAATGTGGCTTGACCTTATGCCTGACTCAGGCTGAATTTACAGTGGTAACAGAGAAATCATCTTTTCACTTATAAGATAAATAGCAAATTTGATGTGAGAAAGAAAAAATATGGAAATGGAAGGTTTTATAAAATAATTCTTCACTATTTAAGAATTTTGTTTCAGGACTTGTTATTATAATTAAAACAAACAAGCAAACATAAAAGGCAGAAAACTATTTGGATTTCAAGTGCATGCTGAGCTGATGGTGAAAAAGGTCCTCAACCCACAAATTCAGCAGGGAATATAAATGATTGATGGTAAAAGCTTAGATCATCCACTTTAAGTGTGATTGACAGATAATGTTCTTGGCAAACGTCTGGAATTCAGCAAGCTGGGAATGAAAAATGCAAAGTACTGACAAACAAATGCCATCTGCATTTCTCCAGCTTTTTAATCTTTCCTCAGAGGTAAGGTGAAATATATAAAGCCTGGAGTTATATGTAAAAAGAGGCTTTTGGCTCAGGTTCCCTAATGCAGCCATTAGACTTTGCCAACCTCCTTCTGACACACTTAGAAGTATCACCTTGTCCCTCTTGCTTTCTCATTACAGATGGATTTGATAAAACACCCACTTAATCTGCCCCCCATTTTTTTAATTCCTTTTTCCTGAGTGATTGATCTTACAATGTGGAGAACATATAGACAAAGGGAGATGATATGCAGTTCCATATTATGTATGAGAGGCCAATTGTTCTAATCCAGTGCAGTTACTCCTGGGTGGAATTTTAATTCCTTCTTGGTATAAAGATTTCCTACTGCTCCTTTTCCCCTCTGTTTTCTGTGAATATCGAAGACGAGTTTTTTTAGAATCTGACAATCAAATTTGATACTTTTGATATGCATCATTTCCTAAATGCACTTGATGGAAACAAAGCAGTGTGGTGTTTGCATGTGTGCCTTGCTTTGGAACCCAAAATATAATGTAGGATTGATTTTCAACTAAATCACTGGCTATTAACTTCAAGGACATATTTTAATGAAATCGAGTACAACTTCTTCAGGGTTTTTTTGGTTTGTTTCTTTCAAACAGAGCCTTCTGTGATCTGACTCAGTTTGTGGTTCATATGTTGCTTTTCTCTGGTTTGACTCAGTAGGCACCCAGCAGACGTAGCTCCTTCCTGTGCTGTTCCTGCCACTAATGGGAAGTGGCTCCCTAGGGTAGCAGGAAACTGCAGGAGGGACAGTTTTTTGGAAGGAGGGAGTTACAAATAGCAAAGGGAAACTGTCATTGCTGCCACAGGTGAATGACACAGTTGTGTCTTTCTGTGTTACGTGAAAAGCAGAATTAAATTTTAAAAAGAGTAAGACAACTAACTTCTGAGGTAGGCATAGCAGCACCATGCTATTTGTGCTTGCATTGTACTAATTATTCTTCATGATACTGTGGGACAGTAAAATGATTATTTTCATTTTAAGGTAGGGAGACTTCTCTGGAGATATTAAGAAATATGCTTAGAACAAAGCTAGAATTTCTCTCCCTTGTGCTTGGATTACCAGCTCTAACTGTTGCTCCTCAGTGATGGCACATTTCAATGCTTGATAGATTCCAGAGCGTTAATTAAAACAGTTGTTTAGCTAATTGCCTGGAATATTGTGAGTAAAAGCATATTTATTCCAAAGGCAAACAATCCATTTTTACCCAGTGAAGCATATCAGTTTTTATGGTGCATAAAAATTGTTTCACTTCAGTTTTGAATATATTGTGTACTTGTCTGTCTAAAAGCCTTTCAGATGATGATCTGCTTTAAGTGCATGGAAGCATTTTTCTTTGGCCATTTTTAATGTATCCATTGAAAAATCATACATTTAAATAATTGAAGCTGTGAAAAGTCATTGCTATTAAAATGAAAAGTTGCTTACTGTACTGGGCTATTTGACTGCCACCATGCTTATTGATGTGCAGCCTTTGTAGTATTTCCAGATATTCTCCTATGTAAGGAGACTTGAGATTGGAGAAGGGTTATCGTTATGGTGTCTTTGCTTAATTTTTGAGGAAAAAACGTGCTAAGGGAACGGGTGGTTTCAGTGTATACACACATTTAAAATTAAAATAGAGTCTATGCTCCTCCAAAGTGATCAGGAACTGGTCCATGGGAGGTGGCTGCATAGGGCTTCTGTGGAAGACTGGGAGCACATCAGTGTGAACGACAGCTTATTGCACTACAGTGTAGCTTACCATCAAGCTGATAGCTTCTCCTCAAAGAGAAAATGCTTATCATCTAATGGAAGGATTAGGTAAGGATGGAAGTACAGCTCAAGGGCTAAGATGGGAATTCTGGGTTTAATTTACAAGTTTTCTTGAGCTCTATACTCATGATAGTTCTCTTGACTTTCATATAGCCTTTTATACATGACTATTTATCTAAGAAATGAAACCTAAAAGGGCCTGGCTGAAGTCAATAAACTAATATTTATTTTGATGCTTTGGCTTTCAGAATTGCTATGGGCAGAGTATTACTTATAAGACAAGGTACCATCTGGTCCATTCCTACCTCAGCTTGATAGATGATGTGAATGTATTTCTTTGTTGTTTGTCTTAAGAGAAATATGCAGTGGTTATATAACAAAGCAGAAGTTTAAGAGGAAAACACATTTCAAAACAAGAACAGTATAATATTCTTATTCTGTTAGCAGTATATGGTGGAAAATAGAAAAAAAAAAAAAGACCATTACTCTTGTAAATGGGCTTGTAACTTTCTCCTACACACTCCCTTTTGTGCCCAGCCTGAGCTGGGTTATAACCAGCAAAATCCTTACTGGGAGCTGTTCCTCAGCTGGATTTTGGCAAACTTGCCCTGAACTGGAAAGGTTGTAAGGAAATGGCTGTTTTCTTTCTTCCAGTGTGTAACAGCTAAACATTCATGCCTGACCATTGCTACGTTGGTGATAACTAACCTGTACTCTTCTTGTTTTGGACTCTATTTCGTTGTAGCCTGTAACTGCACTGACGTCTTATACAAGATGGTTTTATTGGTATAATAGTGGGTAATTGTTAGCCAGATTAAAAAAACTTAACAACATAGATGTAAGAATCAAATCCTTTGCATTTAAGTTAAAAGAAGAAAGGGAAAAAACATTTCATCTTAATTAATCTTTGAAAGGGATAAGAAGAGAACATGAACCAAGAATGAATCACTTTTCTTGATTTTTAAAGAAAATAATTTATTGATATTTAAAGGGGACTCATCACATGAACAACTTTTTGATTATTATTTATTCTTATGAAATTTTGCTAGGCTATTAGCAAAGTAATTAACAAAAAGATAGCAGAAAAAGTTATTAATGAAATATTTCAAAGTTATTTTTTTTTAGGCAGAATTATTTTCTGACCACATGAAGTAGAAGAAACTTGTCTGTATAAATGAGATGTATATTCTTTTATATTTTTGGTGGAAATAGTACTGTTATTGAAAGTAATGCTGTTATTTTTTGTTTAGGCAAAGGAGACGTTTTTGGTGATGTGTTCTGGAAGGAGTCTACCCTTGCCCAGTCCTGTGCTAATGTAAGGGCTTTGACTTACTGTGATCTTCATGTGATTAAGAGAGATGCTTTGCAAAAAGTACTGGAGTTCTACACAGCCTTTTCACACTCCTTCTCTAGAAATCTCATTTTGACCTACAACTTGAGAAAAAGGGTAAGTAGCTTAGATTTCAACATACGTCTTATAAATGATCGCACTTTTAAGGACTCTCTGCATGAAAAAAACTGAATTGCTTGAATTCTGGCATTTTTTGTAGGCTCTCTTTATAAGAAGGTTTTTCAGAGCTTGCCTAAGAGACACTGCTAGTGTGTAGAGTCAAAAGGCCACATTTATTTCTGCGCTAGCTTTGTAGAGAGGTAGACTGTGTGTGTGTGAAAGTATTTCACATTTCAAGGAAAGAGACAGATTCCAGCATTTTGCAAACTGTCATGCATTTGTGATAAACAGTGTTCACTAGTTAATGCAACTTTAGTTTGTAAAACAGCTAAAAATATTTTAGGAGTGTTGCCTGAAATTACATAGAAAATGACAGGAAAGATATAAAATCTAATATATGGAGCAAAAGTCAAGAAGAGTAATCACAATGGAAAAATAATATGAACATGACATTCTATCAAGAGTTGCTTCTTTTAGAATCAATCACATTTTGGAATTACTTTGCTTATCTATAATGTTTCCTTTTTCTTATCCTTGATTTTTTGGCTCATTTCATTCCTTGCTGTGTGCCAGTACAAGTTATTTTGTCAAATGCAAGTCATCATAATCTAATAGCTCCTTTTAAATCCTCTGTGTAATCTTCAGTGAACAACCTCTGTAGAAATTTATTAAAACTGTAGTAGGTATAATTCAGATTATATGATTTTATGATGCAAGGTAGAAGACAATACTATTACATTTGAAAGAAATACATTGGAGAGCCTGCATTTGCTTTAAAACATTATGATATAAAGATACTTGAGATCAGCTAAAGAAATATGTTTGATAGGAGATTTTTTTGTTCCTAAAAAAGATTTTCCATGGTAACTTCCAGGTGCCAAGTAAGTTTACAGCTGAAAAAATAGAAATCTTTAATTCTTTTAAACCTGTTTTGTAAAATTAGACTTTGCAACTAGACGTTTTTAAAAATGTTTTATTTTTTGTATATGGAGTTGGCATGCTGAAATTAAAGTAGTGTCATGATATTTTCCATCTAAGAGCAATATCAAAGAATTCAGCTTTTTAGTGTTGGATGAAGAAGAATGTGCTATCCACACTTTGGTCAAATAAATACAGCTCTAGTAGAAAATTGCTGTAATTAAAAACTAAGAAGCAACTTATACTTGAGGGTTTCCTCATATGACATTTTTTTCCAAATAATACTGAGTTCCTGCAGGATAAGGAGAAGGTACACAGCTGCAAGAGCTGTTAATGAACAGCTACTTGTCCGATGTTAGTTAATGTAAGAAATAAAATAAATGAAAAAATTTGACATTGAGATTACCTAAAGAATTGGTATCACTGACTGACATATTTTGTAATTAGCTCTGTGGGTAATGTGGTAAGATGCTCTAAGAATATATAACTACTTTTTTTTCTTTTTTTTTTTTTTTAACATCAGTAAAAATAACAAGCTTTGAGGCATAGAAGGACCAACTTTTTTTAAAGCTCATGGCAATGCTAACAGAATCCAATAATTTTGGATCTGCTCTGAACCAAAAGTCCCAATTTTAAAATAAAGTACCTACTCCAGAAGTCGCACTCTGTTCCTCCACATTTATCGGCATATCTTTTCCCAGCCCAGGTTACAAAACATCTTTTAACCGCAGTGTCATAATTTCTGTGCTGTCAGTTTTCTACACAAAATGTTCCTAATAGAAAGGTACATCTTATGATAGCAATTTCCATCCAGTTATTCAAATAATTGGATTTTAATTGAGTTGCAGTCAGCAGAAAAGTGGCGTTGATTGATAATGGAAGCGAGAGTTTGATGGTTCTAGGTTAACAAGCTGTAACATTATTTATTTTATTGAAAGAAGGCTGATTGCAATCAGAATGCAAATGTTAAATAATGTGAATAGTATATGCTTTTGGAAATGCATGAAAGGTACAATACTTCAGAGATTTGAGGTAATGCACGTTAAAGGGCAACTTTTTAGAGTTTAGAATTTAATCTGGTTTAAATATCTGTGATTTTTTTATAGAAGTATCTCCCCAGCCTGTCGCTTCTAACACTTCTCCTAGTCTATTTCTGCAAATGGAATTTTGTAGAATTCAGATGAACTGGTACCTTCTGTGAGTTACATTTGTGATGTATTGCATACCCTTTGGAGTATAAATACCAGAATTACACTTTTCATTTCAATAAACAGTTTCATCTCTAGCTCCAAAAGTGTTCAACCAGTTGAAGTGTAGATACTGTATATGCATCTCAAATATATTCATACAGATTCCAAATACATGCAAAGCAGCTTTGGGGTTTTCTTTCCCCCCCGCAGAAGGATCTCATGGATATGTTTTTAGACTTGGTTATTCCTCTGAGGTGTCCCCATCTCCAGGGTGCATATGCCTTCTCTTGACCATGGTACTGAGTCTCACTACTTAGTGCAAGGTGCTTTGTAGCCAAGTTTCACTCAGGTTAAGTGAACTTTAACACTGATCCATTTTTTCACCATGTTTGCATATTCCTTGGCTGCTGAGTCTCCTGTAGTGATCCCTGGTGGAGATGGGACTCCCAGGCCCTTTGGTACCAGTGGAACAGTGCTGTCCTTACAGATGTTCCCTCTACTTACTGGCGTCTGGATCCATGTGCTAATGTCTGTGACAGAAATAAGCAGACATGCAGGTGTGTTGGAAGGTACTGGAAGTGGTCAACTAGTCTTGACCTTAGCTAATCCCTGAGCTGGATTTAGGCAAAGTAAAAAGCAACTTCCCTCTATTCCTTGTGCTGTTCTTCCTGCTTGTCTTGAATGTGGTTTGAGCTGAGCTAGGAGGGCAGGAAGCTTTTGTCCATGCATCCCCTTTATACCTTTCCTAGAACAGGGCTGCAGTTATGAAATGTTACTGCCTGTTTAAAGACTTTGTGGCCAAGGGGAAAGTTTCCAGTGCTCTGTCTCTGGCATGTCATTACTGTCCCTGTCTATGTTGTGAAAAGTTTCCTTTCACTCACTTTCTCAACAAACTCCAGTGAAACATCCTCTTTTCTAAAACTGATCAGTTTGCTCAAGTGACTAAAATCCCTCCTGAAGTTATTAGCTATCTAGTTACCTCTGACTGGAGCTCAGACTTGGAAAACTTTTTCTTTTTCCTGAAGGGGAAGAGAAAGGAGACCTTTAATTAACTCTTTCTGCTGCCAGTCATTAAAATTTTCATTTTAATGGGAGCAGGGGGAGAATCATCTGCTACATCTCTATTTCCACCATCTTAAGAAACTGGAACTGCAGTCTGTGGCTGCAGGTGGCTGTATGTTGGACTTGAGGGCTTTGCAGCTGAAAGGAAGCTGATAGAGGGTTTCTCAGAGTGCTTCCTGCTGTAACAATGCGATGAAATTAAAGCAGGTTAACTTGATGTTTCTCTCCATTTTTGGAATTTCAGAGAGAACCAGGGGTATGTGGGATAGTCAAGTGACAAACACCCTTATGGAGGATATGTTAGATAAAAGAAATATTGTAGGTTTGGAGGGCGTCAGGATTCACAAGCTGGATGGAGATCTGGTTTTTCCCTCCAAATATTTAAACACTACTGGGTCTCCAGACTGGATTTCACATCTCCAGGTTGGTAGAAGCAGAAGAAGACAAAAGCTTGCATGATAGCTTCTTGTCATCGTCTTTTGCTTGTGAGGAGGTGCAAGTTTCACATTCTTTTTTCAGGAATGTGAAAGGCCTTTGGCAGCACTTGTAATCATTCTGGTTTTGCAGTTGCTTCTTTCCATGTGTATGAGCTTTGTAACCAATATTAACTTAAACTGAGTTGTGCCACAGTGTATTTGCTCAGTTCATTCTGCTGCAGCTGAAAATGATGTTATAGCTCAAGTGATCGCACACACTACAGAAAAGGGAGAATTCTTATACATAATTGATTAAGCTGAGATTTCTCTAGTAGGCTATTTTAGCCTGGATAGAGATTAAATGACTAATTCTGATTACTTTGGAGTATCATGACAGAAAGCAGAAGTAGCTTTTCAGAGGCTGAAATTTGTGTCCTGAAATAAAAGAAGGAATGCAATAGGATATAGGTATGTTACTGGGATTTTGTAAGACTGAAAGAAATTGCAAAGAGCGTTCTGCTTTTTTACAATTCAAACACGATTTAATGATTTAGAGCCAAAGCTCTCAGTCAGAACATATTTCTTGAGAGAGAAGTGATTGTAACAGAATAGACTCACTCCTTGCCAGTGTAAGATTACTTGCTTTTGTACATATAGTGGTGTGTTTATTCTATGGTATTCCAACTGTGCCAGTGGACAGGACTCCCACCATCTCTTTTGAAAAGCAATTTTAAAATGTAATTGTGCTTTCCTCTTCAACATTAACTTAATTTTAAAATGTAATTGTGCTTTCCTCTTCAACATTAACTTAATATTTCTTCTTTTTGTAGTGTAAACTCTAACTAGAGAAAAAACCTCTCTCAAATCATACATTTCAACTAGGAGTACTTCAAGCCCTGATTTTAAATCTCTGGTAGGCCTTTGGCAGCAGAATGTTTTCAGAGAGTAGTCCATGGCCTTTCCACATGGCAAGTTTTCCAATTCTTTTTCATGACAGAAGTTCAAAATGTTATCCCAGAATTTTTTCTGATACGCAAAAGACTGAAATGCTGGAAGGTTTTAACAAAGCTTTCTTACACTGAGAAAAGAAAGGTTTTAATTTTAGAATATTGTCCCATTTGATGATGGATTTCTTAATAGTCCAACTGACAGCTTACTTCTCTCTCCTGTGTTTGTACTCACAAAGATAATCCCACAAGTTCTGTGGGAAGAGGGGGCTGTTGCTTGACTGACACGCACCTTACAGCACTGAGAACTGAGAACCTTGGACATGAGTGATGTCTAGAAGGGCCTGTGGCTTGGGAATTATGCCATATTAGCTGTCTAGGAGGCAAAGTTTTTGTTTTCAAAAAAACTGTCCAAATGCAGATAAACACCTAAGTATTCTGTTCTTTCCCATGCTGCTTTTTTAAAAGCTGTTCAAGTAGTTGGATGTTCTTGCATTCATGGTTTCTCCATGTCAACCTAAACAAAAGGTATTTAATTCTGTTTTGTCATTACTAAATTCCATGTTGCATTTTTGCATCTTTTCTCTGGCCTTGGACATCTTAACTTTTATATGTCTCTAACAGAAAACTGTTTAGCTAACTCACAGATTTTTGGGCAAATGGGCCTTAATACCCAGACTTGGAGAGAATTTGACAAATTGCAAGCATTTAACGTTCATGTTTCTACAGTGACTGTTGAAATATGTGATTGTGTTCAGCCCAAAGTAACTTCATTACCTTTCAGAGGCATCATCTTAAAGTTTATTTTCCAAAACTTTCCAATTCTAAACTTATTTCTGTTCTATTTGATGTATATGACCTTGAGCCTTAGGCTCCTCTGCTTATACAGAGGAAGATCTGGCTACAGACAAATAGTTTACATAGTGGGGATGTATATGTGCAACAGAAGATATAATTAACTAAGAGGTTCCAAGACACTGTGGTGGGTTGACCTTGGCTGGCTGCCAGGTGCCTACCAAGCCTCTCTATCACTCCCCCTTCTCAACAGGACAGGGGGAGAAAAAAAAAATGAGAAGCTTATGAGTCAAGATAAGGACAAGGAGATCACTTACCAATTGCCATTATGGGCAGAACAAACTTACTTGTGGAAATGAATTTAATTTGTTACCAATTAATCAGAGTTGGATAATGACAAACAAGAAAAAAATCTAAAAAGCACCTTCCCCCCATCCTTTCTTTTTTTCTTCCCAGGCACAAATTCACTTCCAACTCTTCAGTCTCTTTCCCCTAAACAGTGCAGGGATTTGGGGGTGGAGGTTCTGGTCAGTTCATAACGCTCAGTCTCTGCCATTCCTTGCTCTTCACACTCTTCCCCTGCTCATTTGTGAAGTCCCTCTTATGAGAGACAGTTCTTCACGAACTTCCCCATCGTGGGTCCTTGCCACAGGTAGCAGTTCTCCAAGAACTATGCCGGCAGGGGTGCCTTCCACGGGGGGCAGTCCTTCAGAAACAGCCTGCTCCAACATGGTTTCCCTGGGAAACCACAGATCATGACCAGAAGACCTGCTCCTTCATGGGCTCCTCTCCACAGCCTGCAGGTGGATATCTGCTCCACCGTGGGCTTTCATGAGCTCTAGGGGAACACCCTTCATCACCGGAGTCTTCACCATGGTTGTTACCATGGGTGGCAGGAAAATCTCTGCCTTTGGTGTCTGCAGAGTTGTTTCTTTCACATATTCTCACTTCTCTCTCTTAGCTGCTGTAGTGCAGTGTTTTTTCCTCTTTCTTAAATATGTTATCACAGAGGTGCTACTAACATCGCTGGTTGGCTCAGCTCCGGCCTGCAGTGGGTCCATCTTGGAGCCAACTAGAACTTTCTCTGTCCAACATGGGGACAACTTCTGGTGCCTTCTCACAGAAGCCACCTCTGCAGCCCCTCTGCTATCAAATCATTGCCACATATACCCAAAACAGACAGCAAACCCATTCTGTTGCTTTTATTCAGTACGATACGTTTTCGTGTAAATTTTAGCCGTAACTTAGATTAAGCTATGTGGGTAAGTAGCAAAACGCTTCCTTAAAATGCTCTTGAATGACTAATCCCTTCTAAACTGATTTAATGAATTCATCATGTGTTTGAGATGCCTTCTCCTACTATGAATAATGAGTAATTTTTCATGCTTTTAGTTGCTCTGATGTAATGTCTGTACAATTGTTATAGAGAAGCAGCTTAGTATACCATACAAAACGAGATGTGTATTTCCCCATAGGAATATTAAGTTGTTGAAATTCTGATAGGCCATTCACTAGTAAATCCTATTAAAAGTAACTTAGTCATCAGTAGGTATTAATAATTGTCAATAGAATAAATTGATGGAAGAGCTGGTGAGGGTGAATTTTGAATTGCAATTCACCTTTAAATGGAAGAATATGATTCTTTTATGAAGCTGATACTAAAACCATAACTGCCTTGAAGTATCTTCATTAAGAGAATATTTCCTGTTCTGTGCTATTGTAGATTTATATATTGTAGGTTTTCCCACACTGGTTGCTAAACACTTAGCTATCATTCTGATCACTAGATTAGAAATTAAATTTGTACAGACTGAATTTATAAAAACAGAATTTTACCTGTTTCCCAATGTGTTTTCTAAATATGGAAAACATTCCAATTATATGTGAGTACTTGGAAAAAAAATGTCATAAATTGAACAAGTTCTTGGTCAACCAGAAATTGAGGTTAAGCACTTCATTCATTAATCCAGAAACACAATTGATACTTTGAATGTTTTATCACATTTTGAGGAGACCCCCTTGAATTGCTTTTGAAAGCATTTTTTCCCCTCAATGACCCATAAAATACTCAGCCTTAAATAGAAAAGAAAAAAAGTCTGACCTTTTTAAATTCTGTTGAGTGTTCATGAAGTCTTTCCATATATGGGAAAACTATTCCGAGTAGATGAAAAATACAGTTAACAAGGTTGATGGTGAATTAAAACAAAATTTGTTTTCATACTATTTTAATAATTTAAAAAAAGACACATATGGCTGTTGTGAAGCTATTTTCAGACGAGTAATAGAAAATTAACATTAAAAAAGGGTTTTGTCTCATTTTTATATGCACAACCGCCCCCACCACTTGTTTATCTCAACAGAAGAAGATGCATTACTTTGATTTTTACCCTCCCTCACCCACGTAGACTAAAGCATAGAAATAATTTTAATACAGAGAAAAGTTACTCAGTGAATGAGGATTCCCCAGAATAGCTTCCCCAAGCCTTTTTAAAATAGAAAATGAATTTCCTAGGAACTGAGGAAATTCTAAATGTTGGCCCACCACCAGGGACAGAAGATGATAATCCAAAAGATAGCTGCTCTTACACAGTCTGGGAATCTAGTCTTCATTGTGAAAACAGTGAAATTCTCGTTAGTATTTTTACAGTCAGAAGGACTAATCCCAAGTTTAAACTCATGTTTTTCTTACTATTTTGTTGATTTAGAAAAATATAAGTGTAATATGTGTAGTGTGTTAGTCTTATTTTCAGTATGTGCATGGTGCACTACCACCTGTTCACAGTTAAGTGTACTGAGGTGCCTTAGTCCAGTTTTGCACCACACTTGCAAAGAGAGGATGTTCCATGGGAATTCAAAGAATTCCTACCCTTTCTCAAAAGCTTGAAGTTTGTCTTCTACTGCTTACCATGACTGAGTGGCTAGAGTCTCAAAATCTCTTTGCATTTCTAAGTAAGAAAATAAACTGGTTTTTTATTGGTGCCTGCCATCCATGTCTGTGTATATGTGTGTGTATGTATGTCTGCGTGTATGTGTGTGTGTATATATATATGTGTGTATATATATATATATGTACCATGATTGACCTATTGCTGAAACTTTAAAGAAATTCCAATGTCATGCTCTCTTTCTAATATATGCTTGCTGTTAGCTAGGCTTTTTTGCATGTATGTACCATGTTCTATCATGTATTATAACTGCACTAATTATGTCAATGCCTTGGTAACCTCTGTGGCCTGGTGTTTGTATTTCCTGATATAACCTGGTGCTTCATACACTGTGGAGCACTACTGACCAAGCAAAAGACAGAACAGTGACTTAATAACCTCCTGTATAATTTTTTTCAACTCTAAAAATGATCTCTGTGGTCTGGGAAGCAGCTGGGTCCAGGACAAACATATTAAAAGAGTACGATTTCCTGGCATAACAGCTTTGACCTTCTGGTCTTCTCTATGGTCACTAAAAGCTGAAATCATAGGACTGCAGATCCAAACACTCAATCCGTTCAAGGCACTTCATGGAGGAGAGGGAATGTAGGTAGCTGTGCAATATGAAAGCTGAGTTACAATGGCAAATCTACATCCTCGAGCAGTCAGACTTTATAATCTAAGTGATCTGACTGATCCTTTCTTCAACTTTCCAGTGAATTCTGAAATAACTGCCCCCAGTTAAAAAAAAAATGAAAATATTATGAAGGCTACTGCTAATGTTGTGTAGAGACTGTGATCCTGGCTCCAGACCAAATCCTACTACAAGTCCTCTGTTTTCTTGCTTGAATTTTGCGACCTTTACTGTAACTGTGAGCCCTTGGACAGTGAGACAAAGGAGATCCTTTCCCTCTTTGCATACCTGAGACGGGTCTCCACAATTCCTCTGAGGACTCTATTGGCTATGCACCATGATGGGCATAAAACAAATATCTCACCTTAAATGCAAAAAATGCTGTTAAGATTTTGTGTGAAACAGAGCAGTTTCAGATCTTGATCTGTGAACACTGGGAGGTGCCTACTGTGTTTGCGTAGACAACTGATGTTTTCCCTGTGTCCGTCCTTGAGAATCAACCTTTTAGCTGTCTGTCAACAAGGATCTTGCTGGGGGAATACAGCCAGGAGTGTACTACATTCCTTAGTCTCAAGCCTGCTGCAAGAGAGTCCCCCAGATAATGCAGTGTCTAATGTCAACTTGCTTTACAGGCTGCTGCCCATTCCAGAGTGACATTGAAGTGTTTGACTGCTGGATGTGAAGTGGAGTAACTACTAGGTGTGGCCTTGTGGAAGTTTTTGAGTTTGAAATCCAGTACACTTTACCATCATGGGAATGAACCAATTGCAAACAAAACTTGTTAGGGCAACTTGCCAATCACCTACTCTAACCGTAGCTACCGACTGTTGCCTCAGCTAAAGTGTTAAGGAGGGCATTGTGCTGGGCTGTGGCTTGGTATAAGGACTTCCTTTGAGAAGTACATTGAGAGTAGGATCACAAATCAGTCCCTCCTAATTTGGTATTATACTTGCAGCGAGCAACTAGGTTTTTCTTCAAACTGTATGATTCCTTCCTGAAAGGAAGTGCACTGTTATGTCAAACACCTGTTTGGATTCAGATTTTCAAACAGAAATGTGATACCTGACACTGATGTAGCCTATTAAATCCCTATGCAAATGAATGTAGTAAATGTTTTTACAGTAATTTTTTTAAATTAGCAGACTGCAGAGGGGACTTGCACTCAGCTCCACTTGAAAACACTGTCAATTTTAATATTCTGCCTCTTGTTATCGCTTTAGATTTGGTTCCCATTCATCTTCTCTTTTGCCTATCACATTACAAGATGGGGTGTGAACTTCAGCATCTTGTGTGTGTTTGTGTATATATAAATATGTATGTGGGTATATATATATATATATACACTGTGTTCAGTGATATCTCCCTCAATTGAAGCAGGAGCATACAGTGGTAGGCTGCTCTGAGTATACTTAGTGTCCCAAAACGCTGTCCATATAGGACTTGGAGTGGGAATCACGCTGTCCACAAACAACCGTGCAGCTGGACATCTTCAGTAACCACAGGTCCAAATCCATTGTCTCTCTATGCAGCTGTGAGACTGCACAATGTTTTCACCAGATTTTTATCATGAGCTAAGTCTGCTAAATCCATTTTTAATTAGTACAGCGTTTTCAGTGTGAAAACCCAACAACCAATTAAAGTAGTATTTGCACTTGAATACTATGTGCTTTTATTACCATATACTTATGTGTTTCTTATTTTTGTCACCATCTCCTGGGGTCTTTTCCAAATACAGAGAGAAAACACCCCATACGTGCATTGTTCCAAACCTTCATGACTTTGGCGAAACACATCTACACCAGTTCCCCAGCATTTCCCAACCTGGCTTTGCCTTGCAATTCATCTAAAGGTACTATGTCTCCATCTTAAAACTCCAGAGGATATGCTTCCACCATTCTGATATACTTCATGGTTGGTTATTTCTCCCATGTGCTGTGTAATAAATATACCACACAACAAAATTTTTTCATGATTCATTTACACAGCTGACATGAGAGAATCCAAGAAAATTTCTGCCACAATAATTTTGTAGCTCACTGAATGATGTACTTTGTAAGCACTGTGTTTATGTGAAAATACAGAATTATGTTCCACTTTTGGAACCTTCTTTTTTTGCCTTTCTTAAAAAAAAAAAAAAAGAAACCGAAAACCCACCAAAAAACCAAACACCAAACCCAAACAAAATACCCAAAAACTCTTAGGATGTTACTCTTTAAAAAGAGCTAATAGTATACCCAGGTTGACCAGAATAGATACCTCTGTGTTTCCAGGTTGGTACCTGGTTTTTGTACAAAATTTCAATGTCATGTAAACTCCAGCATTCTTTGTACTGCTGCAGAAGTGAGGGTTCTTGCAGTCTTCCTCTAAGTGGGGGGATGTGTGATTTGTTGTTTTTCAGGGTTTTGCTGTTACTTCACACTAACTGGAAAGATGTTATTTATGGCCAGTTATTATCTTGATTAATGAAAGCAAAATTGCTGTTGACTTCCATCACATACTTGATCAGATGGTTTAAGCTAGAGTGGAAATATGAGGACATTGTAACCTTTGCTCACATTAAGATACAAAGCAATAGCAGAGGAATAAAATAGTGTTAGCTCTAAGAAACGGATATTGGCTTTGCTATTAGAAATTTGGTATAGTCTAGAAACATTAGCCTTTGATTTTCCTTGTCTACATTTTTCAAATTGCTCAGATAGCAAGTCTTGTAGGAGTAAAAGTTTAGGTGGCTTCCATGCTTTCTGTGTTTGTCCTGTACCCTTTCCAAAAGAGGAAATTCACATTTAGTCCAATGACAAATTCATTGGAGTGCATGGAAAAAGTAATAATGAAAAGCTTTTATATGGGATGTCAGTTGGGATCAGTTATATCCTTTAACATAAAAGCATTATGATGGTCTTTGTCAGCAACCTTTAAAACAGGCATTTGTGTTGGACAATCACAATAGTTTGTAAATGACCTTCATCATTCATACCCAAACCATCCTGTAATGCAGATGCAGCCAAGAGAGCAGTTTGGAAAATTTGTGGCTTCTGGCTTGTAATATATTTCCAAAATTTATGCAAGTTTGTCTAGATTTGTAATTGCTATGTTATTTTTATATGTAGCATATTTGTTAGTGCTGTGAAGGTGTAACTTCAAAAATACTGAAGGGGTGTTTCTTGTGCTCTCTGAAAAGCTATCATTAAATATTGCATATTGCCTGTTTCACCACATTTTCCAATCAGTAAGATTTTCCAAGCCCCATCATTCTCTTCAGAGAGCTGTTCAGAAAAGCACACTTTGTAGAGTTATAGGGCCCCTACCAGATTACCTTTAATAATATTGTAGTTTTATTACATATTGTAATTTCCTTACTGAACGCTTTAAGGTATACAAATGGAGCACTTCATCCAAAGATCTATGGAGCTATATTTCTTTTTTTTTTATAAGATATTGAATAATTTATTGTCCTTATGTGAAGGGAAACTGAACTGTAGAGGATTAAGTGACTTGCTATATCGTACAGTGGCTCTCAGTCACAATGAGGAATGGAACCAAGATTTTCTAGTCACATCCTCTACCCTGTATAGAAGGTCTGCAGCATGTAGTGTAGTATGTTGAATTATGCCTTGTGTAGTGGAAAAGCAGACTCTGATTTTGTGCCCCTTTAAAACATAAACCACCCTAAAAGTATTTAACAGTACATACAAGTGTGCTAAAGGAAGCAACTGAGTGAGTGAAAACAAGGACAGTGTTGTCAAGAGAGACTGGAAAAACGGTACTTGGAACACAGGCTTGTCTCTCTTCCCCTGTTGAATGCTGCATGTGCCAAGTGAGCCTCTCAGTAGATAAGCAAGTTAAACAAAGAAAGAGGCAGGAGAGGAGTGGAGCATCTGGTATCTCTCTGTGGAGATGGGGGAAAAAAAACCCTGGATGAATGGAGCAGCTGGTGCTGTGTGATCCACAAGGTTATGGGACAGCAGTTGGTGACTGGGGACAGACTGCTCAGTGTTTCAATGTTTTCCTAGTCCAGGTGGACACAATAAAAAACAATAAAGGGCAACCTCAAATTGTCTTACCAGCTCTTCCCCTAGCTGCCCCCCAAAGAAACCCTTCAGATGACACTATTTGACAGCCTATCCGCACCCCTTCCTGACAACAGAAGTTGGAATACCGCAACATCTACACTTTCTCGATCCCCAAGGAATACTATTAAATCAGCCAGAAGAATGAGATTAAGAAGTTAGGAGCATCTTTTAGTGACATTATTGCGCTTTAGGTCCTTTTTCAGCTGTTTGGATGACCTAGTATCCAAGGTTGCTCTAGTACCCAAGTCTAACCCTACCAACACAGTGCCTTCTCAAAAGTCTGACATGAAATTATGGTGGTACACTCTGCATCATGTCTTACTGCTACCACAAAGCATCCTTGAAACAGGGGTATCCAATACAGAATCATAGAATAGTGTGTGGGAAGGGACCTTTAAAAGTCATCCAGTCTGACCCCACTGCAGTGAGCAGGGACCTCTTCAATTAGATCAGGTTGCTCGGAGTCCCATTCAACTGACCTTGAATGTTTCCAGGGATAGGGCATCCACCACCTCACTGGGCAACCTGTTCCAGTGTTTTACCACACTCATCATAAAAAATGCTGCTGCAAAAGCTGTATGACATGGATATGAAACCCACCTCTCCCACTGGGTAGGTCATGCTGCTGGGGCCTCTGTCATGGTGACCATCAAAAGCGATCTTGATTCCACGTGGTAACCCACGTGGTTCATGATTGATCCTGCTGCTCATGCTCCTCCCATGTGAACATGAGTGACAAAGCTGCTTTAAGGACCAGAATAGATATAACACTTGCATCCTGCAGCCCTCCCACCTTAGAGAAAAAACATGTGATCAAACTGCTGCTCTATGGTTGCTGGGTGAGTGCCAACTGTGGGTTGCTCAGACTACCCATACTCACTTAGCAACTGCGTGTGTGCTTGGGATGTGCTGAGACTGGCTTGGCACACCATGCATGCTGCCTACCCCTGCCTGAGCATGATGATGCCAGGTCATGTTTTCCTTTGAGATTTACTCTGCAGGTGTGATTTGCTCTGTTCTGCTCACTGGCAGAAGTTGAGCCCCACGCCTTCTGAGCAGCCTTTGAAGGTGACCTGGGTCAGCTATGTCTGTTCAGGCAGCCAATGCATTTCATTCTCTGTGAGAATGACAACTCTGTGTCATATGCTGAGTTGTGGGAGCACCTTCTCAGGAGACAGTACTGAAACCTGTGAGAGCCTGAGGAACCAGGGAGAAGGGTTGTTCTGCTCCATGTGAGCAGGCAGGTCTGCTGGGACAAGTACCTAGACATCAGTGGTGGTTGACCTTTCATGTACAGTCCCTGATGAGCCTAAGGAGCAGATAAAGAAGGCTGACCTCTCAGAGATCTGGGTCTCTCCTGGTTCTGATTTCTTTCTCCATTTCCCCCACCTTGCTGAAGAGATGCTGGCAGGTAGCAGAGTTAGGCAGGACCCCATCCACAGACTGCACTGTGTTGTGGGAGTGTGCACGGTATGGACTTAGCTGCCAAGGGATGGTGGTATCTGTGGCAGTAGGTCCCCTCTGAGGGATGCAGTGAAGACCAGGTAGAGCCTGGGCAGGGCAGGCAGGGCAGGGCAACCCTGGGCAGGGCAGGCTGGGCAGCAGCAAAAAAGACAACATTCATGCTCCAGCCTGAGAACATCTTGCACATGCAGTACTCAAGAATGTTCTGAAAGCACAGTTTGACACTAAATATTGATAATTTTACCATAGGAGGGTCAAAGTTAATTGATCTGGAAGAAAATGAGATTTTTACAAAGGATTACTGTTCTTCTGAGGTTATTGGAGGTTTCTAGCACTAACCGTTCAAAGCATAAACTCTTGCTTTTAAATCTAGTAGAGTTCAGTGCAGGGTATTTCATGGTTCGTGGAATTGTACAACAAACAAACAAGTAGAAATAGTTCTTTTGTCTGGGAGCCTCCTGAAACGGATCTAACACCAGTGGAGAACACTTCTATTGAAGAAATTCCTGTAAATTTATTTTAAAATAATTTTGTAAATTCTGAATCTGTTCTGCATGGTCAGTAAGGCAAGAGTGAGCAGCTAGAATGTAAAGGACTCTTTTAATACAACAATAACAATAATAAGATAGACAAATTATCTTTGTAATGTAAAGGAAGCTAATGTTAGTTGCTATTTGGCTATTCCTGTGTCAGGGACTTTAGTTCACACGTACTTATCTTAGGACATGCTGATCATCATTGCATTAGAAAGCTTAGAAAGCTTCCCATTTTATTTTTTCTTTAGAGTGTTGATATTGTAACTTGCCTTTACTGCAGTAAAAAAGTAAGAGTTTAATAGCATAATATTAATTGTTTAAGATTGTTTGGCAATATAAATATTCTTTGTTTACTATTAAAAAGCTTCAATTGCCTTTAGACATCCTAAGTGATTTTGAAAAACAGACAAATGATTTAATTTTGATTTTGTTTTATACTCCATTGAAGCAAACAACAGATTTGGAACAAGCTGCTTGCTAGACATTGGAAATTAAACTGCTCTTTTTATTGGGCACTGGTAAAGCATCTCTGCCTTTCCTGATGGCAGACAAGCATGAAATACATTGACTCATGCTTGTTAGGGTGCCATCAAGCTCCTTTTCTTTCCTTGATTATGATTCTAGTGCTGCCACCCAGAGAGGAGCTCCCACTTTGATTTCCCTTGAAACCTGTGCTTTCCAGAGAACATCTTCCCTCTATATTGTGAGAACCCGAGTTCCAGGGCTCTAGAAAGCTTGTAATTTAAAGTTTGTAATTTAATGCATAACACCAAAGCTTTTTCTTACCCCTTTAAGTGGGGATCTGCATCCATGTAGCATTAGGTGAGGCTGGAATGGGGCTTTGGAAAACCATAATAGTCTAATTTTAACTGATAAATCTAACTGTTTTGATAAGGCCATTGTTGAAATCAAGGTTTTGATGACTGAATGTGATACTTTGAAGCACTCTTGTTCCTGTCACTCTTGGGCCTTAGTAAGTTTTCTCCAATCTCAAAGCCAGTAGTCAGCAGCTTTTCACAGAAGTGTGGGAGTTTCAGGTGAGCGAACCACTCACCCAAGTGCCTTGAGTAATCATGAGTGCTTCTTATCTGGTTTGCTTAATGCGCTGTATGACTGAACATTTAAAGGCAGACTTCTTGCTTGCCTGACACTTTTTCAGGCTCTTTTCCAGGCTATTAATAACCTGTTTTCACCTGGCTAGTTTTAGATCTTGTACCACTAAAATATTTAATTTTCTTTTTTTTTTTTTCTTTTTCTAGTTCTATTCAGGTTCAGGCAGGCTCTCATTCTGCCTTTGTCACCATGTTATCCCAGTGTCTTTGGGTGAAGCATAAAACAAAACCACTAGCATCTGAACATCTGTCATATGCAGTTTATTCTTTCTCATCTCTTTTCCTTGGAGAAGTAAATGTTTATTCAGTATACTGGTTTATTTTGATAGGGTTTTTTAGTATGTCTGCATTAAAGAAGGTAGAGTCTATGCACCATGGTAATAGTTTCTTAAAAGCAAGGTGAAGTAGAGCCCCATCTAATTAATATTATACCTAATTACATTTCTCAGTGAGATGAATCTTGTGAGCAGTATAGTTATTATCCCTAGGAGTGAAGGGCTACAGGGTTGTTCACTGGAATTACTTCTGTCTTTTAAAAGACAAACTATGTTTCCTCTCTTAAGTGTTTCAAGAGTGTTACAAATATGGCTATGTAAAGATCAGCAGGCAGCACTGTGGCAGTCCAATGGGTTTCCCCTTTTTGGTTTTAAGAAAAACATACAATAAACAAATATTCCAGTCGTGGTGTTTCACGGATCATGTTCTTTGATATTTCTCTAGATTTTACAAAATTTGAGTGAAATCCCAGACTCTGCTAAATCTAACTTAAGTTCTTCATATTAATACTGCTTAAAAAAAAAAAAGTGTATTTTCTTGCATGAGAAGATTAATTATTGGATGGTCTCTTCAATTACCAGTGAGAAAAATGTTACTTGTTCCAAAGTTGCACAGGTTTTGAAGATTCAGTTGTTGCAGTTGATGTATCTTGGTAATGAACTGAGAACACTGTCTAAATCTGTGGGACTTTTTTAACTGATGTTCTTATAGCTTCCCTCTTTTTTAGTCTGACTCACATCTTGGATGCTAAATTGCGTAACCTGCCAGCCAATTGCCTGCTATGTAAAATTTAGCTGCAGGGATTATTATTATGTCTAATAATTTTCATATTTTAGTGATCTATTTTTGGATCATTATGCAACCCACTACTCAGTGGGACTCGGCAGAAAAGCAGAGAACAGGATTGGTGCTGATAAACAGAAACCATTTGGTGTGCTCAGCCAGGCACTGGGGGTCCTCTGGGCACAGGTGGTCTGTTTAAAGCTGTCTTGCTTTGTAGCAAGTTGCCATGGTCTTCCCCAAAACACAAAGCTGTTTCCTCCCACTGAAATCTCTGGCCTCTGGGGACGGGAGGGCTTCCAGCAGCTGCTGTATAGCTGTTGGTAGGACTCTTCTGCTATCAAATAGACACGACCCTAAACATAAAACACATTTATTTATGTTTGTGCGTGTAGTAAAGAAGGATTTAAGTGCAATTCAAAACAGTGTCAATACATGCTGGAAACTGCATAGTAAATCACCATATGTTCCAGAGGAAATGCCAAACAAAGTCATGATTGCTTTATATGTGCACAGCTGACTGGCAAGCATAAAGGCAGACTTATGATGGGGGATGCCATCATATGCTTTTCTTCTCTTTGCTATATCAGAGCATGATTAAAGCCCATCTGCTTCCCTTGGTGCTGGGGAAGGGTACGAAAACATTCAGCCTGAAGTTTTGCTGCTGGAGCATTCACACCAGGAAAAAAAAAAGCTAAACCCAAGGAGCTCTCTTAGATGTATTTGTTCTCATTTCTTTTGAGGTAGAGAATTTAAAAAATTGATTTAAAATTCCCTTGCTTCTGCAACTTGTACTGCTCTGGCTTATGTTCATGTTGTGACAGCCTGACGTTTTCTAGTTGTAGTTCTCAGACCAGGCATGTCTGGGAACAAACCTCAGCCTTGTGTGCCGGTTAAGCTGCCTAATACAACTGGGGAGGGGACAGTAAGAATCTCTGTTCTTTTTACCTGTGCCAGCATGGAGTATTTAATGCCTTGCTAAAACCCTAAGTGCGGGTGTAAGAGCTGTGGTATTTGCTGACGTTTTGCAATCTGTTTGGTTTGCTTTTTTCCCAAACTCTTTAAGGATACTTGAAACATCTGATAGAAAGTCAGAGAAAGGACTAATGACTTCTTTTCTTTCCCCCCTTTTTTTTTATAATTTTAATTAAACCCGATTTATTTTAAGTACCGTAATTTAGCGTTCTCCAGGCTAGGCACCTCTGTGGCCTGGAGTCGCTGTGCACCGATAACATTGACTGCTGTGACATCTACTGGCCGAGCAGAGCCGAACAGGAAAAAGCCTGTGGACTCTTCCTCCGTCCTCTTCCTAATGGTAATTCCATCTCGTAATGAGTTTGGTTCTTGTGCAAGCACAGCAGTGGTGGTGTCTCTTGGAGTGACTGACACATCCTCTTTCGATGCGCCTCCCAGTACTTTGTGCATTAAGAAATTTAGATAATCACTTTTCTTTTGGCTTTTAACTTCTATCCTTTCCAGTTCCTAGTAGCTCTTTAATCTTCACCCTCTTTGTTTCATCTGTCTTATCTTTACTCAAGTTTCTTTTTTATCATCCCTTAATAGTATTGGGAACTGCAGGAAGTCACTTTGAAGTCTTCTCTGAATTGCCTTCCTCTCCTAGAACAGTCCTTCTTCATTAGCTGTGCTCATTTCTTCAGTGCTTGAGACCTATTAGCATTCTTATTGCCCTGTTAAGCATTCCACTTTTCTGGGAAAGGTAAGGAACCATTCATACAATTCCTTCTATGAGATCTCATACCTGAGGAGCTTTTCTCAGTATTGAGAAAAATAGAGCTTTTCTGTATATATAGAAATAAAGATGTTAGTAATTCACAATAAAACCCAGCTTTGCATCTCCACTGAACAATGACAAATGGATTACATTTCATAACTGTAGGAAGATTTTCTGTATTCTTTTTCAGAGGGATAGTTTTTCTGCATTCCAGTAGTGCTGCAATCTTCTAAAAATGAATTCTCGTGTGCGATTCTGGAACATACCACTAATGCAAAAAGTTACACAGAAGGCTACTCAGGTTGTTCTTCTTTTGAAAGACAATTTATATTCAGAAGCTTAAGTAGTTTCAAGTAACTTAAAATTGCATGAGGTGATTTGACTGAATCTAGTAGACCTCAGTGGTAGAGAGTGAGGAATCCCTGATGTCTCGTCCTCCCTGTTTCTGGCTGCATACTTCTGTCCCTTATTTTGTGTCCAGAAACTCCAACACTGTTCAGACCCCATCTGCAGGCACATTCAGTTCACTGACTTTATGGCAAAAAGAAAGAGGATGGGTCACGGGAATTCCAGTCTAATGAGCACTATTGGGTATCAGCAAGGGACAAGAGGTGAGTGGGAAGCAGGGCTGAGGAAGGAGCTGGAGTGGAAAGCAGGTTAGTGAGATCTTCCCGTTTTTGGCAGCAACAAACTGATTCAACTGTTGTGTTGCATGTAATTTTCCCTATGAAAAAAAAAAATTTGTTATCTCTTGCTGCCTTTTTCCCCTCTGTGGTCTGCCAGCTCTGTGGAGTCTTGCAGTGAGCTGTGGGCTATGCTGCCATTCCTCTGTCTCATTTTCTCTGGTTCTGGGCAGTTTCTTGCATTATGTTTTTGGTGTAGGGTCTGCCTCTTGCCTAGGCTATCTGGCAACATGACCAATATCCTTCTCTCTCTCTTCTCCCTTGGGAGAGAATTAAGTCTGCCTTTATAGTACATAGTGATTCCATTCCAACGAACGGAAGACTTTATGAGGATTTTCCCCTAGAACTGAGATGGTTTAAACGTACACCTGGAAGTTATGGAGCTGAGGAGAAAATGGGAAACTGAACAAGGTTTTACATTCATTGGGAATTCAGTGTAAAGTTGATATTACATATGCTTTCATCACAAAAGATCATGGTATTGAGGATTAGCATTGGTAGTCTACAATAATTAGAAATTTTATCTGTCTATGGTCTAATTAAAAATGAATTGAAATGAGTAAATAAGCTCAGCATCAGAGAGGAAGGGATAGAATCTCTGTAAGACAGATGAGATGGTCAAAGTGTTGATCACAGACTACTCCTGAATTGACTTTGCTATACCAACCATCATAAGCTTATTTTGTTTTTCAAATTGAAAAGATCTGTCCCATAACATAAAATATGCCAGTGATGGCTATTTACTTATCTGTCACTATTCTGACTCTAGACTTTGCTTTTAAAAAGTTGGACTTGGGCAGTGATGAGTGTTACTGGAAAATGCTGAAAAGTTCCTGCTTATCTGTACCCTCACTGGGCACTGAGGACAGTGGTTGTGATGATGGTATTTCATGATTTCAGTTCAGTAACAGTAAAATGTCCTTTGCAAATTGAGACCCTCAGACTCGCCTATTGCATCCTGCAAGGAGCAGTCAACATGTCAGAGATACTGGTCTGAAGCAAAACAGGTTAAGGCAGAGGATGCATTCCTGTTGCAGTGACGGAGAATTAATCTCTCTGACAGGTTGGAGGTTACAGAAGAATTCAGTACCTTGTGGGATTTCCTAAGACTGTCAGGGACCAGTTGCCCATAAAATTCACTTAACCTTATTAATAATTTTACTCTACATATTTCTTATTTTTCACCCCTTGATATTAGATGACTTGCCCAAATTCACACTGGAAATCTCTGACAGACCCAGGTGCTAACCCCAGATGATCATATTCCTAGCCCAGGTCCTTAGGCACTTTCTGGAGTGGATTCTCTGTAAGCTAGGTCCTGAAAAAGAGCCTGTCAGTCAAGTACTACTTCCAGCAAGCCATAAGAGCTCTTAGACTAGAATCCTACAAAGTAGACTTGCATTTGTAGCCATTTTTGCACAGTCTTAGTGTGTCTTTTATTGACAGATCACTAAAAATTCTCATCTGAAATACTGAATTATAGAAATCTCTGAGTCTTATTTTAATCTCAATCCTATGCTTAGCTAGAGAACCCAATGTAGAGACGATTGACCTTGGCTTAATTATATACATCTACAGTGACTACTTTGTGGTGATGTCATTTATCTGATGGCAAATTTTCAGAGGGTGAGGGACTGCAATTTAATTTCACTTCTGCATTGTGCTGTTGTGGCAATTTGACTTTGGCCTTAAGATGTAGTGGGACACTCTGCCCTTCAGAGGTTTCTCTGTGGGCTGGCTGGAACTAGAGTCTCCTGCCAGGTTTGGGTACAGCTCAGACACTGAGGCAGAGCTCTGTCAGTGTAAAGGAGCTCCAAGCAACACAGTTTGGCTGTTTCCAGTGCAGCCACTATATTAAAATATATATTTTTTTAAATTCTTGCTGTGAGACTGAAAATCAGTTGCCCAGAGCAGGAGTGTCCAACCTGTGAATCTCCAAGGACAATTTGGTTGGTGCCATACCCAGCTGTAGCACTCTGTTTCCCATAGGGCCCCTCAGGAGCAGAGTAAGGGCTGGCTGGGTTTTCCCATGGTGAGCTTCCACTCACCACCATTCTCTGCAGTGTGAAAGTGCCTCCAGCTGCACCTATGATAAGAGGCTCAGATACAACATGTGGGAATGTGCTAACATCCCTTCTACCTTGGTGACTCTTCTCTCAGTTCACTCAATCCAGCTTTTCCTTCTCACGCTATGTCTCCTTCATGGCCTTGTCTCCGCAGAGCTACAACGAAGAGTTTGTCAGCATGCCTGCTAAATGTTTGCAATCAGTAAATGGTAGTTGGTAGGCTTATGTGCACCTCATGTACTCAACGTCATAGAGACCAAAAATAGAAATGTGATTTTCTTCCTAACCTTGTGCGTCAGCCTGAATAGTGTGAGATTCTGCACCTTTGTGTTACATTCTGTCACATTACAGTAAAGATATCTGATTGAATACTAAGTATCTTATTCTATCGAAAATCACAGTGTGATGCTCTTGTAATCTTTCATCGTTATGTTGAGCCTGTTTTTTTGTAGTGCGAATAACAATCACTTGTATAAATTTTGTGCCTGTTACACCATCTTTCTGCTTTTCTCTCAGATCTTTGTATGGTGGCAGTGCCTTGCCTATAGGCACTAAAGTAAGGAAGGATTTTGATAAAGTTTAGGAGATTGCACACAGCTTTTCAGGTAATACGTTTGCTTAGTAAGAATTAATAGATCTGTGAACTGTTAGAAATAAATCACATCTCTTTCTGGCTTCTGCACATAAGGAGTAGGTTTGGAGTAAAGTCCAAAGAGCTTGCAGGGACGTATGCTGCCTCCTTCCAACTCTTGTCTAGGATTTGTGTTGCTGTATTAGAATTTCAAGGCTACAGAGTGACATCACAGAAGGCCTTTCGTATGTCAAGATAAAATGGGTTCGGTCTAAATCCCTGACTTTGGATTCTTTCCTTCCTTACTGAGATTGTTTGGAATTTTTAATTTACACTGTTGTTGGAACTGATGTCTGTGAGTTTTGTGTTGGCTACCTTTTTAAAAAGCTTTTATTAAGTTCTTAGGAAATTCGTACTCTTTCTTATTAAGTCCAAAGTATATTGTCAGTCTGCTGAATTTCTGATGTAATAGTTATGCAAAGCAAATTGTGCCTGAACACGGCGAGTGCAAATAACTATTTGCCCTAAAAAAATTGAAGATATACAAACTTGGACCTGATGAAAAACTGGTGTACAATGTTGTAATTCACAGTCAGTGGCGGAGGTGGCTCCAGGGTTGCTCCATATTCCTTTCTGTCTGCAAGCACTAGTGTGCATGGCTTTGGTGCATTTGTGCTCCAGTACTGTGCATACAGTCATTCAGTTTGTCCTGATAAATGAGAGTGCTTGTGCTTGCATTTCTACCAGCACATCTTTTGAGAATATATTTGAATGCTGTGGTTTCTAAACTGCCTTCATCTAGGGGGAATGCAGTTTTGCAAAGCCAGTGGAATTATTTGGTGAAGATATCTGCTTTTCTATCAGTTACGTAAAATGGGGGGAAATGAGCATGGTCCAGGATAGTAACACAACAGTTACGGGGCTCTAGTCGGGATGGTATCTTACAACAAATACTTACTCAACCTCCTTAAGAGCAGAGGTGCAAGCATATAGAGATTGCTCCTCTTGGAGGTCCATCTAATCAGGTGTTTGGTGTTAGACAGTGTCTAGCAGTACTGCCTAGGAGACAGCACAAGTACAGGATGAAAATGTCACAGTGCTTTTTGGAATAATCTCCTGACACCCAGCCAATTAGGGGAAAAGATAGAAGTAGTCTGTTTATGTTTAATAATCCTTTGTGCAATTTACTTCTATCACTTTGTCCTGGTACCTTTTGAGTCCTCTTAAAGCTAAAATTAAAAAATTCATAAGGTCCATGGCAAGGAAATCTAAAGGTTAGTAGCCAGCTGCTTGAGAAAAGCTACCTTTCTTGTTTTGAACCTGCCAATACCATTTGATACCACTTAATTCTTTTATCAGAAGAGAGGGTGAGCAACACTTCCCTGTCCACTAATACGGCACTAATGATTTTATAGCTCTCTGTAGACACCTCCATGATTTCCTTATTCTGCTTCCTCCCTTTCTTCTCTTCCTCTCCCCTACCCCCAAGGTAGATGTGAGACTACTTGTCATTCAGACCTTCATGCTGAATTTGACTAATAAAGCATGATGAGAAAAAATGATGATGTGAAATCGTTTTCACATTTTCAGAGTCAGATGTTTCATTTGATAATGGTTAAATTAAACCACAAAACACATTAAAACACAAAACAATATAATTAGAAAAAAAAAACTTTGAGAAGAAAATGAAGGATTTTTCCTGCCTCAAAGTACAGCTTTTGAGGATCTGTTCAGGAGCTAACTTCCATGATAAAACTGCATTTTTTGAGTGTGCAAGGCAAATAGCAGGGCTTTTTTCTCTTTTGAAGAACTGAATCATCTCTCCCAGTCCTCGCTCTGCCTTGCAGCCTCTCGGCTGTGAGACCTGCAGCTGTTTCACAGTGGGAGCCAGGTCAAACTGGCCGTGCTGGCTGTTTCCACCCTAGCTGTGGGACAACATCTTCTAGCCAGGATGCACAGGGTCTGTACAAAACCAGGTTCACTATGAAGGAATTGGTCTCCCTGCAGCCTTTATGCAAACATTGATAGAAGAGTTTTTGGTTTTGCTGTTTCTCATCTGTATTCATATCTTTTCTGACTGTTTTAACAGCTAACCGTGGGCTCAGGCTAATCATTAGTTTACTTCTGAAAATTTCAGTCTGACTGCTTATTAGAAAGTTAGAAATAAAGCACAAAGAGCCTCCAGCTTAAATATTTTATTTATTTTTAGGGTTTTTTTAATTTATTTTGTTAATACTACAATGCTACCCAAAACCCCAGACAAATATGGACATGAGGCAATTTCAGTCTTACCTACAAACTGTCAGCTTCAGAAACCACAAGTACATCATCAGGTCCTTTTCTTAGCTTTAATCTCTTTTTATAGCTAACCTGCAGAATCATCAAAACTGCTCTATGACTCTGCGGTATTAATTAATTCTGATATATGAGTTTTCGTGATGAATCTGAAATTCTGAGCAGTTGAGTACATTATTTGGCTGCTACCTACTATGGCAGTGTTGTTCCTAGAGATTACCTGAACACTCATGGCCAGATACTTCTGATTTGGGGGTGACCAAATCTCTGATTGTCCAATTTGAGATGTTTTGGCCCTTATTATCAGAGAAACTGGAACTTATCTGCAGCTCCTCCTATGCCTGCCTACAATCAGAGGTCTAAAATAGACATGGATCATGAACAGAGGTCACTGTGGAAATGTTGACTGACCTTTCTCAGACTCAGTTTACAAACAGGTGACATAGAAAAATGATGACATCTGTTCCACAGCAAAGTAACTGTTCTGATAATTATGTTTTAGATAGCAATAACAAACATAACAAGGCTAACAAGAATTTTTTGGTTAGTGACTCTCAACAGACTTTATCCATTTAGAACATTGTGGAGGTACATGGAGGCTGAACATTTGAGAAAGTGATACGGGGATTGATAGTGAGTGGTTTGTTAAGCTGTTACTGCTCAGTTTTCTTTGTAATGGAGAGAAGTGTGAGAAACCTGACTGAGAAGAAAAGTAATTCACATACATGTAGAGAAATGGTTGTCCTCTGTAGGTCATCAGTGCACATCTCAAGACAATGGGCATCTAGATGATTAGACCCAAGGAAGTAGGGTGAAGGTAAGTCACATTTTTTTCCTTGTAAAGTTTCTTCAGTGATGTAGCACTGTTGTGTTTTAACCTCAGCTGGCAGCCAAGCACCACACAACCACTCGCTCACTCCTGCTCCGTGGTGGATTGGGGGAGAGAACTGGAAAGGTAAAACTGAGAAGTGGGTTGAGATAAAGACAATCTAATAGGTAACACAAAAGCCACATGCACAAGAAAAGCAACACAAGGAATTCATTTCCCACTTTCATGGGCAGGCAGATGTTCAGACATTCCCAGGAAAGCATATGCTGAGCATGATGCTATATGGTGTGGGATATCCCTTGGGTCAGTGACAGTCAGCTGTCCTGGCTGTGTCCCCTCCCAGCATCTTGTGCATCCCCTGCCCACTTGCTGGTGGGGTGGTGTGAGGAGCAGAAAAGACCTTGAATGTGCGTAAGTGCAGCTCAGCAAGAACAAAAACATCCCTGTGTTCAGCACAAATCCAAACCACAGCCCATTACTAGCCACTGTGAAGAAAATTAACGCTATCCCAACCCAAAGCAACACAGGTATATCAAAAAGCTTAAAGTGGCAAGCCAGAGGCCCCCTATTTAAAATAAAAAAAAGGTCAGCAAATCCTAGAGCAGTTAGCGTAATAAAATGGAGAAGAAAATCTGCAAATAGCAATAAATGGGGGATACAGAGATGAAAATTATGTGCTTTTTTATATGTAACTTGTTTATGGGCTGAACTTAAATATTGCTTTTAGTTGCTGGCATCTTATTATTAGAATGATGTAGGAAGACAAACTGAAGGAAGCTCAGTAGAAATTCAGTATGTGAATTAGATGGAATGTGGCACATGATTAAATACCTTTAAACAATTTTTTTAAAAAATATAGTGTTTCAATCCAGTATACATTAAAATACAAAGAGTAAACAAGAGTCATAGAAGAAAACAAAAATCAAACAGCAGAAAATGAGCAATAGAAGCTGCAGCTTTGAATTATTTTTAGTGTGGAGAAATGGCACAGAGCAGCATGACATTTGGTGTTTTATTCTAATACCACAAGGTACAACTGTAGATGAGTATTTGAAGCAAGGGGAATATTTTACCAACTGACAATATGCAGCAAGGTGAATTGGTTAGGTGGGTAAGTGACTACAAGCCTGGATAACTCCATGCTACTGTGGTGGGTTCACCTTGGCTGAATGCCAGGTGCCCACCCAGCCACTCTATCCCTTCCTTTCCCAGCCAGACAGGGGAGAGAGTAAGGTGGGAAAAGAAAACAACACAAATCATGGGTTGCGATAAGGCAGTTTATATTTATGCAAAAAAAGCAAAAACAGCGTGCACACAGGGCAGAAGCCAGCAGTTAATCTCTACTTCCCACCAGCAGTGATGGTCGGCCACTTCTCTGAGAAGCAGGGCTCCAGCACACATAATGGTTGTCAGCAGGCAGCCATCAGAGACAGTGAGTGGCTCTGGTCCTGCTCCTTGCCTCAGCTTTATATCTGGGTTGATGTCATATGGTATGGAACATCTCCTTGGTCAGTGTGGGTCAGCTGGCCTGCTTGGGTCCCCTCCCAGGATCTCGTCCTCGACTGAAGGAATGTTACAGTGCTGTGTTCAGCAGTAACCAAAACAGGGGGGTGTTATCAACACTCCTCTAGCTACCAATGCAGAGCACGGCACTGTGAGGGCTACTATGGGGAAATAAATTCCAGCTCAGCCAGACCTACCACAACTATATTTTGTCGCCTCTCAAAAGGCAAGGGAGTTTTACTTTAATTTTGGAGTCCCTGGTCCAGGGACCAGCTGTCTGCTGCTCTTGCTCGCATACACTTCTCTAAGAAGAAATGAGACAGGGAGGGATGGTGTGGTGGTGTGGTGGAAAGGGTGGATGTACTTGGGTGTTGGTGTGCTCTGGAGCTGAGTGTGATGTCTTTCATGGCTGTTGTCTTCTGCTCCCCTCCCCACAGGCAGCAGGTTTCTGTGTTTGTAACTTAGTGGACCAAGTAGAGCTGGGGGAAGAGGAGTAAATGATGCTGGGCTGAGCCAGGCTCTGCCTCCTTTTCTTCTGCAGAGGAATACCTTCCTCTGTTAGAAAATGGAAATATTTGCAGAGTAAGGTACCACTTACTCATAATAAAAAACCTTAGTCTAGTCTTATATTAATATTTATTTAACACCACAATGTTAAGTGAATAGTGCTGTAGAGGAGGGAAACTATTTATTTTTCACACAGCAGAGGCATTTTGAAAAACAAGAGATGGCAATGCAAAGTCACTCAGAGGAGTGAGCTGCTGAATGCTGGATGTGCATGTAAGAAATTCTGAAAGATGTACTGCTTTCAGCTCACTGGGTGGAAATTAAAAACAAATAATCTGTGTGTCAGCAGGATAACAGTGAATAATTTTGGAGCCCACTGTTGTTTTCAGATTTATGTTTTTATTCATTTACTTCTTGTTTTTAAACTCAGAACAAGGATAGTACATCTGTAGGCCTAATAATACTCTACAGTAGTGCCTGTATTCTTTGAAAGAGTGAAAAGACAAAGGGATATTGTATTCTGATTTTGGATTATGCTGCCTGCCTGACCTTCAGTCACTGTTTTCCTAACTCTCAATAGAAGAATGAGGTGTCTGGGTGGGATGTGTGAATAGGTATGTCAAAGCTCAGACCTTGTTTTATATTTCATAAGAACTTCATATAGTTTTTCTATCCTTCTGAAACATTTGGATTTCATTGCTTTTAAAATACTGGAAAAGCTTTTCCATTTAAAAGCATTTCGCTACTGCCTGAAACCTTCATAACCAGTATCTTCATGGTTGAGACTGTGTGGCTCGTTTTGCCCATGAAGTGAATGTATGGAATCAGATCTGTTTGCTATAGCTGAGGAAGGCTGGCAGAGTTCCTGAAAAGTACGTTTTAACCAAACCCTTTTTACTTTTTTCATCATGAGGTGGTTTGCAGAGAATCCACTTACTATAGGAACAGCAGAGAGGAGGATGGGGTTGTTGCTTGCAGTAATTCAGAGAGTGTTCATAAAAGCAATGTGATCAAACTAAGCAAGCCACATTTGATGCATACACTAAATTTTGAAATGCTGCTGCCTTGGAAAAGTCATCTTTCATGTGGTTATGATTCAGCCCAGAGATGAGTTCCAAGGAGAAATGAGAAATAGAAATGCACATATTGGCTGGTAATTGTGTGAATAGCAATGAGTGGGTAGTTCAAAGCCAGCAGATTGCAACTATTGGGTCTCTCCCAGTTTGCTTTTTCACAAATAGCAATAGTATCAAGGCACAAGCACTTTTTCTTGTTACTTTGTGGGGTCTGAATTATTTCCTAGATGAATAGATGTTCCTCTGCAACATGCTAGATGATAAGATTTTCTGTGGGTCATACTTTAGTGCAGGTTCAACAAGATAAAAAAATTCTCTTTTTTTATTATATTATGTAAATTGTTTCCTGTAGCAAGAAGAATTCCAAGCATTATCTAGGTCATTGCTGGTAGAATTAATTTGTTCATTAAAAAGTATGACAAAAGAAATGTAAATCACATTGCCCATCTATTCTTGGTGGATCATTGAAGTGTATACTGTAAAAAAAACCCCTCAAACTAAACAAACAAAAACATTTCTTTGGCTCAGAAATGGAATAGATGGTTAGGCAGTTCCCCTTTCTATTTTTAATTTCATGATGGCAGCTAGTGTAACTCATTTCATACATATGAAGGCTGAAGTGGGAATATCACAGCTGTATACCATTCAGAATTGTGTTTGCAGAGAATTGAAATCTTGCTGAAGATCTGGACTTCAGTTTTCACAGCATGGTGACGAAATATGTGAGATGATCAATGTACATAAAATATTTGTTTCCTTGCTGCTGTTAATCTTATCCTTGGTGAATACAGTTACCTGTATGTAAAGTTTGGCACTCTGATTTGCTTTTCACATAAATGTGCAGTCAACAGTGATCTTGCTTAGCAAGATTTGATTCTGCTTACTGTGGGTATGGGACCTGTGTGCACTTTTGGCAGTTCATCCACGATGGTAGCAATGGAAATCTGTGCTTCCCCAGGTCATGCTATAGCTGTGTGCTTCTTACTGGCAGGACCTGAGTCAACCACCTTCCTCCTTGCAGTGGATCTGCACTCCTCCTCGGTGGAGAGACAAGGTGCCTCAGCCATCATTGCAGTGACCTTCACTTATGAATCTGCATAATTTTGCTTAGGTCAACATGTTTAGGCAACAAAAAACAAACCTTTTTAACAACTTACTTCAGTGAAGAGCATACACTGAAGAACTTAAGTGTACAGACACTCTACCTCCTTTTCATTTATTACTAATTTTTTTAAACTGGAAACATATTTTACTTTAAAGTCACCATTCATTAAATTGAGAGCTCAATCAGCACTTTGAGAATCTGTGAGATGATGAACAGTGTAATTTTAAGCAGTGATCTCTTCTGGAAAGTTAGTGCTTTATCAGCAGATATCAGAAATCAGACCTGGTCTGAGCTGTGACAGTAGTTGCAGCTGTAACACAGCATTTTCTTCAGAGATTCAAAAGTACAAATGACTGAAAGGTTACTTAACTCCTTGGAAGTCTCCAAAGGAAAAAATCAAGTATTTCTAGCTGAAAGCATCTTTTTGAGAATCTTCTTGTTATAGAAAACAAACTGAAATGCTGAAATAAAAAGAATTTGTAAGGAGAAAAAAAAGTGTCCTTTCCTCACTTTCAATTGTTTTTCAGCCAACAGAATTAGGAAGTAGCCAGTTTGGTAAAGTAACTTAAAAATAAATCTTAATACTAAAGTTAGCACTTAGAAATGCAAGATAGTGCTACGTATATTACTTATTCTTTCTTTTGACCTAAAACCCCATCAATCCAGACTCCTTCCATAAATCTTACGAGGAGCAGGACGGAAATTTTAAAAGGAATTACTAACAGGGAACATCTTCTGAAACTACAAAAACATTATTTAAAGTTGCAGGGTTTTTTTCCCAAACATACTCATTATTATGTCTTTTCAATGAAAAAAATTATTTCCCTACTTGCTCAAATTAATTCTGGACTAGCTAAATTTTTTACAGTGTTTTTGAACATATCTGACATATTTAATTTGCTGAATTCTGAAAAGTACATGGCATATTACATGACACAAAATTCAGATGATCATAAAATGTTCATGATGGGCAAATTTACTTCCCTCATTTCTCTTGGTTGTGTCTGAGCTATGCCACTGAGAGTTTCAGAAACAAAAGCATCAGATTATGTTTTTGCTTATACTACTGTGTGCTGGGAAGCTAAACATACTACAGCTAAGTGTCAACTTTTTTGAGGTGATTTTTAAAAATCTTTGATAGAGAAACATGTTCTTCAGTATAGAGGAAAAAGTTTAACAGCCAAGTGCAACCCCAGCTCTTTGCAAATGCAAAAATGCCTTCTGAAATATATCTGGAAACTGATGCAGAGAATGAGGGGTTCAAATATAAGCATTGCAGTATAACTTCATGCCATCTTGCACTCTTCTCCCAACATGGGTTGTTTCAAGTCTTCTGGACTTACCTATAAAAAGACAAAGTCTCCAGTTTTGAGTGTTTGGGTTACAGTTTTTCTACCTCTGATACCAAAGAAAAAATATTATACATTGCTACAATGCGAATATCCATTTTTCTATGAGATGTGTGTCCTTCTAGAGTCATGTTACTTGTCCCAGTGTTTGAAAATCAACATTTCCAGTCAGAATAAAGCACACAGTTGTTTCATAGTTATGCACACACTGTAATTAAATTTCCTATTTATTACTGTTCCTACCAGTTTTTCAAACAACTTTCTTACAATTTTTTGACCAATTTATATGTTTTATGATTTCCCATCAGAGCATTCCAGTGAGGAACAAAGGTTTATTCAGAAAAAGAAAGCAGAATTATTAAAACATAGATAATGAAATTAAAAGAATATGATAACAAGTTGCCTTTTTTTCCTCCCCTCATTTCTTTCAGGATAACTGATCACAGCAGGCATAATTTCCAAATCTTTTTCCCCCAAATGTAAATGCAGTGTCGCAGTGCAAAAATTAAATTAGAATTAAGGGTAATTGTTGGATATTTATTATGCAGAGTATGCCAGCTAGTTTAAAGACAGACTTTGACATCTAAAGTTAACAAAATTTGTACCTTGTCAGCACTGAAAAAGAAGACACTTGCTGTGTTTATTAATTGATTTATTACTTCTGAAAGCATCTAATAATGCAAGAGCAAAATAGCTATTTATGAAATTAAGTCTGTAATGAATTCATTGGTTGCAATCAGTAATATTAGAGTCAAAGTTATTTTGCCAACAATACTGAAAAAAATGGTACAAAAATGAATGGTGACCTGGACTATTTTTTGCTATTGTTAAACTAGGAGCTTTGGGGAGCTGCTGAACACAGGGAACAGGGTGAAATGAAGTGAACAAGATGCTTCAAGCATTTTTGGAGAATATTAGTTTTTGATATGGAAAATGGTCATGTCCCCTGCCACGCAGAACTGGGTGGAGTATGGGCTTGTTGACATTTTGCTGTACAACAAGAAGGGATCAGGAAGCTGGTTGTAAGACTTTGGCTGAGAAGTGCTTTATTGTTTCCCCCACAGTATCTTTGGTATACATCTTTATTCGGATGCTCCAGATTCCAGATCCTGGGGCCAGTGACCCTTCATTACTCATTGTGGCCTGACCCCACGGCCTCTCCTTCTCTCACCAGCAGTGATTCCAGTACTGGCTCCCCCTCTTCCAATCCCAGCCCCTCTTCCCTTCTTGCACATCTGTCTTCTAAATGGAATTCTCCATGGTGCCTTCTAGATACATTAGAGAGATACTGATTAGTCTTAGGCAATGGATAAGCAACCTTGAGTAATTGCTGTGGAAGTGAAGTCATTGATGTTAATAGAAATGGCTTTAATTTGCTTATTTTCCAAATGTGCCTCATCATGGCATTCAGAATTGTGTAGCAACCTGCTTTTACTCTGTTCCATCCATTGTGCAGTTTAGTATCTCAGCATTCAGTTCATTTTTCAGGTGCTTACTTGACTTAATTTTTTTACAGTGAAGCCCATGATTTTCCTTATATCATTGTAATTCTCTTTGATATTATTTTAAAAGCCTCAGTACTGAGAACCTCCCAAAGTAGAGAAAAATAAAATCAAAATATTGCAATATAAGTGGTTTGCTTTTTGCCACTGGCTTTAAAATTTTAATTTGAAGAAAAGGTAAAACATACTTGGAATTCTAGAAAAGTCTGATCCTAGCTGAGATCTGCCAAATAAACTGTGAGGCAGCCAGAGACTGACAGCAGCAGCACTCCAGCGACATGGCATAAAACTCTTACTCATTTACTGCTCTTCCTTCCCCTTTCTTGTTGCCTGCCGCCGTTTTGCCTCCAGGTTCTGCTGAGGTGTGAATGCTGCATGAAATCTAATCCTGTGCAGAACTGCGTTTTGCTCTGAACAGCCTTTAACTCCAAGGTGCACTTCCCTTTTCTAAACCCACTTGGGGCTGCCTTAGTAACTTGTATGAGGTGTAACAAATCTGTAGACATACTCCCCAAGCTATTTCCTTCTTGACCTTTGGTTGCTTTGAATTTTTCGGATTCTGAAGCTGTGATAATTCTCAATGGCTTTTCCATTTTCTGACAGACCCTGTTAAAAAAGCATGTATTTTTTTTTTTTCTAAATTTTCCAGCACTGATGCTGTGAACAGACTCCAGATTATGAATGGCTTGTATTTGACTGGTTTTCTACTTTCACTACAATCTTAGGAAAATGAGATATATCAATGAAAGAGCTGGAGAAGAAAAGGTGCACTTGCCCAGTGTTCAGCAGCATGTACCTCTTCTGCCTCACTGAGGTCAAAGGTGGGGACAGAGCTGCCTTTGTGAGAGAGGAGAGGTAGAGCAGATGGTATAAGATGAAGGGGTCAGCATGGGTCAGAAATCTCATTTCACATGATGGAGGAGAATTTTTAAACCACATATTTAAACTAACACTTCTGAGTGCTACCCAACCTACTGTTGTAGACCAACAGCCAGTTCTTCCTTTTTGTGTATTAAAGGTATTTCCATTTACAGGCACCATTTACTTCTAAGAACTAGACCATTACAAAACCACACTTTACAGTTTAAGACTCACAATAAAATAGCAAGAGTTACAGTGCTTGCCAGCTCCTGTAATTTCATGAAAAGACTCCATTTGGTGTTTTTTCCCCTGATGGCACAATTTCTTGAGACAAGCATCTATGCAAGGAACCCAACTCATACATTTAGGAATCCCACAGTTATAAATATTTGGAAATGTGTAATACAAAACCTAAAAAGCAGGGCATTTTTGGTTCTTATCTTGTGCATTCCAAAGCTATTTGCATGATAAGCTATGCTATTGTTGATATCATAGTCTCCTCCCAGTTTTGAAGAAAAGAGACAAAAAGCAGCTAGGTTATTTTATACCCACCTTAGCTTTACTTTCCAAAGTCTTCCATTGATCCTGTTTTGTATATAACCAATATATTTTAAATAAATTATTTTATTTTTATTTAAACTAGGCTGTAATTTTAAAATCATCAAAAATATTAAAAAATTTATATTTGTTTGCTATAACATTTATTTATAAAATAACTACTTGATAATAAGGTAGAGGAAAGGAAAAAGATGTAGGACTGTCATTAAAGATTTCGGATGTGAGAAGGTTTTCACAGAAATGTATTTTGTTATTGTGTTCAGAAGATACAGGCATACACTCATATAAAAACCCTATATTTTACATATTTTATATTATGTATATATTTATGCATGTGCAGTTAACTTTTGTAGGCGCCTGATTACAGCAGTAAATAGAAATTCTACTAGACTTACCGATATATTAAAATTCAGTAAATGCCCTAAATATTTTTTTTAATTCCACCTACTGTATTTACTTGAATAACAAAAAAAGATATTGTGGCAAGTTTTTCTTAGGAATATGATCCTTTTTTTATAACTAATAAGTAAAATTAGTACAAAAACCCCAAACCCCCAAAAGCTACTTGGAGAAACCATGGAGAATTCCCAACAATTTCCAAGTAATAGGAAACAGGGTACTGCTTCTTATCAGATATGGAGCAACCTCCCTGCCAGCTGGGAGCCTGCCCTCACTGCCAAAATTGGCTTTTTGAAAACATTTTCCTGGCTACAATGAATGCTTCACGTGCTGCTGCAGGGTCAATATGGCATCCATGAGTAATCTTTGGTTTTAATGTGCTGGACTGTTAAGACATATGGTTCTTCCAACTCTTTTAGTGTTGGTGGTCAAATAGTTTTCTGAAAATATGTTTTCTTTAATTTGAAAGCAGAGAATGGCACAGCATTGCTTTTGATATAAAATATTATAGTGGTGAACTCCAAGAGGAAATAAAATAGGACTTAAGGAGCATTATTTACTTACTAAAGAAAGAGTAAGGCTTATGCCAAATAGATCTACATTGATCATGGATACATTTAGGTGGAATTCAAAATCAGGTTTCTTATTACAGAAGGGCTAAGATGTTAAAATTGGCTTTTAAATAGGAAAAAAAATCAAATTAGGTTCAAGACAGAACTTTTTAAGCTGATGGAGAGGCTGCAGTTGTCTGTGACAGCACAGGATTGGACTTGGAAGAGCTGCCATTGCACTCCAAGTCTATGTTCCCCAGTTCTGCTGACAAGAATTGTTTTATTGCTCTGTTTTATTTCACGTTATTGGAGGAATCACATGGGTGCTTAGGATCATGCCTGTGTGAGGGGATTTATGCCTGAGGTGCAAAGTCTGCAACCTGCTGAGTGAGTTCCATGTTTCACAGTATTTCTGCGCCAGAGGCACTGGCAGAGCCAGAAGGGACGAAAAAATACATTTGGCATTTCCCTTCTTCACACCCCTTTCCTTTGCCCTCTCAAATCTTGCTGTTATTACACAGACAGGTCTATGTGTACAAATTTTCACACACTTATGGAACAGTCTTTGACTGGAGACATCTATAGCATTTATAGGCCCTCCACTTCTAGTGTTTATTCCAGAATTGTTTTCTGTTTATCTCATTCCTTGTTTTTGTTAGTCTTAAGACACCAAGTCAAGTGACTTCTGCAGCAAATGTCCTCCCTGTGTTTTTGCATCCATCACTCCTGAACTATTGAATAAATGTATCTACCAACTTTCTTATTCTGCTCTTTGTTATAATTGCTTCCACAAATAAGCAGTTTGAGCTGAAGCCACTGCACCTTCTTCTGCATGATTATACAATAGCGAGGTCTCTGCAAGTCACTGAAATCACACTCCTGTGCTAAATCTGCCTCTTGCCAATGGGCTGTCTGGCCTGGACACTGAAAACATATTGAGAAGGGAACATTGATTTGCATCTACCTCTAATGTGATTCTTTACCACAAGAAGAATAAACTAAGGGACTTTTTGTTTGTTTTCTTTTAATTTAAGACCATTAAATAAGTGAAATCTTTCTCTTACAGAATGGAAAGGTAAATTAGTATGTTTTGAGTCTTTGCCATTTTGCTCTCCAAGTCTATTCTGTAGCCTAGGCTAATTCTCCTTTGACAATAACCTAATTAATTCTCGAAAGCAGCATTTTAAAATGCAAAAATAGGTTATGTTCTTTTTAAATGGTGGTATTATTGGATTTCAAACAGTAAAAATAACAACTTAGTAAGAATTAGCTTTGTTGTTAAGGTTTTATTACAATGCAGGATTTTTTTCTAGCTCCTCTTGAGAGAGAAGAATTAGTAGGTTTGGAATATTAGATATTAGGTAAAAATTCTTTTCTGTGAGGGTGGTGAGGCACTGCAACAGGTTGCCCAGAGAAACTGTGAATGCCCCATCCCTGGAGGTGTTCAAACCCAGGCTGGATGGAGCTTGGAGCAACCTGGTCCAGTGAACTGTGTCCCTGCCCATGGTAGGGGGTTTGGAACTAGATGGTCTTTAAGGTCCCTTCCAACCAAACCATTCTATGATTTTATGATTCTGTGGCAGAGTTGTGTTCCTAGTTAATTTTAATAACAGTTTTATTGCAGTGGGATTCAAATATATCCCAGAGAAAACAACTACCCCAGTTCAGATTTTAAGAAAGCTGACATTTGAAAGTCTACATTTCAAAGTCATTTACCCATGACTGGAAAAGTCACTGTGAAAGGAATCTCTGATTTACACCATAGCTGCCATAACAGTAACAGTGTCTTTATCTTGGTGATTATGCCCTGCTAAAAATCTTAGCACAACATTCATTAAAAAATGGTAGGTTTTGTTTGCTAACTTTGAGGGTGTGCTGTAATGTTTTATTGATGCAGAAGTATTCATGATGAAGAGATGATAAAAAGATATTTTGTCACTGAACTCCCCATTTATTACAAAATGAATTGGCTTTTATTTAGCATATATAAAGCATGACCCAGCAAAGTGATGTTGCTCCCAATCTGTTTTTAACAGTGATCTTATTAGTGCTCCCCAAAGCAAGGCTGTCATGTTATAGGTACAAAAGCACAGAGCTGTTCAGTGTAGGAAACACCTTTCCCTATTCCCTCCTTCATCCCTGCACCCCAAATCTGCTCTTTGTTTCCATTTATTTCTCAGAACCTGTGCTCTCTCTGCTTGGAAGCTGAACATTGCAGGAGCTTGCTAGTGCTGAGAATGGACAGTCATTTAGTGCAAGAAGGAGCTGATGTTTAGAATAGCATTTACAATCAAGAAAAGGTGATGGTGGATAATTAAATGTTAAGGGAAACTGAAATATTCCTTAATCACAAATTTCATCTCTCCTGCTGTCGTTCCCTACGGTGGGCCACTGTCAAGGAACCTCAGTTCCTCGAGGACCTGAGGACCATGCACCAGCAACCCAGAAGCATGTGGTCCTGGTTCTTTGGACTCGCTGATGACACTTGCCAGGGAGAGCATAAAAGAGGCCATGAGTTTTTGAGGGGGACTTCGGAAGTTCTCTGCTGCTTTGTGTTTGAAATGTTTGTTTTCCTCTGAGGGAAGGGGAAAAGTGCATTCTTGTTCCAAATGGGTGAATGGCTCTAATGGATAGGAGGATGAGTAGGAAAGTTCATACAGAAGAAGAGCAGAAATCAAGATGTTGGCTTAAAATAGTAAAAACTGTAATCCCAGAAACTCTAAAGAGTAAGATCTTTCTGGCTCCATACTGGACAGAGAAGCAGATGAGGTAAATCCTTGAATCTACAACAACTGAAATATTTCTATTACCCCATTCTAGTTGTTCCATTCAGGATCAAAATAATAATTTATAATTTGCAGTACAATAGATATGAAGAATAAAATTCCAGCCCAAATGAACAATCAATCTAAACAACTTTCAATATTGAGAACTTCAACAAATTCAGTGAATGATAGAAAATGACACCCTCATCAAGAGTTCATTTGCTAGAAGGGTGCTTTATTTCAGCTAATCAAAAATGTTTTCTATTACTGTGTAGGACTGTCAGCAGTCAAGCAAAATAAATGGCTCGACCATGGATGCATTGGAAATAAATGTATTTGGATCTTCATGCAGTTGTATCAGCTATCTGAGAGTTACAAATGATAAAAGGATAAATTTAATGGTGCTGACTTCAATAAAGAATAACATTAAGGTAGCTGCAGACACACAACTTTTAAGATATTGCAGTATAAAAATGCGCTTTTATGACTTTTTAGTATATCCCTGCAGGAAAACTAGTTAAAAGGCAAATAAGCATTATAAAAGAACTAAGAGAAAAGCTTTTTCTCATAGTAATTGAGAGAAATCTGTTATGAACTGTTGAACCTGCAATGTAATTTAAATATATTATTTCCTTCTCAAGCTACAGTCTAGGAGTTGCTGGCAACTTATCCTTGTTGAAGATGGTGATGCTGTTGCTGGTCTGTGCTTTCACGTTTATGCATCAGAAGTTTTATTTCTAGAGAAGAGATAGCCACAGGGAGAGCTGTAATTTCTTTAAAACTTGCTCCTAGAAGAAAGTATACTGTCTGCTGATTTATCATAGGTGGGGTCAAATCTTTACCTGATAGCTGCTCTTTCTCCCTCAGGTAGTTCAGAACAGACTAATCTGAGGACTAGGCAGTAGGCACAAGATCAGCAACAAGATCATCAACAGCTTCTGCCCTTTTTTTGTGTGATCACACCTGACCAGCCCTGCTCCTCTTTGGATATCTGCTCCATCATGCAACTGAACTCATGGCAGAATGATGCCATTTGTTCCAAGCTTTTGATGAAATCTGAGCAGGCAGGACTCATAAGTTACACAAAGCTCTCCCCTTCAGCAAGGCACCTCAGAGATCACAGCCCTCTCTTTTAAAAGACCAGCAGAAGAATACCAACAGCCCCTTTTTCAAGGCAAGTGTACATCACAAAACCAGAACCATTAGCTGGTTGTCAGCCTAACAAATGTGGTTTTAATGGATGTAGTTTGTTTACACAAAGCTTGAGCAGACAGAAATATTACATACTGTTCTTCCAAGTCAATACTAAGTCCCACTGGGAGGGCAGTAAAGGGAAAAGCACTGCCATAGCATGAATTATACCACAGATCACAAAAGGACCGAGTGCTTCTTTACTGCATCTTCACTCATAGCAAAGGTAGAGAAAAGGCTGTTGGGTAGAGGGTTGTAATGCCACATAATTCTATGTGTGGTTAAAAGGGAATTGTCTAGTCAAACTGAGCAATTATCTTTTTCAAAGACATCTTTGTAAGAGGAAATCGATATGGTTGTTAATGATAATGCTTTTCCAACAGTAGTATGAATGTACCTGGTAATTTCTAGACAACTGAGTGATAAAAACAAGTTCTGTTATACTCAGTTGCTTTTATTTTTCTGTCCTCTTCATAAAAGTGGCTCTAGGAAAGTCTTGTGTATCTTGGATTATCCAGCCAGTCTGGTTCTAACCTTAATACCAAGGTAAAAAGTTGCTAGTTCATTGTGTACATGTGTACATTGTGTACATGTGTACGTGTCCACTTCTCCTTATTTCTTTTCAAACACTGGCAAAATCTACAATTGAGGCTCTGCAGATGTGTATCACTAATTTCTGGAATTTTGCACCAAGTTTATTTTGTCACCAGGAGCAAAACAAAACTTTTGTAGGAGATAATCAAAGCAAATGGTGGAAAATAACCATTTCCAGTTAAATGCTGTAATAGTATTGTGAGGTTCCTACAACACTGAATTTTACTTCAAAGAACAAAGGGACTGAACAAAATCAACCAAGATCTTTAATTGCAATTTCTGTGTATATACTTTCACATACATTTATTTATAAAATCTCTGCAATAAATGCTGTAACAAAATATTTACATGAGCCTCTTTGATCCCCAGATCAGTCTCTACACTGTTTACAAAATACTCTTAGTAAAGGTATCACTCTCAAATGGATTTCAACACTCCTGTCTTCCATTCATCAGAGCATAGCACCAGTAAATGGGTATGAGTTTTTACAGACAATGGCATTTAAAACAATCCTTGACTCAACCAACAGCTGTGATTTATTATCAGTCAGTTGGAGCTGCCAAAGCACCAGAAGCAAAGAATTGCTTTGGAAAAGGTTTGTATGGGTGGTGTGCCTGCTTTCTGCCTCTGTGGCTGGTGTCAACTCCAGTAAATTTATAGGAGAGTGGTGAGGCCCAGGTAGAAAAATAACTATCATTGAGATTGGGTTTTTCGTTTACATCACTGCACATTGGTAGACAGATCACTGGCAATGCTGTTGCTGCATTATTGTAGGCTGTCCACTCTCTTTTGTCCTGTATATTGACTCATACTTGTTCTTTCTGATTGTGTGTGTAGGAGAAGACGATGAACTTTCTTAAATTTGGTGTGTCTTGTAGCACTGAGATGCTGTTTTCTCGTGGTGAGGAAAAAATTATGAAACTGAGGCTATATTTTTCCTGTTCTTCCATGAAAGACATCAGCGTTTTTCCCCATGGCGTGTTCTTAGAATGTTCACTGGTAGTCCTACAGGCAACCTCACCAGTGAATCAGTTGCTTGTGATATTCAGAGCATTAAAGAAAAAGACCAGCAAATGGAGTTTTCACTGTAACCATCTTGCATGATTATTGCTGTAGACATCTTGCAGAGATTTAATCTGTTTACTAGAGACAGAAATGTGTAACCATTGAAAACTGTCTATAATAATCAGTTCATGATAACAAAGTTATGCCTGGATGATTGCAAGACAGACTCCTGAGTGCATTTTTATGAAAAGATATTAACAGTGCAGAGTTAGATGAAACTGAACTAATCCTGTTGTTATCTATCCTATTTATATTTTGTAAGCAAGAGCTGTCAGCCTGACTAATGCAATAGAAATGACATATATACAGATATTTATCAACTTATTTGAATGACACCTCAGTGGCAGGTAATGACCCTGTGCTGAGGTATGTATCAGTGGATGTTTCCTCTAGACCTTTAAAAAGAGGTACTCAATTTTCTCCAACCAGTCTTCTTCTTGTCTTCTTTGAGGTCTGCACTACAGGGAGAGCTGCAATTTCTCATGCAAATGGATACTGCCTATCATGGAAGGTTACCTACTGTGGGTTTTTTTCACTAACATCCTCTTTCCTGTTGTTTTGCTTCTGTTGCAAGCTCCCTGTGGGCAGCTTTACCAAAGTAGAGCGATGGTTCTGAAAATGCTTCCTGTGAGAAGCAGAAACAGGTTTTCATCAGAATTTTTCATTCATTTTTTGAAGGAAAATAAATCAGTCCTTATTTGTTGAGATCATTTATGTAGCATATGTTTCAGAAGCCAGCATGTGGAGAAGGACACTGTTAGTACTTTCTGTTGTACAGAGGCAGTGTCTAAAGCCTTTTCATACTCTAAACCCCTGCCACTTAGCTGAAAAAAGTAGCTTGCATATTCTGTGGGAAGGCTGGAAAGCATCTTACAATGTGTGCAGAATCGTTCCCTAGTAAGCCGGGGCAGGCTTCAGGTTTTTTGTGGGGACACACTGAAGGAAGTGTGTTACCTGATGGTTAGATGGTTAGATGCTGCATGCTTATCCAAGTGGCATGTTCACATGGGTGTTGTTTGCTCTTGTTGAACTCAAACATTGATATTGCTTCCATCAGAAACAGAAAGAGGCTTTTGTGCTTTCTGAAGAGGTAGGAGGAGATGTTCAGCTGGTAGTTGACATGATGAACTGCACAAATGTTTTAATGAAGGCTGTTCGGGACAGTGATAGTAACTGAAGACACAGTTTCTTAACTTGGAGCTCAGTGAGCATTTTCCCTGAAAAAGTGCTTTCTGGAGAAAAGTACATATATATCATAGACTTATCTTTTCACACGTAGGGGTCCCTAAAGAAAAACATAGCAAATACAGCAATACTCAGCCCAGGGCTTTACAAATGAGATAGAGCTGAGCTTCTCTTTTCTGCTTGCCCTTTTTCTTCTGACCCTTTGAGATTTTCCTAAATGGTTTCCCAATCCAGTAGCAGTTTCTGTTATAGCAGCAATAGCCAACTGGTCAGTGTTTTGTCACTGAGAGGAGTACCTAGAATATTTAGGGCTTTGTCTGACAGCCATGTGGGAGGGGGGTGTTCCATAATTCAGGAGAGCAGTACACCTTCCATCAGAGAAGTTGACTCTGCTCCAAGAAGGCTGATGCAGGACTGAATCAAATAGGAGAGAAGGAGAAATAAAGGATGAGGACCCATCTCTTACAGCAGTGGCTCATAGGAGAGGCAGGTGGTACAGGGCAGGTGGGGTTGGAAAGCAAGGAGAGCTATGGAGGCTGCAGAGCTCCCACTTAACACAGCAGATGTTCAGCTTCGGTCTCTGCTCCTCCTTTTTCTGCAGGGAGGGAATTTGCATGTCTGACATCTTTCAGCGAGTTTTAAAGCAAGAACAGAAATAGCTTTGGGGGAAGGATAGGAAGCCTAGAAAAGTTTCATCTGTCCTACTCTAAATCTACCCCTTTCTGACTGTTTATTTTTCTTTAATAGTTCCTTTAATATGGAAATTGTAAGTGCATATGGATCATCAGACATTTGTTGCTTATATCTGGTTTAGCTGCATGGCAGTTTTAGTCTTAATAGAGAAAACAGAGATGAGGCATTGAGTTTGGGAGACCATGTGTCTCTACACCAACTGTGAGCGTCGGGTTTGCTGTCTAAGGGCATTCCCTGTTTTCTTATAAATGAGGCTTTTAGACCAAGACAGATTAAAGCATAATGTTAAATAGTGGTTACAATAAATACTTCCATCTATTTACTCCATTTTAATTTAGAAAACACATTAATAGTACTGTTCCTTATAATGAAGAAACAGTGAATTCCCAATATTGTAATGTTTCAACAAAGTTCAATTGATCTGATATCTTAATTTTCACAAGTCATTGCAGAATTATTAGTAATTAACATATTAGCCATATATTTAGAGCAAGAGAAGTCTCTCTCCAGTGTCTTCCATGTGTCTGTGTGCCTTCCATGTGTCAGTTAGGTTTGAAAAAAGAGCATGATTCCCAAATGTTCAAGTGTACTGTCCACTCAGCTAAGCAGTTAACCGCTCTACATTTTACTTTCATTGCTCATTCTCTAGTTGCATCTGCAGCTGATTAGGGGTGACAGAGGATTTACCTTTGTCTTCTGAAGTACTTTAAGATGCCAGAAAATTAGATTTCCTTTGGAAACAAAGCAGTAGATGTGCCCATTACATTCTTCTGTTACTGTGTGTTTTGCACAAAGTAGGCTTTTCTATTTTATATCTTTCTGCTTTAATTTATCTCTGTATAACTCTGCTTTAGTAGAGTAAGAGATACCTGTAGCTATAACCAGTTACTTGTTATTTCATGTTGTAATTGCAATTTTGCCCTACCTGGGAGTCACCCTGGTCTGTGCTGACCTGAAACCACAGTTGTCTTTGGAGAATGATGACAAGAAGCTTAAATGGAAGTCCTCAGGGCAAATTTTGTCCCATGTTGTGGGATCTCAGAGTACTCACTGTTTGCTCTCACACCATTTCTGTTGTGTGTGGAAGGGGCAATGTCATTGCAGCTGGATAAGTGAGAGTTTGGCTCTCTAAGACAAAACTAATTACCACGTGGGCTACTGCAAACATAGGAAGCTTTCCTGTTCCCCAAACCGTGTGTTAAGGGTACATATGCACAAGGCTGTGTCCCTTTGTGCTCCTTTCCCATGCACCTGGAAGGTGGCTTGGCCAGGACTGCAAGAGCAAGTGTAGGATCGTGAGGAGAAAGCCTCAGGCCTGCATGCAGTCCATGAGCCAGTCTGTGCTGTTGCCAAAGCTGCCATCCACTGAACTCTTCTCAGTGGTCAGTGCTTTTTAGCTGCTTGCTGGGCGTTGCATGACCTTTACTTTAGCCAGTGTCTGGTGTGTGGCAGCAGCCAAGGAGACAGGTCAGGCTGTTGGCGCGATGCTTTGTGCTCAGCATCCCTTGCTGTCCCTTCCCTGGGCAGACATGCTCGCCCTGGCTCTGCCGTGGTACCTTGCTGGGGCTCCATTGCTATCACTCATTTGAACCATAAGTCCATCCCTATGCCATGACTCGTAAGACACAAGATTCCTGTTGACTGAATTGCCTAATAGTCTTCATAACAAATGGTGCAAAGCTGAGGGACTGCAGAGCTACTGAAGCACCGAAGGTATTTTGCTTGCTGGCGCGCACGCGCGCGTGTAACATATGCAAGGATTCAAGGCTTAGTTCTGATCCTGCTAAAGTAACATAAGACCTAATCCTGTTCCTACCGTGGCAGATTTATCAGAGCATGACTGCTAACACTCTAAAGCTGACTGAGAGACAGCTACATGCTGTGGACAGACAGCATCCAAGAGTTCACTCCTACAGCTACCATGGGAGCAGGAAAATAGCGATGAGTAATAAGAATGAGTGGGGAATGCACAGCAATTTAGCAGCTAACAAAATAAGTGTAAATTGATACTGTGCTCCCTGCATTAATATTAATTATTTCTCTCACCAAAATAAAATGAAAACAACATTGTAAGCACTCATTTTAAATTTTTAAGACTATATTATTAAGGCATTTATATAATGCATTTGGGACCTGCTTTCCTGTTTTCTATGAGAAATAAGAATTTTGGAACAAGATAAACAAGTGAAAAGGAATAATAATTCTGAGAAAAAGAAAGTCATGACAATTTCTTCTTGTAGTCTTTCTTCCTTTTGCTCTTCCCATTCAAGATGCTGCTCTGCCACCGTATGTTCTGCAGTTCTTAGTCTGTAAGAATGTGATTGATTGCAGTAGGTCTCTGGTAAGACTCAGTCCTGTAGGAATGATTTAACTTGGGGAGAATGGGCTTCGGTCACAGTTCATCAGCTTTTTGTAAATTGCAGTATATAGCTGTGCTAGTCCTCACAGCACATTAGAAAGGATTTGCCATCCCCAAAAATTAATCAGTTCTCCACTTTGTTCTGAGAAAATTGTAATTTGCAGCCTCCATGAGAAGCATTACATTTGTTGCCTGCCCTGACTAGTGGACTTTTTTTCCCTTATGCTGGATGGCTGGTTCATCAGAGTAGGTGAGAGGAGGTGAGGGCTGGCTCCCTCATCTTGTGCTCCTGATCAGATAGGCAGGTAGCTTACTTCTCTACAAGTGTGCTCAAAGATGTGAGGAAGCAATTGAAGGCTGTCTCTGTGCAATAGCCATATAGCACAGGACAGCATACCTTCCTTTAAGCCAAGGATTTTTCTCTTTGCATGCCTGTATAGCACACAGCATGCATTGGGCTGATATTTAAACAACCAGTAATGATAGTGGCATATTCAGACAATAGTATTTCAGATCCATCCCCATGATGTTAGAGATGGATGCTGGTTCCCCTCCATCTCCCCCATATTCCTACTAGTAAATGTTCTTTAGTGCTGGGCTGTGTCTCAGGTGCATCATAACCCCATGCCTGCCACCAAAGTGGATGGTGTGACCATAGCTTGGGGTATAGGTACAGACACGGGCAGAGACAGTAATCTGTCAGTGCTGATCAGTCATCCCCTGCAGCTGTTCCCAATCTCTTCTGGGGAGAAGATATTTGCACAGGTAGAAAAAATCCCAAAAAATCAATTTGGCCTACAGAATTGCCAGCTGGACCATACAGATCTAGGCTAAGGTCTAAGCATGCTGAAGTGATTTTCAATTTTCCATTGCAGAGGAGGAAAAAAAAAATGGAAAATCAATATAGTTTCTGTTTTCCATAGGAGACAATGGACAGATTGTATGTTTTAAGGTTAAACAGATGTTTCTTCTACATTTTTTTAATCCATAAAAACAGTGAGAAAATATATAAAGAGGTAAAGTGGTTCAAACAGATTAAGGATATATTTCTGCCTTATTGCAAATATTTTAAAATATCATCTAGGAAAAAGAAGCATTTAGCTTTCATTTAGCTAATGAAATCCAGTGGTTTTCAAAATCATCTCCTTCCTTCTTTATTTTGTACAGAAGCAGAATGAACTTTCTAAGTTACAAGTAAGGAGAAAAAGAAAGATTATTTAATTCTTGTTAGTAATCGCCAGAAGATGGCAAATATTCTAAAATGTCTGGTGTTTTGGTATTTAATGTCAGGTCTACTTCAACAACTTGAAGAGCCGTTTGCTGAAATATTTTGAATAGCTGTGAAAACAGAAATTCTGATGCTATTCTTATCAATCTCTCTACTAAGAGAAATAGAAAGAGCAAGATGCAACATTACCTGAAAATTGCAATATATAGATAGCAGCACAAGAGCTGTTACCAGAATGTATTCACATTTGAGTTTCAGGTGCAGCAATGTATGGAACTATGGAGTCAGTATTAGCCTGATTTCTGATAAATATCTGGTTTTGGACTGCAGTGATAGAAAGCGTATCTTTGCCTCCTGAGTACTTAGACCAAAACTCATTGTGGAAAACACTGGCTCTTATTTTGTGCTTGTACAAAGTCTAGCATGAAAAAGCCCACATGCAAATTAATGGTTTCTTTCTAGCTCTTGAGCCCAGACTAGCCTGTGCACTCAGCCTGTGAGTCAGGAGCTGGGGTGGCTGAACTGCTTTGCAATGTGTCTTCGCTGGCAACTTGTGCAAACAATCCCAGGGACCTGCCATGTTGTAGGCCAGGGGAATAATGCATCGTTCATCAGGGTTGTGGTAAAGGCAGCACAGTTTAATATGCTCTGATCTGTAAGGTTTATGAAGACTTTATTCAAAAAGCACTCTTGTGTGCCCTCTGAATTTTCAACATCAGATAAGAAGCTTTATGCTCCTGAATTATTTATAGGATGGTAATACAGTAGATCTGACCTTTTTACAGGGTAGCATCGTGCAGAAGCGAATAAAGTATTTTTACACAAGGGTCATGCACGCAAGGCATAATCTTGTTGTTTCAGTTGTGATGTCCCCTCAGTGTGCTCTCTCCTAGCCATTTTTTTTGCAATGGCATTTCTTCTGTCTTATGTGTGAACTGAGAGTAAATCATGCAAAAAACCATCTGTTAGATTTTGAAGGAGAGCTTTTGTTTCAGCTGTGATTGATCAAATGCAGTGTTATAAAAACAGTTTAAAAGTTGTACTCATTCTCCTTGTGTATGAGCAGTAAGGCCTGTATTTCCCAGTTTATTGAGCCTGAGCAGTATCTTCTACCTGCTCCAATGCCAAAGCATTGAAATGAAGAAAATTGGCATTGTACTCCCATGAGACAGCAGAACAGTAATGGAATAAGATTTTATCTAAGGCACGGGAAATCCTATGTGTATCTCTTAGAAGTGTTTTAATGCAGTCTTTTGGATTCTGAACCCACAAGCACATGATAAATCCACATGCCTTTCAAGGGCTGTATTTTGCTTTTGAGTCTGATTTGTACAGATGCTAAACCCCAATAAACCAAAACCAAAGAAACACCCTCAATGAATGCACTTTTAAAAACTCCTAGGACACTCTCATATGAGGTAGCTTATGCAGTACAAGTTCTACTATTTATCATTAGCATTAATGTATTAAAGTCTTTCTCCTTTGGTCAATAATTTTTTTTCTTTTTAATATCTGTTGAATTTAGAATGTGTCATATAATTGCTGCTTAGTCCCAGTTCAGGTCAATCAATTTCTTCACTGCATCTTCCAACATAAATGTGAAAAGCACAGTCTGTAAATTTGCCTGTTCATCATTGCAAGAGGCACACAGAGCAATATACAGAGATTGCCGATAGCCCACAAAAAGCCAGGTTTTTAACATCTGCATCTACACTTTGGAGCAGCCCAACCCAGATGGAGCTCATTCATGGAAGAGGAAGAAGGACTGGAGACCCTGAACAGCGCCTGTGTGCATGTACTTGCCCTCCTCTCAAGCTTTGATTGGATTTTAAACATGGGACAAAATGTTAATAAGTTATGTGGGTTCCTGACTACTTCTCACTCCCTAGAGTTACATCTCTCAAAAATGCAGGCTTGGGCTGTGCACTTCCATTGAACTCTGGTGCATTAAATTTGTAGCAGGTTGGCACTGAAGGTCTGAGACTAGACTGATGCTTTAAAGCATCCCTAAGGTGAGGGAAACAAAGATAAATCTAATAGACAGTAGTATTACTCAACTATGCACTGCTGTCCAGTAGGACTTTTTTACTTATCTTGGATGGTAAAATAGGGACATTAAAGATTCAGACTGAGCAAAACATGAATGTGGAAAGGCTGTACTTTCATTGGCTTTAACATCCAGCACAGTAAGGAAGTGATGTGGGTCAGTGAATAAAGGCAGAATAATGACTGCATGGAGGCAACTTTTGAACGTCCCTGTAAGATGCTATCAGATACTTGAAATTTATAATCTTTTAATTTGTCTCAGAGCCTTTTTATTTCCTTTAAAAGCTTATGGTATAAAAGTATGTAGCACTTCCACAGAAGTGCTTGACTTGTAGGGAACTTACTCCTGTAAGTGCTGTGTCTCAGGTGTCCTAACAGCTCCAGTATGGCTCTAACTACAGCCACTTGCAGCACGTGGCCTCTCAATTCCAGCTTGCTGCGGAAGTGACTTCAACCAAAGCTTTAAAGGTGTTTTGTGACATTTATATTTGTGATCACAAAAAATATTGCAAAACTTCTGTAGAGAAATTGGCAAGAGAAATATGATGATGCCAAGCTCTGAAGTGAGATAAGGGTTGAGTGTCTTCCAAAATTGCTCAGAATTTTTTTCATTTGATGGATTTTTGTACAGTTTTAGCCTTACTGCTGAAAGCAGAGGTTTCAGTGATTGGGTAACTGCTTTTCTCTTTAGACAGTTCCAGTAATTATAATGAATCTATGCTGAACTTGTACCTCTGAAAGATGTGACTGGTCAGTTAGCCCTCCTAAATCTGGTATTTTAAGGGCAGGAATGGCCTTAAAATTTAGTGAAATTTAGCAGACCTATTGCCTATGTCTATTATGGCAACCTCCCAGGCCTTGTACCACGTGTAGCAGCACTGTGTCCTTCACAGAGTTTTGTGTTCAGAATGGTTTTCCTAATGCAAGTGTCTGCAAGTGGCCATGCAGGAAGGCAGCCTGTAGCTTTTTGTCCCCAGCACTGCCCCTGGAGGAGACCTTGCTCTGCTGCCAGTAGGTTTATAAGGCACCTTTTCAGCATCTTTATCCTTTCTGCAGAATAGAAGAAGTGAAGCCAAGGCAAAATGATCTCCTCTAAAATTTTCACTGAGAAGGTGATTGAACCAATGGAGAGTAAGTTATATTTTGGACAAAGTAATTAAAAATATATGAGATAACTGATTACAGCATAGCTGGAAAACTAAAACAAAGCAATAACATCTGTAAAGGATTAAGTAGATTTCTGAAAATTCTAATGCACCAAACAATCAAGTTGCCATCTTGATATGTTGAGGATTAGGTATCTTGCTTCAGCTGTGTGTTGTACATTTAATTTCACTCTGGTTTTAGAAGCTTGCCTTCTGCTCCATACCCACCTTACAATTTTCTTTTAGGAGCATCGCAATCATGTGAGACTTCAGAGAGACATTCCAACCATGGTTTTCTAAAAATAAGAATAGGAGAAAGTTAGTATGGGATAATAAGAGTCATGGGGAGAGACTTTTTAGTATGGCCTGTAGCAACAGGACATGGGGTAATAGTTTTAAACTAAAAAAGAGTAGATTCAGACTAGATATAAGGAAGAATTTTTTTACAATGATGGTGATGAGGCACTAGCACAGGTTGCCCAGGGAGATGGCAGGTACCCCATCCCAGGAAATACTCAAGGTCAGATTGTACAGGCTCTAAGCAATCTGATCTAGTTGAAGATATCCCTGCTCATTGCAGGAGGGTCAGAATGGGTGACCTTTAAAGGCCCTTTCCAACCCAAACTATTCTATGACTGTATGAATCTGTGAATGCAAATGGGGGTGAAACTAGTCTGGAGACTGAGAAAACCTGTGATGTTTTAGATTCTGTGTGGCCAGTCTCAGAAATATAATCTCTTTGTACTATGTGAAGTGAGCTCCCTGCAGTTATTCCACATGATTATATGATGAAAAAAAATATTAACTGGGAGATTTTTCTCAAAAAATTATCTGTCTGGGATATCCTTCCATTATACTGTTGTCAGCAGTAGAAGCAGCTCATCATGGGAGCTCAGAGGTGTCTTGCTGCCTGTTTTGAATGAAATTCCCATTAGCCAAGGCATCTTGTCTCCATAGTGCAGAGTTACAGCAGGTTGGAAAGCTGAAAATTCCTTCTTTTCAGGGTGAGGGTGGCTTTACACAGTGTGGACATTTGCTTGTATTAAAATATAATACAAATGATGTTCTTGTAGTGTAGGAAGAACCTTCTTATTCTGAATTTTGCATACAACGTAAATATATTATAACATTTAAATATGATATATGGATTTCCATACACATGTGCTGTATAAGAACAACGTAGCATGAGTCATCTTACTATAACTGCAGGGCTTTTGCAAAACACCCATTAATTCTGTCCAGTCAGTCCCTGTTGTATAGATTGAAAAAAGTATAATGTTCCTCAAAATGCTTACGTCTGAATGCTTCTGTGTTTCAGAGTTTCTTCAAACTCTTTTAAATCAAAAGAAAGATGATCCTGTCCTACTGCTGACTCATGCCTCTTATGTTTCTGTTCCGTTGCATGGGGTTTTTAACATTCTTCAATGTAAATGTATCAAACTGGTAAACCAGACATTTCAGAAGCCACATTTTCTTGAGTCATAGCTATTCTCTGTCTCAATTTTCCTCACAGTTAAGAAAAAATTCTACCACCCTAGCATACAAAGGTTTTTGCAGAGGTTTTTAAAAAATATTTTATTTTTCTGGGGCTGGTTCTCATTGCAAACAAAAAAGTCAATGCAGATACAGTTTTATTTCTCTTGGATGTTTTTAAAATTTCTTGAAAATAGAATTCTTATTCTCAGAAAATCCTTTGCTTCCTACTACTGTTTCTTCCTCATATAGGTTTCTTGCAAAAAAAAAAAAGAGAAACACCTATCTTACTAGAAGACAGATCACAGTATAGTGTGATGGTTTCTGCCTAAATTCTTGTATATATAAAGGAGTATGGACTGAGGTGTCTCTCTAAGTGTTGCATTGCAGTATGCTTTAATCATTTCCCCAATCCCACTTAGTTTCTTGCATTCCTGAGTGGTGCACTTGCAATGACATTAGCTGATGACATTTCCCTCCTTTTCTGACTATTTGAAAATGTGCAACTTTCCATGCTTTCAATAAAGTCATCCTTCAGGCTCAACAAAATCCATACAGCTGTTTGCAGACTGTCTCAAACCTTTCTGTATGCACAGAAGTCATAACCTATTTTGATCTTTATTGATTTAAGTTAAAGGATGAACTGCATGCATTGATACTAAAGAAATAATCTGGCTTGATTATAAAGCATGAGTCCATACTAGGAGCAGACGTGCAATCCTTCTCTTTGGGTAAATGGGCAGTAAAATGTCACAGGGCACTGCCAAAGGGAATTCATTAATCTTTGGAAAGGATAAAGCTACTGCAATGAGAAAACTCCATGGGGAAATGACTCTGTTGGCTGTGCAGGGTTTGGATGTTGCAAATTCTAGTGGCTGATAGAGCAGGTCATGCAGGACCCTGTTAGGAATAGCACCTGGTGAACTCAGCATTGCTCATAACGTAGGAACCTTGGGCTAGAGGGCAAGGCTTTCATAACTAATGATCGTGGCATAACAGGAGGCTTGTCAGATGCAAGCAGAGCTTGACTTTTCTTAGCACTCCAGGCCTGCCTGAGCCTCCCCCCCATGCATCTGGTTTCTGAGAGTGTCTGCATGTGTTTGTGTGAGGGAGGGCTACCTGGGGGGTTCAGATTTGAGAGGCTGAGAAGCAATGCTCAAGGTCAGTGCTGGTTCTGAGCACTCTGTGTAGCCACTGAGCTAAGGGAGGTTGAGGGTGTTGAGAATTTAGCTGTTTAAGCTTGTTAGGGCTTTCAAATCAAACTGGTATTGATTTTGTAGTTGCTGGAATCCCCCAGATTAAAAAAAATTCACTTCAGGTAAATGCAGATCTATTGGAGCATAGTTGAATTAATGCCCTTGGATAAACTAACTTCTCCATTATGATGATACCAGTAGATGCTTTACCACTACTTCTTCATTTTTGCCTGAAAGCAACTGATCACAGTGAACTAAAAGTAGGGACCACTTATTCCTGTTGTGTTACACGAGTTGAAGTCATTTATTTACTGCACTGGTAATTAAATGCTCTGTATATAACTGTTCTGCAAGCATATATGACTCCTTTGAACATTTATTTGTACAATGAACATCCTATATTGCTGGGAAAACAAGGATTGCTTTTATCTCTACTGCTGACATCTTGTATAAAGGCTAGACTGATTATTCACTCTCTTCACTCTCCAACCAGGCAGCAAAAGCAGTGTTTTCCTTGCCTCAGAAACTGTTATGAAGTTGAATTCATTTAAGATTCCCAGGTAAAAGGTGATATTGAAGTGGACAGATACTATTTAAGAGACTAAAGCTTATTTCACAGCTTAAATAAGTATTAAAATCCCCCCAAAACAAACACAAAAAGGTTTGTGTTTGGTAGGTTGCCTACTGTTGCTTACAAAGTTTGGATCAAATCCTAAAGTGCAGATTTTACTGGAATTTTTTACTGATTCTTATCTGTGAAGAAACTTTGCTGTTTTGACCGTGCTTAGTTTTTCAGCTGGAATGAAGGGCTTCACAGGCACCTTCTGTCTTCCCCCTCAATGTCATTACATCAGTAGGAATTTTTGAATGCTTTTGTAGCCCTCTGTGACTGCTGGAGCTCCTGGAACATACCAAAACATCTTTAGTGACCTAGAGACTGTAACTGGACTTAGATCTAAATCTAATCTGGAAAAAAGATCTTCGATGGGGAGAGAAGACTTAAAAAGTTAAGAGATGTGCTGTAACTGTCCTGTGAGGAGTTTAACTATGGTGATTCACCTTAATAGCAAACCTCTTGTAAAAATTTGATGCTTACTTTAGTTGATGTATTTGTTGGGGTTTTTTGCCTTCTGACTGTTATTTTTGTGTTGATTCTGGAACCATTTCCTATATATGACAGAGTGCAGGAGACATTTCGATTGTCAGATATTTACAGAATTGATAGAAAGTGGCCAGGAAAGGAAATTATATGGATGGTTCTTAAGCTGAGGCCAGGCTTTGATTTTCAGAGCCTTTCGCTTGTGACACATATTTCCTGTGTGTTATGAGGCAGAATTTGTTATCAGTTAAACACTTCAAACTTTGTCTCTCTTCTACTTGTTTGGTTTTGGAATGCTAATACAAACTGGAAATGTTTTCAACAAAATCATGATATTTTAAAGCTATGTCCAGCAGTGTTAGAGGCACAGTGATGTCTGCTTGTTGCTTAAAACTACCAGTGTTAAGAGGGTGCCATCAGCTATAGTTAGACACAAAATTTAGGCCTCAGTCTGGAACTGAAGTGTGGGAAGAGGGAAGACATACATCTGAGTCCAGACCCTATCTCAGCTTCGAGAAAGTAAAGGTGAAAGTAGAACTGTCACTCTCACCTGTTCAGACATTTAAGTTTCCTTTTATAACCATTTGACTTTAAAAGACCTAATTGGAGCGATGGCCTCATCAGAGATGATGAATTTTCCCATTGCATCTTGCACTGCCCAGGAGCGCTTGACCTTCCCAGCTGCAAGCGCAGCTCAGTCCTGACTCCTGACCCTCAGGCCTTTGGTCGGGGCAGATTAGCAAGCCACAAAAATAGACAAGCCAGCCACAGGGAATCTGAAGTAACCCAGTCCTGGTTCCCTTACATGCAAAACACATCTCAATGCAGTGTCTGATGCATTTGCAAATTTGTTTCCCGATTTGTTCCTGCAGTCATAGTGGCATAGCCCAGTTTCCATTTGGGGGTTTGGTCTGTGAGTCGTGGCTGTGTTTGGAGCGATTTTGGTTAGCCAGAAAACTTCTGAGTTTAACTTCTATTGTATGGCTATCTACAAATCCAGCGAGGCTATTAGTACCTCAGTCTGTAGACATCTCAGTCTGTAGCACTTAGGTCCTGCAGCACCTCTGCAGTGGCTGGTATCAATCAGCAGCACAGAAAGCTTCTGATCAGTTAGTCCCAAGGCTACAAGAGGAAGGGGGACCCTTGTGTAATACTAGTCCACATCTCTCCTCTGCCAAAAGATGTTTCTTGTAGCCTTTAAAAAATAATTTATTTTCTTTTGTCTTCTGTTCCCTCTCTATAAAATAGATATGGCATCATCGTGACAGACTGTGGCTAGGAGAATTAATGGTCTGTGTTTAGAAAGGATGACGTGGTCTGTTCCGAGTTTTGATTTCATCTCTTTGGCAGGTGTCACCACAGTCATCAAAATGTTTTCGTACAGTTCTGGAGGCTTGTTTGTGTCTCCTGAGGTACCCAGAAGGGAGACAGAGCAGCCTTGCCATCACACTCCCATTTCACTGGGGTTGAACTAGAGGCTGCAGAGCAGCTGGGTCACATCTGAGACGTGGTGATTGGTCAGTGAATTGCTGCATGAAGCTGGCAGCAGAGTAGCTGTGCTGCTTCTTCGCTCTGCCTCCCATTAGGGATTGTGAGCACAGCTAAAGTTCTGGATGCAGCACTAACGGGGTAGTGCTCAGTCTCTGACATGGTGAAAAATAGAACCAGCTACAAAGCCAACAGCAACAACAAATTTTGGCATGTCTCAGGGCTGCTTTGCCGTTGGTAGTTGCTTCTAGGTTTGTCCTTGAACAGGTTTTGAATGTGAAGAAGCCTCTCTGGGAACAAGAACAGCATGTTGTACTGAAGCGTGTAAATGCCTTGGAAATTCTCGGGCAATTGAGAGTGACTCATTGCTTTAGCACCAGTGCTGGAGATCACTTGGCAAGATGCAGTTTCAATAACCAACACAGGCACAAGGACCAAGTGTTTTCAGAGCTGGATGTGATACAGAGATGAGCCTAGGTTCTCCCTGCCTCCAAGGTACAGGCAAAAGTATTCTCCTGTTTATCTAAACTGTATTGTCTACCTGATGACTGCTTCTTCAAAGCTTCAATATGGTAGATGTATCCAGAAGATGATGGACTTAAGAAGATAATCAAATGCAATATGATATGCCAGACATCTATTAAACCAGAAAAACTTGAACCTTCCTTCTGGGCAATCCTGTTCTCTTGAGTTGGGCAAAGATGAGGTTTGTGAATAGTTACAGTATGCCCTGGGAAGTAACTTGACTGAGCTGTCAGTGCAGCCTCTGCTGAGTCCTGGGTCTGCACATCAGAGCAGCAGCAGGCAGCCAGCTGTTCACACCCAGCTCTACACCCCTTAACAACAAACCTGGGCCTCTCACAAGGCCTAATACCAAAGTTAAAAGGATCTTCTGCACCTGAACAAGATTGGAAGGTTGGATGCAGATTATATAAGTGTATTAAAAAGCAAAGCAAGAAAAATCAGATGATGCTGTTGTAACTTATTTTCAGCAAACTGAGTTCCAGTCAGAGTGTGCTGGGGGCAGCTGGCTTGCAGAACAGGTCATATTTAAGATAAATGCTGGAAAATTGCATGACTTACTGAAGCAACAGCTTTTCAACTTATAGTATTCCAAGGATGATGATTTTGAAGAGCATCAGTTTGAAATTTAGCTGTTTTAATGCAAACTAATGTTCTAGAAATAATCCTCTTTATTAATAAACCACATACTTTATTTCCTAAGAAGTCATGTATGAAATGGCAAATGCTAAGTAAAAGGAGTACAGAAGACAAAATCTGTTTGAAATGCTGGATCTGGCAAACTCTCCTGTTGCAGAAATGTCTCATAGCAGCTGGACTGGGCTTTTTCTAACTGGGTAAGACAGATTGTTTGAGGGGAAAGAAGTGAATTTGGAAATAAAATTGAAAAGATTCCTGGGCACCACTTGTTCAAAGAGTGTTTTCGCTTAGTCCAACATCATGAGTGAAACATACTTTATACCTTTGGAGCTGCTGTGGAAGTTATTGCATCTGTCTACATGGGGATGCCTGTCAGCAGCTGAGCTCATGTTCTGCCAAAGTCTGCACATCTCCCTGCAGACCTCCCACTACCCTGTTCATCACACCCATCCAGGCACCAGATATCAGTGACATGGCTCACACTCCTCCCAGTGCACATGGTTGGCAGCACAGTACATTTCTGACAAGTCTTCCCTAAGACCTTCTAAGAGTTACGAGGTCAAATACATTTCTTTTAATCTTTTTTTTTTGGAAAGCTCTTTTAAGAAGTTTAGTGCCTGGCACTGTGTTAGAGATAAATGGACTGCAGGTGAAACTGGTGATATCCAGCACTTCCTACTGTCTGTCCATGAGAAAGAGGCCTAGCAGGTTCAGCTCTTTGTGGTGGAAAAATATTTTTGTGCCCTGACTGTTATGCTGCTGAACTTTGGGGAGCGGAGAGAGAAGAGGACAGTTGGCAAGTATTTTAATTCTTGACCTCTTTTGATGCAAGACTTGACTTTGAGAGAGCAAAGGCAGGCAGTGTATTTACTGTTCTCAGCCACTTTTTAGAGGCAGTGAGAGCACTTGAGCATGTTGTCTCCCCGCTCCCTGCAGTGTTGCCCTGCAGCAAGGACATCACCCTTGCCCTGCATGTCGACGTGTCACCCTCTGCTTGTGGGTCTGGTGGTCCTGAGGGCTCTGCTCTGAGCATGGATACAGCCACCCAGGCAAGAAGCACAGTGGGTCAGCTCATTACTCACCACTTGAGATAGAGGACAGCTTTTCCTTGCAAAGAAAGTGTGCGGCACATCAAGAGATGCTCCAGTACTGGTATCCTGCCAGGGGGACTCTTGTCCTGAGACCTGGCATCAGATCCAAGTTATAAGTGAGCAGCTTTCAGAGTTCAGGGGGATTAAATGATCTCTGCCAGCATTGCCAAGCCCTCCTTGACAGCATTTTCTAGAGCCTTCTGTCACTGAAGGACAAAAGCTGAATCCAGGCAGTTGCCTGGTGGTTCCATCCACTTCAGCCAAACAGGCGTTTTGGGCTGAATGCCCCTATAGCACAATGAGAATAATGGAAATTACAGCTGATTTACTATGCAATTCTGCTTCTGAGCCAAATGGTTTCCATCTGAATATGAAGCAAATTTGCCAGTGTGCTGGTATAATGAATGCACCATCTCTTTGCCCCTTCTGTGCCTTTGCAGTCAAATATTTGCTAGAAAGTCCAGCATTAGATAAAAATCAGGAAGTGAAGGGTAGAAGTCAGAACTTTAAAGTTTCTCTAGATTTTACTTAGTATATAATAGTAGCTCAAAGTGTTGGGAAATGGATAAATTAAAATAATGGAAACCTGCTTTGTGCAGGTGAGCCCAGCTGTGTGTGTATGCCATAGGCTTGCTTCAGCAGGGTCAATATGCCAGGAGTAGTAGGAATTGAGTTGTGCTGTTTCATCTCAAGATAAAATGTTTGGTCCTGTGGCCTTTTGAAAAACCTGCTGTAAGTCTGAAAGCACTGTAGCATCTTTTTATGAACCTGTTGCCAAAACCTCTGCAGTGAGGCCCCTGTGCATCAGTAGCACAGAGACAGATAAAGCCTGATATAAATTTGTGCTGTCGGCAGAGTGGTAATAAAGGTGCATGTTGGGAGAGTTAAGGGGCATTTGAGAGGACAGCAGGGGTGGGGGATGAGATGGATCTTTGACAAACCTCTGAGTCCTCTAAAATCTGTTAGTCCTTCCCAGCCCCCAGATAGTCTGTGATTAGAAAGACACGACGATGGCTCAGGTCAACCAGCTCTTGAGCTGTGATTGCAGTAGGGAAGTGGGCACGCAGAAGTTGTGTGGCAAATCCTAACTGATGGATGAGTTCCCATGAGAAATGGGGTTATTATGCAGTACGGGTGATGGTCCTAAAAGCAGTTCATTTGATTAGGATGTCGTTACGTGAAAGATTAAGAGTGCTTTTCATTTATGTGGGATGCTGAAGCTATTGCCAAAATCCAGCTTTTGGTCACTGATGCTGGTTGTATAATGATGACTGCTTTGTGTTTCTGAGGATTGTAGCCTCTTAGTTGAAAACAATGTCAGGAAGAGGTTCTTCAGCATTGTTTGCTGCAAGTGCAAACACTTTTATTTTCTCTGAGCTCTCTGTTAGATTGCCCAGCTGGGTCTTTGTCAGGTAGGCACACATAACAGGTCAATCTAAGCGTTGCTTACTCAGATTCAGAGTGATGCACTGGGCCATACCTGCTGTTGTCTTTGCTTGAGTTTAGTTCCATGACTAACATTATCTTGAATAACACTGTCTTTTTTTTGGTCTCAAAATAGAATTCTCGATTAGATGACAGTTTCCACTATATTGAAATACTCTCTTCTTTCTCCTATTATTTCTACATGTACTTAACTGCTGCAGTCTTCAGTTGCTAAGGAAATAGTTTCCTTTTCTTGATATATATTTTTAATGTCTCAGCCTATGCCTGTGGTGTAGGATCATACATCTTTGCACCTGGACACATTTAAGTAGTTTTGGGACTAGTAATTCTTGCAGACTAGATGTCTTGCAAAGGCATAAGAAAGAGCAGAAAGGAGAGGAGAGCTCTCATGGAGTCAGGAAGAGAGCGATTTTTGATTTCGTTTACTTAATTCTGAGCAGCTAAACAAATTTGTACACTGTAGTCACAATCCTTGTCATAACAGATTTTTTTTTTTAAGACGATTATTCTATGTAAATATAAACCATAAATGCACATAGGGAACTAAAGAGCCTGTGACGCAGTGTGAGGAGGAGTTAAGCTGAGATTACAAAGCTTTGGTGCACTCCTAACCTGAGATATGGCTTCTCCTGGATACTCATACAACTCTGAAACTCAAAATCTATCATATTTTAGTGATGCTTAAAGGTTAAGATTTACTGTCCCAGTATTACCAGTGGAAGAGAGGCAGTTTATTCAAGGGCAAGCTCTGTGTCACATCTCTCTCTTTTCTCATCTCAGAACAGTGGCTCAAGGAGAAAACTGTTTTAACAGTGTCCCTTAGGAGGAAGCAAGGAGATGTCACCCCAGGTATTTAAGTTTAGTCCAATGTGACATTAGAACATGGAAGAGGTAGAGATGGCAAAGCACTATGGTTAAACAATCAATGTTTTATTGATCACTTAAAAGCATGTAACCACGTTGACATACAGTCTGTGCTCTGCCTCTCTTAAGCTACAGCTGAACTCTTTAAACCTGCCTGCCTCTCAAATGAAAATTGGATGGTTTGCATTGCCTCAGTGAAGTGGAAAAACAGAAGAGGAGAAAGCTTAAATGAAAAGCTGTCTGTTAGATGAAATGAAACATTTTAGTTTGGTGAAATGAAGGGTCAGTTGCAAAGCAGTAGCGGGGAACTACTAGATAAAACCGGGATAGTTTTCAGGTTCATGAAGTTAATTTTTCTCACTGGTTTGAGAAGATGAAGAGAATGGTAAAACTGCTATCCAGGGGGATTCTGGGATTAGGCGGCATCATCTCTCCAACTGAGACTTTCTGTTTTGAGCCAATGGTGAGGGTGTTTGCTAAAGCAGGAGTCAGAACGTGGGGATCCCATCCCCTGGTGAGGGTGTGTGTCTCCAGGCCGGAGCACCAGTTCTGTCACCTGCCTGAAGGAAGCTTGGGGACCTCGGTTCCAATCCCTGGTTTTAAAAGCCCATCCTGTTTGACTCAAATGGAAACACTATCTCTTGAGTGGCTCTGGAGCACGGAAGGCAGAATGCCTATAGTGTATGTATCTGAGCTGAAAGAGCACCTCTCCCCAGGGTAACTTCAGCCATCCTGACCTGTGTCTCACTTGCAGCAGTCGCCTTGTCACCAGCACACAGCTTTGGCAAGGGAGGGAAGGGGAAGGAAAGCTTCCCTCACGGCAACTCTGTGCATTTTGGAGTTTTTGTGCTGGCTGGTGACTGGAGCCATACTCCTGAAAGGTGTGTTCAGATCCTTTTGGCAGAGGCGAAACAGGAATTTGCTTTCATCTGTCTATGAGTACTCTCAATTACTCAGAAAAAAAAAAGGAGACAACACTGTGACTGTAGTGTCCAAGAGTCAGAAGCAAGCACAGTTTTTCTAAACAAAACCTTTTAACAAAAGTGGTTGCAAATGCAGTCTGAATTTATGATGATTGAAATGGCATTTGGGGATGAATGAAGCTTTGTGAATGCATATCTGCCTGTATCTGTATGGCAGAGGGTGAGGTGTGATACAAATGAAGGCTGGGTCAAAGGCAGCTTTTAGACTCACATTTGATGGTGTCAGGAAGTCTGGAGTTTGCAGTTCCTACTGCTCCTGGTAAAAGGCATGTAGAGGTTTTCAATATTCAGATCTAACTTTGCCATTCTTTGAATACAGATGATCATTAATATTTTAAAAATTAGTATTTCAGTCTGCTTGTGAAGAAACAATGCTCTCGTGCTGAATTGTCCTTGTTTTCTTCTTCTAGAGCAGTTGTTTTCTTCAGGAGAAATTCATTAATGTTTAAGTTAAGTGTGTCTGAAATCACAACTCTCTTGACAAATTTTATTGAAGATCTCCTATCTGAAACTTGTAAGGGTGAACTCTCACCACTTGTAACAGAAAGGGATGTCTCTCACAAGTAACAATTCAAACTGCTGATAAATACTTGTCTGGTTGACATCAGACATTGCAATATGTGCTGGTCCTGTGATGTTTTCCCATGAAACATGCAGTTTTGCCTCATTGAATAATGACATTTGGCTGTGTGCATGTATAAACTGAAAGCCCAACACAACCTTAAGCATGGCTGCTATGTAAGTAATCAATAAATGTAATGGCATTGGCCTTATGCAGAGGATTGAGAAATTTTTGTAAAACTCTTGGAGAGGTATGAGTGAAATATACTGATAAGACAGAAAGCATCTACCTCTGTCAGTATTTGATCTATATTTGCCATGGGATCTAAGTGTCTGCTTTCAAAGAAGAAAAATACGTGAAACAAAATCAAGAAATACAGTTCTAAATGATTCTCTGTGAAGTTACTTGGAGGGATCAGTCAGTTCTTGGCTATTTTAATTAGCTCACCTGTGGATTTAGCAGACAGGAGTCAGCTTTCAGTTTTGACAATTGACAAGGAAGAGGGGCCATCACTTATCAGCATCTGCAACTGGACTGTGGGAAAGTGGCAGAGATGTCTTCCTAGGAACTGCTAGCTTAGAGGAGAGCCCATAATGAGAAGGTCTGAAACACTTCACTATAGTCAGCTGTTTTCTTGCCTTCAAGGTTTTAAGCTCCTGGCTGTTAGTTAGGGCTGAAAGGATTTGACAGCTGCTTTGGGAAATGGTGAGCGATGTATTTTTTTGTTGGCCATTCTCATTCAGTTATTAATAGTTTGCTTCCTTCTCACATAATGCTATCCAAACTCTGGAACACAAAAAGGACAGACCTGTTGAGTGGCACTGGGCATTTGGATTGTGCAGCCATACTGGGCCACCTACTTGGGTAGACAGTTTATTCTCTTTTTATATAAAGCTGCAGGTTAGTTTGCTTTTCTTCAATATGATAGCTAAACTTTAAGTCTGTTAACTTAGAGAGAAACACAGGAAGAAGAGTTCACATTATCTTAGGCAATTTATGCAGAGAACTTTCATCTGAGCATAATGTAATTGTCAGTTTATAATTTCAAGAGCTGCACAAGCCTCATGCATTGGGGACAATGAGCATTGTATTTGTGTAGATTGGTTTGTGAGTGGGCACTCGAAGGTAGCTGAATGACTCGTAAGCTTTTGGTAAGCTCTGATTAATTTGAATACATTTGAAAATACATTTGATTTCTCTCTTGGAAAGTAAAATACCTGTCAATCACTGTAAGCCTAAATACAGAAAGCAGATAAATGAAAACAGAGGGAAAAAAGTACATGAAAGGAAGACAGTGGCTAAGAGGAAATTATCTTAATGGCAAACTAGTGTCTAAAATGTAATCACAGAAAACAAACTATATAATTTAACTGTTCTCTTAACACATCATTGCTTTTCTCAGCTCTACAACCTCTGCATCCATTTCAGATCTCAAGTGAAATCATGTCTGAGTTAGAGGTGGGGAAAAAAAATCTCAAATCCATGACTCTCACAAATTGCCTGGTTTCTTTCAGGAAGCACTTAATAAATGGCAGCAAGCCACAGGGAGCTTGGAGAAACAGACTCTGACTCTTGAGAAGGCACGTTGTACAGATTATATGACATTTTGTATAGTTGTAATTTAGGTGACAGAGAGGCAAGTTCCTGCTGTGCCTTGGGCTCTTCTTAAAGCAGTTTTTGAGGTAGTGTTGTCTACCCAAGAATGCAGCTAGTATGTTGATCTGGAATAAAAGATGACACTACATGAACTGTTTGGGTGTCTGGCATGTGCACACAGCTAGAAAAGTACCCCATGTGCTAAAGAAAAAAGGGAAAAAACCCAAACCCAACCAAACAAACACGAAAATAGTATTTTATAGGAGTTGCTGCTAGAAACTGCTGACACTTGGCTGTCAAAAAGAATAAACATTCTTTTTTTCCTCATGTGCTAGAAACAAGAAGTTTCTACAGAGCATTTCGCATCTTGATGGACATAGTAGTTCTCAGGGGGTATAACATTCCTCCACTCTGCTGGCATAATTTCCCCAAAGCTCTTGTCTGCACATCACGTATTTGTTTGTAACAGCTACTTTTCATCTCAGAAATAATGAATTTCTAGTAGATCTTTAGCAATATATATTTTAATGGGTTTTTTTCATATTACTCTTGCATTCTTTTTATGTTAGTCAAGGAGGTTACTAAATGAGCTATAATTGTGTCTATCTGAACTATTGATCAGTGTGGTTTTTAGTTTTAGTTGTGTAGTTTACTAATGACAATGTTTTAGAGCCTATTTGGGGGAAGAGATCTCTTGATGCCTCAAAACCCTCTAGTGAGTCTGTTGTAGATCAGGCAGGTTTTCTCTGTTATTTCCACTAATTGCTTTGGACATAATTCTGTCTTATTTTCAGTAGTATTTTTGTGAAAGCTTTTTCTTTTTCATTCAACACTAGCACAGCCTGTAAACATGGATTAGAACAAGGAGTTTGACATAGAGGAGTAGATCTTGAGTTGTGCAGAACTTCTAAGTAACTAGTAGTAACATGATTAAATGCTAATATTTGAGTTGGTATTTCTAGAATTTGTAATTAGGCTACAAAGCAGGCTGTCACAGAGAAGAGCTTCAGTACTGCTGAAGCTGATAGTGCTCATGTCAGTAACATTTAGCCCAGATGTTGTTCTGTATAGACTAAAAATCTTGTTTCCTCTATTCATCTGGATAGCATGGATGCTCATGAAATTATGAAGTTGTGTCTCTTCCAAACACTTGCATATTAATGATCCAGAAGTCTAGTTTTTTGGAAAGTAAGTAGGTACTGCTCTGTCTGAAGGGCAGGGTGACTCCCCACCTTGACAACAAAGACCTCTTGCAGGAGCAAAAGCGTTGTGCCCGTCTGTGTGTTGGCTCCTGGGCTGTGTGTCTCCCAGGTGTACCTGAGGTCTGCCAATACCAGCACTCCTGGTACCAGCACATCTTTACAGCCCCATTGCCAGGACCTTCTGAATCTTGGTTTGCTTCAAATTTTCAGATTATTAATCAAAACTAGAGATGTTTGGGATTGCCCAGGAGGGATGTGGCATTAACTGGAGGGAAACCATTCCTCTTCAGAAGCAGAAACCAAATTCTGCTGCTGTAACAAATAAAACTAGAAAGCACTTAATGCCATCCACAACATTACTGCGTACTTGTGCTTTCCTTGCGTGGCCCTAAGTCTCATGCACAAATACATTTCAGCACAATGCCGAAACCCAGGGTCAAAGATAAAACAACATGGGACTACAGTGGGTGATCTGCATCAGCCCTTTAGCAGGTATGTGGACTTTGAGGATTGTGCCTTGAAACTGGAGCTGCATAATGGGATTTGCACTCTCACCTGTCAGAAATGTGACCTGTGTACTTCTCCACCTCCACAGCCCAGAGGTACTACCAAGACTGGCATTTAACCCAGCAATTGTCTATGGCAATAGATAATGGAAGTGAAACCCCTTGCAGATTTTGGTGGGAAGCTTCATAAGCCTGCAATGTTGCTCCTGTATTTTATAAGAAGGTAGAACCAGTAATTCCCTCCTTTCTGACAAGCCATCACATATAATTGCAAAAGACACAGTCTTCTTTCTCCACCTTTTCCCCTGACACTTGCAATAGGAATTCTTCATCATTGTACCCTACACTGATCACATGCAGCTTTGGTTTCTTTAACATCAGTGTCAAAACCATTTTTATTGCCAAGTCTTCTGTCTTTTTCCTTTTTTTCCCCTCTCGCTTGAAAGAAAAAAAATAAAAAAAAGAAGAAAGATTGGATCCAATTTTCATCGAACTAACATCAGCCTGAAGATATTTTCATCAGTTCTTGGCAGATCCTAGATGGACTGTGTAATAATAAATGCCTTCTCATGATTGTTTTCCTCACGCTTAGGTTCATTTTCTGTGGGCACTGTATGAAATAATTTTAAACTTTTAATTGTTTATGATATCTGGCACTTCCAGACTCTGTGAATGTTTCTGTTTCTGTGAAAGAGAATTATTAAGCACCAGAGAAAAAGACTGCCATGCTACTTGCTGTTAATGCTGAGGAAGACCTGCCAAATCTTGCAGTATTTGTGCATGCTATAGAGGTGGAAAGAAGGGAAGCTTGCAGAGCTAATAATAGCAGCAGCTTTGTGGCTGGGAGCCTCATAATTGTAACTCCATGATGGCAGTCTGATTCAAAAACATGATGAAATCCGTATTTCTATCTATTCCTGTGGGTCTTGGATCAGTCCTTACAAATCAAAGTTGAAAAGAAATTTGGATGCTTTTGCACAAGACCAAAAGATCCTTTCCACTTCAGATGCAGGCAGGTCGTTTTTAGCATTTGACAGGTTAAGGTTTTCAGTATATTCACAATGTGGTTAAATGAAGCATCCCCTGATCTTTAAGCCTGTATCATGCAGTGATGGCACATAGGGCGAGAATATGGTTGCTGCTGCAGTATTTCTGCCTTGCCTTTCTGTTGATTACCTTCTTGGCAGCGTGAGGAGAAGTAAAGAATATGACTTGCCTTGATTTGGCAGGCAGCGTCGTTCTAGCAGGGCTCATGAACATCTAACAGTTCAGAGGTGGTGAAACCCCTCAGTGGGCTGTTCATTACAAGAACAACTACAGACAGTGGACTTCTTAATTCCCTGTGTGCACCAAGTGTGCTTCCCTATTGTACCAAAGCAACATGTCATTGTTCGGTGTTTCAGTCAAACCTAGGGAAGCTCCAAAGTGATGTCAAATCTACGTAGTACTACACACTAGTGGCTTGTTGGTCCTCCCTCTCCCCATATGCAAATAAAGGGAATAATAATGGTAAACCTTTGTCTGAAATAGCTGAGCAGTCTGCTCAAATGATTAAGGTTCAGATTTTCAAGCCTTTATTGTATTTTCTCCTGATGTGTTTCCCTCTGGTATTTCTTCTATCGCTTGCATTGGGAACATTTCCTCAGTAGTGAGTGATGTGGCTGTTCCAGATTTGGCCTATGTAATTATTTAGGGTTGCCTAGGAGTGTTGAAGGAGGCAATAAGAACAAAGCTTTTGTATGTGGCACTTTACTACAAATTTGTTTGCTGCTTCCAAATACTTTTAACTCCTGAGCAGGATACCAGTTTTGTCTGTTTGATAGCCCTTAATGGCTTTCTCTACCAAGAATTTGCCTGGCTATTGAATGCATGCAGACTTCTTTAATTAAATTCTACAATTTAATTCTAGCTCTGAATGAGAGTGAGAATTTAAGCACTGAGCGCTGCCAATTAAAGATACTGGAAGGTAGGAAATAATTGAAACATCTGCAAAGAGTTAAAATTGGAAAGCTTAGAGTTCAACTGAAAATTTCATATTAGTAATACTACTTTCTAAATACTTTACAGTCATAGCTGAATTGATGTAATACTTCTGTAGAGATTTTTAAACATAAGACCCTACAATCATTTTTAGAAGTGAATTTTTAAGTTTATGAGAGAGCAAGGAACCAAAATGTTTATCCTCCCTGATAAACAATGCTGGAAAACTGGTACACAATGGATGAGGAAAAGATTGAGGTACTCAACAACTTTTGCCTCAGTTTTCAACAGCAGCTTCTTTACCCACACCTCTTGAGTGGATGGGAAGCAGGATGGGGACGGGGGGGTAAAGTCCCTCCTGCTGTAAGTAAAGATCTGGTTCATGACCACCTAAGGAACCCGAATATATGTAAGTCTATGAGACCCAGTGAGATGTATCCCAGAGTCCTGAGGGAATTGGTGGATGTAGTTGCCAAGTCACTCTCCATGGTATTTGAAAAGTCATGGTAGTCAGGTGAAGTCCCAGGTGACTGGAAAAAGCATTGTACCCATCTTTAAAAAAGGATAGAAAGGAGGACTCTGGGAGCTACCAACCTGTCAGATTCAGCGCTGCGTCTGGGAAGATCATGGAACAAATCCTCCTAGAAGCTGTGCTAAGGCACAAGGAGGACAGGGCGGTGATTCAGAGCAGCCAGCACAGCTTCACCAAGGGCAAGTCCTGCCTGACCAACCTAGTGGCCTTCTGTGGTAGAGTGACTGTGTCAGTGGACAAGGTAAGGATTACAGATGAAGCTGAGATTAGCTCAGTTGGTTTTAGCATGCTGAGTTATTAACACCAGGTCATGGGTTTGATCCACATATAGGCCATTCATTTAAGAGTTGGACTTGATGATTCACATGCGTCCCTTAACTCAGAGTATTCTGTGATCATGTAATTTATCTGGACTTCTGTAAAGCCTTTGATATGGTCCCCCACAATATTCTCCTCTCTAAATTGGAGAGAGATGGATTCTATGGCTGGACTGTTAGATGAATAAGGAATTGGTTGGACAGTCACATCCAGAGGGTAGTGGTCAATGGCTCGGAGCCCCAGTGGACATTGTGAAAAGTGGTGTCCCTCAGGGGTCTATACTGGGACTAGTGTTATTTAATATCTTCATTAATGACATAGACAAATGTATTGAGTGCACCCTCAGCAAATGTGCAGATGATACCAAACTGAGAGGTGCTGTCAACACACCTGAAGGACAGGATGCCGTCCAGAGGGACCCGGACAAGCTCAGGAAGTGGGCCCAGGGGAATCCCATGAGCTGTAACAAGGTCAAGTGCAAGGTCCTGTACCTAGGTCACTGTACAGGACCTTGATACCTTGATATTGATACCCTGGTATCAGTACAGGCTGGGGGATGAACAGATCAAGAACAGCACTGCCAAGAAGGACTTTGGGGTGCTGGTGGATGAGAGGCTGGACATGACTCAGCAATGTGCACTGGCAGCCCAGAAAGCCAATCGTGTCCTGGGCTGCATCAAAGCAGCGTGGCCAGCAGGGTGAGGGAGGGGATGCTGCCCCTCTACTCTGCTCTGGTGAGATTCTGGTGTCCATCTCTGGGTTCTCCAGCAGAGGAAAGACATAGACCTCTTGGAGCGAGTCCAGAGGAGGGTCACCAAGATGACTGGAGGAATGGAGCACCTCTCCTGTGTGGAAAGGCTGAGACAATTGGGATTGTTCAGCATGGAGAAGGCTTTGGGTGACCTAATTGTGGCCTTCCAGTACCTGAAGGGAGCCTACAACAAAAACAGAGAGGGACTTTTTATGAGAGCATGTGTTGACAGGACTAGGGGGAATGGCTACAAACTGAAAGAGAATAGGTTTAGATTAGATATTGGGAAGAAATTTACTATGGGAGTGGTGAGACACTGGAACAGGTTGCCCAGAGAAGGTATGGATGCCCCATCCCCAGAATTTTCATGAACAGGTCAAATGGGTCTCTGAGCAGTCTGGTCTAGTGGAAGGTATCCCTGCCCATGGCAGAGGGTTGGAACTAGATGAATGTTAAGGTCCCTTCTAACCCAAGCCATTCTATGATTCTATTATTCTATTATTCTATGAAACTTAGTCTTGAATCAAAAAATAAAGGAATCTTTCATCAAGATGTGATGATGGATTCTGTGTTACCATCAAACCAGGTGTTTTTCTGAAAGATGCAATCTAGTGGTAAAAATATTCCCCTCAAGGAATGCCTTCAGAGCAATCCTATGACTTGCCTTATTTTGGAGGTCACATTGCCATCTGTTATTCTGGTCTTATCATAAAGAAATTATGAAACTCATATTCATGAATAATGTTCAGGTTGTGTTACTTAAATGATGCTTGGGTTTCAGTGCTGAGCACAGTAAAATCCATGTAACAGTTGCTGGGCACTCCACATTTCACAACCAAGTAAGATATTTCAAGTATTCATTTATGTCCACCTAATTTTTTAATACTTTGACCTTAATCTCTAAAAACATTGATTCTACAAATACAACTTGAAAATTCCATGATGATTAAAAAGAGAGTCTTTCCCCAAAACTTACTTAAGGCTTCATCTTCCCAACTACTTAATACTGAGGAAAGGGAAACATGCCAGGTGTAACTCAGCCTTTCTTCCATGGACAGGGCTCATGCACAGGCAGGAATGTGGCCACAGAGAGTGTGCTGTCGTACGTCTGTGGGGATATATGGGAGCAAGAGTGCACCAGAATGTGTTGTCACATTTCTCCACTTCTCTGAGTGCACTGTCAAAAAAAGAAAATTGTTATTGAGTCATCATAACTGCTTGCCTTGGTTAAATGTTTATATGATTGCAAGAATCTGTGCCTAACAGAGCTATTTTTCAAGTTTTTGGCAAATCTAGGCTGATATCTCCTCAACACTCAAATTTCTGGTATCTTGGGGAGCTTCCTTGTGGAGGCACAAGATTCAGCACCTTTTTAATAAAAATGGAATTATGAAATGAGATTTGAGATTGGGCATGTTAAATATACAGTTTTAGGCCTGGTGTTTAAACTTCATGTTATTTCATCTCAATTCTGGTTCTTTGTTCATATTTTGATCTTGACATACTGTTAAAATGCTCCCACTAGATTTTTTCTGCATGCTTAGGTCTTGAAGAGCACGATGTTATGGAGAACTACATAACTTGTAAAGTCCCCTGTGTTTGTGCATACATGTATAATATATGGGCTAGGAGATTTTGAGGATACAAAGCCCTATCCCTTCCCAGACAGAAATGACTGCTTGGAGAGAGAAACAGGGACCGTTCTAAAAGCTGTCTTGGGATCTTTGCCATAATATTTTGGGGTTTAACTTTCATTAAGATCCATATGTGTAGCCCTATCAAATTCCACATGAAAATTTCTGTGTAAGTCCAAACTTCTCTTCTTTACAACAAACGAAATCAATTTTCTTTTCCTTTGTACTCTTACTGCTTGTGGGAGTAGGTGTACATACAGTGGCATAACAACTACATTTTCTGAATAACCTAGCTGCTGCTTAAGCTGTCTAACCACTTAAAAATTGTGTTTTCTTTAACATTTGTAAGAAAACAGTCCATTTAAAAATTATTTGTATTTTTCTTTATAAGGATTTGCATTTAATCTTTAAAATATGCAGGAAAACATTCCAAAATTGAGTTAATTGAAGTCTTTTCAATTACTTTGGAGGTTTGCATAGTTATAACATTTTTTCCTTAATACATAAATATGGAACTGTCTGAAGAAAATATGGCATCAGGGAACTTGCAAAAAAGGAGACAAATGACAGCTTTGCCGGGGGTCCCTAAACAGAATTTGCTCTCTGACAGCTATTTATCCACTGTCTTAGGAGTTAAAAGGAGCCAACCCAAAAGCTGGAGGTGATGTCCCCTGGCAAATGTGCGTAGGTTTGACTTGCACCACATGAGTGCAGCTTGTCACATAAATGCATACTTGTCAAAGATGTCAGGTAGGATGGGTTGCAGGTTGCAGACCTGAGGGTTGCATTTCTGCATTCATGCAGGTTGCTGCTGTGGTATACTTCCCTCACAGCTGGTGTAAGGCCTCACGTGGAAAATGGAAATCAGGGGTCTCGTTAGCATGGTAGCAGTTACCCATGGCAAAGGCTACGTAATGCTCCCTCCATATACATTCCTGTTCCTGCTACAGCCAGATCTCCTGAAGGCAAAGCAGTGAAGGTACGTTCAGGGTCCTGAGGCTGATCATCAGTCAGCAGGGAAGCTGATGGCCGCTCATCATGGCAGAGCGTACTTGGCATCCACAGTATGGGATGCCCATAGGGTGGGTTCACCTAGGCAGTGCCATGGAGAGCAGTGGAAGCTGTGGATGGATAAGTGCTACCAACAGCTTGTCTGTCTGTGCTCACCTTTTTGTGTTTGCTGGTAGATTTGTTTATCATGTACTCCAACAGGGGGATCATGCTACCAGCTGCCTGAGGTGCAGTGGTATGGGTCTGTTAATAAGTGCTTGCTTGAGATTTGCTCATTGCTCTCTCATCTGCATGATGCTGGAGCAGAGGCAGGTTCTGTCAAATAACTTACCCATTTATGTTACAAAAGCCAGTCATTAAAGAGTGAGAAGTGTCCCAGTGCACAAGGTGCTGAATGGGCTGCGTGGAGCAGGGCTTGGCCCAGACACAGACTCGGCAAAGCAGCCTGGCCTCTAGCTCTGTTGAGCCAGCCCTGTGACAGTCACAATTGCACCAGCCCGTCATACGTCCCTTCTGAGCATTTAAGGAAAGCACACAGTCCTGATCCATAACTCAGACTGAGACAACCTGCTCATGCACAAAGTGATGTGAGCCCTGTTAACTGCACCTGGCATAGGATGTAGATGTCCACACCAGGACCAAACATACAAACTCCAGGAGAGGAAAGATTTTGGAGACACAGAATTTTGCAGAGACAAATTGACTTGGCTTGTAGCTGCCTTGGTTTGCTGGGGCTTTGTGCCTCCAGAGCCAGCCTCAGCATGCTGCTGGAGTGACCCCCCAAGATCCCACCTGGCATCGCTCGGCTCCAGCAGGGCGTGCAGGGCAGTTGCCCTAATGCTGGGCTGACACTCATCCGTCAAGTAAAGTGGGAGACTGCCAGTGTGTGGGAAGCCGTTAGCCTGCAGGATTGCGTTGAACCTGCCTTCCCAGAGAGTGCTGTTCTTTCACTCATAAGGATTACGCTGCTTTTGTCCACTTTCTACTGAGCTCACTGCAGACTGAGTTTCCTAAGGGGAGAAAAAAAAAACACTGTCAAGTACCCTGTTTTCTTATTCTTATCTCATATTTAGTTTCCTAATTGCAGCTTGGAAATAAAATATCCTTCCTGCTAATTTTATTCTTTTGTATTTGGGAAATGCTGCCAAGTCTGACAACTTCTTCCTTCCAAAGATGCACTGCTAAGAAGTTTTTCCCCTGCTTCACAATTACAAAACTGTTAAGAAGCATTGGGGTCTGGAGAAACATTCATTTTATGTGTGCCAGTGAAGCAGTGCTTATTAGCTCTAGCTTAATTTAAATTTGTCTGCAGCAGAGGGATGGGTTTATTTACACATTTCCTAATAATGATTTGAATCTGAAAGTTATTTCTGCAATGGATTGTAAGGTCTTTGAGTGGATTTTCCCAAAAGCAGCTAAAGAGATTAGGTATCAGTGTTCAGTAGAAGCTAGGGGCTGCATCTTCTACACTCTGTTATTGAAAACTTCAGTTTAGGGGACCTCTCATTTTCAGACAAAGACTACTTACTGGTTCTTGTTTAATGCCACACTGGAGGGTTTTTTTGCTTAGAAAATATCAATACCAATGTAAAATTCAAGGAGTTTTTGAAGAGAATGTATTGCCATTGCATACAAGGAAGAAACATTGACTGGCTGCAGGTTGGGACACTGTGAGGCTTTGATCAGTACTGTGAGACCCAGAGGCTGCTCCTACAGAGATCACTTAGCCTACAGGCTCAGGAAGATATAATTAGGAGGGTAAATGGAAAATTAATGTTTTGTTGTGCAAAAAATGTTCCCTTTTGCATAGAAATAAAGAAATAAATCAAGATGTGAAGCTCTTCAAGCTTCTGAGGTAATCAAGCCATGAACAGCTTCCCCATGTCTTGCAAAGCCCATCCCCCATCGTCCTGGTGCTCTTGGCTGTGGGACTGGCTTGAGCTTTGCCTCCTCCCTGAACTGCACATCGCTTCTAGAAGAATGTGGGAAGGAAGGGAGGGCAAGAAGCACTTTGCAAACTGCCGTTGAAGGGTGCAGAGTAATCTCTGCTGTACTGACACCACGAGTGGCCAAGGTGCACTAAAGCTATATCAGATCTTTTGCAGTGAGTGAGCTCTGAGATGAGACTGATGAGAATGGCTCTGTACTATTAGAAACTTGGTGCTAAACTATGGAGTTGGGAAAACAAATATGAGAAGTCACTTTTAACACAAAACAGAGCTTCCTGGGATCATTATATTTACAATGGCACTGCCTTGCTAACCTCTCAGAGCTGGAGAAATCTATTCTTTTTTTCTTTCCGGTGTTATAAGATAGATTGTGTCTGCTCTTAAATAATGAAATAAGCCAAGTTCCACACAACATAAGACATTTGAAAATGTTGCTATAAATGTGCAGAGGTTGTGCATTTCTCAGTTAAAACAGATTCTTTCAAATGATTCTTTCTCCAATTCTTCCCCCTTAACAAATGTGCAGTTAATCACAGAGTGAAATCTCTTTCCCCCTGTAGATTGTGTTCCGGAAAATCAGCGATGTCAAACGTGAAGAGGAGGAGAGGATGAAGAGGAAAAACGAAGCACCCCTGATCTTACCCCCAGACCACCCGGTTCGCCGGCTGTTCCAGAGGTTCAGGCAGCAGAAGGAAGCGCGGCTTGCAGCAGAGAGGGGCCGAGATCCAGATGACCTGGATGTGGAAAAGGGCAATGCTTTAGGGGAGCAGTCCTCTGCTCGCTCGGTGGTCAAAGCCAGCGTAGTGACTGTACGGGAGAGTCCGGCGACCCCTGTGTCGTACCAGCCCGCTTCGACCTCTGGGACCTCCGACCAGGCAAAGCTGCAGGCCCCAACATCGGACCACGCAGGGTGTAAGGCCTCAGGGGACTACCCCCGACGAAAAGGCTGGGCCAAATTCAAAGAAGCCTGTGGGAAAGGTGAAGACTGGAACAAGGTCTCTAAAGCAGAGTCCATGGAGACTTTACCAGAGAGAACTAAAGCTTCGGGAGAAGCTACCCTGAAGAAGACAGACTCTTGTGATAGTGGCATTACAAAAAGTGACTTGCGCTTGGATAACGCTGGGGAGACGAGAAGCCCACAGGACCACAGTCCAGTCCTCACCGAGGTCAAGCACTCCTTTTATCCCATCCCAGAACAGACTCTTCAGGCCACCATGCTAGAAGTGAAACATGAGTTGAAAGAGGACATCAAGGCTTTAAACACAAAAATGACCAATATAGAAAACCAGCTTGCTGAGATACTTAGGATATTAACCTCAAGAAGAAGCTCCCAGTCGCCACAGGAGTTGTTTGAAATATCAAGGCCCCAGTCTCCAGAATCAGAAAAAGACATGTTTGGAGCTAGCTGAGGTGTTTCTTTTAAAAAACAAACAAACCAATAAACAAAGAAACAGCCCCCTAACACTTTACATTTAACCTTTCTAGGAAATGAGTGAGGGGCCAGTTCACTAAGCATGTTCCCTCTGTCTAAAAAGGTATGGTAACAGGAATTGCAACCTCATGTCAAGATGGCAGCTGACTTTGAAGCCTTTTTGACAGCAAGGGTACAGTTTCTGAAGTTTTTATTTTATCCCTTGGTGCCCATTCCCCCTGACTCCCCCTCTCTCCCTCGGGATGCTGGAATAAGGATTCTGACAGCAGCAACCATTGCTGTGAGCCCCAGGTGACCTCTGAGGTTTTTGGAGCATGCCTTACGTCCTTCGCTCGGGTTTTGCCTATACAAGCACTTGCCAGGGTGCTTGTATTTTCAGCATTTGGTGGGTTGTTTGTTTTTTTGTTTTTTTTGTTGCTGCTGCTGTCACTTTCTCAGTCACCGGTACAGCATGTTTAATGTCACAGTATATTTTCATATATCTGTAATAATGCAAAGAGCAGTAGCAGACGTATTCCACGTCAATAGGTTGAGTGCTATTCAGTACTGAAGTTTCTTTTGGGTAGTCAAGGAAGGGCTAATAAGACAAAAAAAAAGGTATTTTTTAATTGCAAACTGACATATTGCTAAAGCAATTACATTTAGCAACATTTTCAAAAATAGCCACAGTATTTCAGATCTGTTAATAAATGGGAACTTCCATACTCTCATTTACTGGATCAAGGATACTGATTTTTCAGAAACATAACTTCTGTCTCAGATGTCTTTCAACATTTGTTACTTTTGCTTTTAACTCCAGTTGCTGGAGGCCAGAGAGTTGGGTGTGCAGTGTACCTGAGTGCAGCCTACTGCACAATGTATTGTGAACATCACTAACAGGTCCTGCAGATTTGCCTCCTGATGGAAATATGCTGTGGCATTTATGTCCTGGTTTTGCTAAGAATCTGCTCTTTTAATTCTTGTTAAATTATTATTCAGAAGTTTCTGTTTTGATAACATTCATTGTAGTCAAAGGCTTTCACAGAATTTTTAACAGTTTTAGATTGTGGCATTTTCCTCTACATCCAGATGTATTGTTCCTGATCTAATCTAGCTGGAAGTAAATGGATAGTAGAGGTAGAAATACAGTGTTTACTGTATGCAAGTGCTATTGTAGCAAGGAAACAAAGAGATCTGCTTCTTAAAGAAGGAGATGTTTCCAAAACTTATATTTTCATAACTTTTTTTGGAGGATGATTGAAGCACTTTACCAAAACTACTCTTCATTATTCATATAGGGTAGCATATCATGACTTGGGTTCTCACCTTGGAATATAGGTGTATATTCACAGTATATTCACTCCACTGATCTGGTATGTTCACTGCTTAACAGTAGATTAGAGTTCAGAAGTATGGTGCCACACTTTTATGGGTTTTTATTTTTAATGGCAATAGGTCTTAACACTGTGTGTGTTGAGGCTCATTCTTTTTCCACGGTACTAAGTCATTTACAAAGAAACACATGATTTTCTGGGGGGAAGATTTTGTTTGTGTACGGAAGAGGCAAGGAAAACGACCACTTTAAAGGATTTCTGCTGGCCTGGTGCTTGCACGGTGCAATGCAGAACTGTGTCAGACATCCCTGGGGAAGTGTGAGGTCCACTGTTGACTGGCACAGTGGTGAGGCCATGCTGTGCAAAGCTACCAGCTCAGGTCATGTGGTCAGTGTATTTATACCTGTTCCTGCAGTAACTGCCCTTGCTCTCAAAGATGCTGATTATTCCAAGTGCAACACCACCATTTACAAGTCCAGAAGCAGATGGTTTAGGATTGACTTTCAAGGGTCTTACACCTTGGCTCAATATGAAAGTGCCCACAGACTGTGAATTCTTATCCAAGGACTGAAACGTTTCTGAGAAACAACTCTCAGGATCAAATCTGTAGGTTACCCTTTTCCCTTCCACAACAAAAGGCAGTAGGGAGGTGAGTTGCTCTGAAACTAAGATACCATTTCCTTAATTAATTTTTGATTCCATTTTTAGGTTTTTCCAGTGGTAGCTGATGTCTTTTACAGTTGTGCATTGCACACCTGCAGCACTGAGGAAGTCTCTCTTTGACCAAAGCCATGCTGTGTGTTTGGTGCTTTAATCACTGTAAGTGGTAGCAGTTACCTGCAACAGCTATGGCATGGCTGCTGTAAGAAACCCGTATGTCCATGGTTTCAGTTAGAAACTGTTGAATGATTTTTTTCTTTTTTAGTCTCCTTTGTCAGTAAATTCCACCTAAGTAAACCCCAGGTGTACTGATATATAAGGATTTGTAATTGATTTCCAGAAGTTCCAGCAAGTTTTTAGAGACCGCCTTGGAGTCAGTTTTCTGATCCAGGCAAATTTCTCACCAGCATGATGTTCTTGATGCTTGGTTTGCTTCATAAAATTTTTAAAAGGCTGAAAGTCTTAGCAAGTCCTTTGTGAAAGTGTCACCCATTTACCTGCAGTTGGATAAACATGACCATTAGCTTATCCCAGGTGGACGAGGGAGGAAATATTTACAACCTCCTAAGTATGTGCCTACTATTTCCAGAATGGCAGTGTGGACCTAGAGTTAAATATGCAATTGCAGGTTACCTGGCCCTTTGTTGCTGATACTGAATTGATGTTTCTCGGTAATATTTTTGTGTGCCCTCAGGGATATGCTAAAGGTTATTCTGGTGTTGCCTATTGCCCAGCCTGGAATCCTGGCAGGACCAGCCCTAGAAGTCCCATAATTATAATAATAATAATCCACTCCTGTGAACAAAGGCAGACAACTGCCCATTTTCTGAGGGTGCTCCTTGTGTAGCCTGATGCTCAGTATGATACTGAACTGCTGCACACCCCGTGTGACAGTGGGTGGGCACAGCACCGAGTCCTTTTCTAAGGCTTTTTTCAGACTCTTACAATGGCCTATAAAGTCATTTATTATCCATTTGTAAAGACTCTAAAAATTGTAACACACTTCTGAATTCCACTGAAAATTTAATGTCTTTGAAGATAAAGGCCAAATTTAATTTTGTTGTGGTCATGAAACTGCAGAGAAACTCTGTTCCTTACAATGACACCTTCAGGGTGTCTGCTCCATGTCAGCCCTGAGAGTGGTCAATGTCACACAGATTTGTACAGCTGTTACTGAGATTAGGCCCATTTTTATGAACTGTCAGGCACTAAAACTAGTGGTAGGAGTGTGCATCATCTTTCAGTAACTTGTATTTGTTGCAAGAGAATTTGAAAATAAATGCTATCTAGGATGAGCTATCTAGGAATCTTTGGATTCCCTGGGCTACTGAGTGGTTAAAAAAAATGAACAAATCCATGCCCACTTTGGGACTAGTCATTCCTTTGAACCTTAGACTAGTTTGGACCTGTGCTGTGGTGCCCAGGCACCGCTGATGCAACACTTTTCCTTTAAAGAGTGGCTGAAAGCACCTGTGTTACGAATCTGTCTTTCTCCACTGAGCCTTACACTCAGATGCCTGTGGCTGGACAGCACGTGTACCCACTATAATTGTTACTTGTTCTTCCATTTTATTTGTCAGTCTTTTCTTTTTCTCCTGTTTCTCTGTACATGGTGGTTGAGCCTTTTCACCTAAATTACATTCCAGCTTAGAAATGAAGGATCTCTGAACATAAGAATCTGCCCCTTCACAAGCAAATGCTTGTACATACCATAAGAAAAAAACCCAAAGCCTCAGTTTTAACTGTGTTCTGGCACAGTGCTTCTACCATTTAACAACCTGCTAAATAACCTGCACCATTCTGAAAGAGATGATGTGTTCCATTTTGATAAATGGTGTAATTAAATTTCAGTCAAAAGAAGGTAGTTGAGAAAAAGAGCCTGGGTTATGATTTGGTAGAATGAGAACTTTCTGAAAGTGCATGCTTGAATGGTGAGAAAGAATACGAATACACAGCACAAAAAAAAAGGATTAAAAAAGCAAAACGCAGCCCTCACCCCTGCCATGTTCAGATACATTTACTTCTGTCTGGTATTATATGCATACTTTTAAAAACACCATTCTTGCTTTACATCTCTTTCACAGTGCTGCCCTGAATCCCAGCGAACACCCTGTTTAACAGCTTGGAAGGTGATGTTCTGTTTCTACAGTACTTCCCTTTAATGAACTCAACAAGATATTTACTGCGACTATCTGGTGATATATTTTCAATCACTCTTAACCAATCTGTGAAAAAATTTAGTACATAATTTGTCTTTACTATGTAAACAGCGTGTATGATTACGCTTGTGCAGATGCGTGTACATACACACATATATATAATATCAATGTATAGTGAGTCTATGGATTGCATTTCTGTTAAGTAAAAGCACATTCCTCATTTAATGATTCCAGTTCAAGAAGGGAGCTTAAACCTTCCCAGTAGACATCCACAGAATGTCCTAGTTAGTGTCTTGTTAGTAAACTGTTGAACTTTTAAGGCCATGATTTTTGAATTTTCTAGTTGGCCTCAACTTCATACTGTGAGTCTAGTAAATAGTGTGACTAAGAAAAGATCTGACAAGGGTCATGATAGTCAGGAAGAGAAATCCACATGAAATTGGAAAAACACTGTATCCTAGTTGGTGGGGATAAGGCTCATAAGCCGGTATTTTTTTGCTCACAGTATCTTTGAAGCCAAGATGCCCTGGTAGTGTTTCTCATGGCTTCTGCAAGAGAGATGATGGAATAAATGGAGTTATTTTTCCTGGTGCCAGGGGCTGTCTCAAAGGTGCTGAGCCTATCCTTCTTCTCATGGGCAGCATAACACATGGTTGCTGCACCTCTGCTTTCCTGTCCTGGTGTTAGGTGGTAAAAAGCATCTTCTACCTAATTCTTCATTTCCACGTAGTCTCCTGTAGGTGTATTGGCAATAACAAAGTCTGTTAGCTGCACTTATGATTCATTAAGACAAACATTTTAGAGAGAGTCCCATGCAGGAGAACCTCCAGAAATTTGAGGTGAGGCACAGTAGAATACTGTATCCTCCAATCTGACATAGTTTTGACCACATTGTTGTGGCAAGCATTGATTCAATTAAATAAAAATATAGCTTTTTTTGCAATAAGATATATCCAGCATTTAGCCTTAAAACCCTTTCATAAGTGATATAATTCAAACTGTGATTCCATTCTCCTTCCTTCCTAATGTTCTGTAGTATTTACAGTGTTGCCTAAAGATGAAGCACTTTGATTAGCTTTCTAAATCTAATGGAAATCACTTGCTGGTAATCACATTTCTTTCTCCACTTATTGCCTTCTTATTAGGAAAATTAATTACTCCAATAGCCCTCTCCCCTCATAAGGTAAGGAGACACAGCTATTGTCCAAACACTTTTGTACATCAGGGAGCCAACTGATCATACTGCAAAAGTGTTGGTTTCAAAGATGTTTTTTTACAGTTCAACAAAGCTAATGTGAATTTACCTGCAACTGTAATTTGTTTCAAGCTGATTGTTGAGTGTTTTGTAAACATATTTGATGTGTAATCCCAGAACACCTCTGTAACTGGATCTAAATGCCTAATGTTAACAAAACAGTTTGAGGTTTTCACTAACTGTTCTCATGGGTTTTTTTCTTCTTCCCAATAAATCTGTGACCACTAACATAGAAAAAGAATCATTTTAGCTGTAGATGAAAGAAGTTCAATAATCTTGTATCAGGATGAACTGCTATATAAAGAAATACCAAGTTTTCTAATGAATGTGTTATATTATCGTACCTACATAAAATCAATATTTGTACATCTGTTGGAGACCTGTCTGCGTTCCAATATTTAGCCACCACTGCATGGACACTTGATTGATATGCAGCTAATGCAGTTGCTTTGGCGCTTTTCAATGTACTTCACTTGCTTTTATCCTTTCAGAAATCCACCAAATACTCTTGGTTCTTTTTCTTTGCATTTGTCACTTTGTTCAATGAAGCATGACTAGAAAAAGAAAACGAGTAGATACTATTTTTGTGGTCAGCAAAGCAGCTGCCAGTAGATAAACAGTGTGTGTATGTATGTATGCACACTGTCTGGGAATGTTTCTGTTACAAATGCAGCCACCTACATTAATGATATCCCTAGTCAACATTTTTAAACAAGCACAAATAATATTTGTAAAAAAAAAGTTTAATTTTATTTATTATAGTAATAAACTATTTTATACATTACAGTTGCTTTGGTGTGCTTTTCTATGTGTTGAATATGTGCTTATAAGATCAACAAGGTGGTTTTAAATTACCCTCTAGAACTTCTGGCTAGCAGTTTTGTTGCGGTTGGTTTGTAACTGAAGTGTTATCAGTGGAGCAGTGTGATATTATTGTTCCATTTGTAAACAATTCCGGTTGTTTCCTCAGATTTCTGTCTGCTGTGTGTCAGTGCAGTTGGGATTTACACTTCCAGGGTCACTGTAAACTGAACTCAGGTGTTCTGTAAAGCGAATATCCTGGCACCCCAGGCAGTGTCCTGCACCGTGGACCCCAGTCTGGGCCAGGTATCTGCTGAGCAGGAACGAGATCACCAGAGGACTGCCTCTGACCTGTCTGAAATGGTCGTTCCGTATCCTGAGGGTTCATGTGTCTGTAGTTGGTCTGTGTTTTAGACGTGTTCACTACTGCAAAATCTGAGAACTATTACAAAACTTTTGGCAACCACAGTACTAGAGAGAGATCAAAGAAGCTTCTGCTGTCCTGTCATCTGCTGCAGAAGAAAGTGACATTACTATGGACAAACTTCCCAGGAGTGAAGCCCCTCGTAGTGTGTCACCTGGCAGTGACCCTACTGCAACAGGCGGCAATGGGTATTATTTTCTTGGCTACTGCAGCAAAGGAATGAATAACCAGAGGTGATGGGAATGGGAGATCCTTTCAGGTCAGAATAGACATATGTGACAGGATCACAGACAGCAGCGATTCCTGCAGGCCAGGAGCCACTCTGGAAGTTTATACATTTTAGTCTTCAGGATGTCAGCCTGGCCCCCATGAGTTTTGCACCCATTTTTGTGGTTCATTCTTCATCCTGTCACCTGTATTAAGACACTACATGGCATTGTGAATCTCATCTTCAAAAGAACAGCAAGGAAGCACAAGCTTTCAGACTGCAGAGTTGAAGCAGAACTGTACAGAGCAGCCAAGGAGCACAATGAGGAGCTATTTTTAACACCATTTCTGCATCCTCTGTCATATGTGGTGTGACAGGATCTCTTGTCACTAGGATTGTTTCCCTGGCCAGTGTGAAAATCCAGCTTTCTTTTGCCTAACATTATACAGGGTGCCCTATACTTACCAGAAAAGAGAAAATTACCATAGCGAGGGCATGTACTTTTGATTGGGTTTTTTTTTGAGGTCTCTAGAGGCAGTTGTGCTGTTTTCTGAACTCTCCATTATTTTCCTTGCTCAGGCATTTCCTGCATTCTTAGCAGCCTCCCTGGCTATGCTGCAAGCTTCAAAGAGTGCAGAGAGGGGTAGCACTGCCTGCACCATGTTCCCCATCAGTTTCCCCCCCTATCAGCCGCCCCACAGCATTTCAAACCAAAGGTAATTAATTACAGCACTTTTTGCTGAGATTTGTGTGCCAAATTGCAAAGGCTCATGTTCCACATGCTGACCCGTCAGGCCTGGGCACAGCTGGGCAGCAGCATTCCCAGCAGCTGTGAGCAGCTCCCAGCCCACCTGCACCAGCCCCTGCTCCTCATTCACTGCACCTGGGAGTGCATTCATAGCAGGAACAAATGATTTCTAGAGGGCAGGATGTGTCCTATGGCTCCTGACTTTTCTCAGGAATAGCTGCACAGGTACTGCTGCTTCTGTTTGGTTCAGAGTTAGTGTGCAAAGCATAGCACCTACAAGATGCCTGAAGGTGCATATCTGGAGGGGAGCTCAGGGTTGGAGCCTGTGTAATGCTGTACAGCCTCCTTGGGGCTGTAGAGGAGCTGGCAGAGGGCCCGGGCCCTATGGATCCTTCCTTGCCTCTGTGCTGCTGCCTGTGTGGCAGCTGCTGAGGACATCTGCCAGGCACGTGGTGACTTTACCCGGCTGGGTTTGTGGCCCCAGAGCAGCAGCAAGGACTCCCAGGGCAGTCTGCAGTGTGGCAGCTTGTGGGGAGGTGAGTGCTGCCTATGCAGTTTTAAATTATGCATTTGATGATGGAGGTTCTTTAATTGCCCTGTGGTGCATTTTAGTATCTCTGTTAAGGTTGGAAGCACTCTAGCTCCGGTGCTTTTTTGAATTGGAGTAAAGATGACCAGCATAAACTAGCTCTTCTGTGCTATGAGAACCAGTGGGAGTGAACTGCAGCGAATCTCCCCTCTCTTGCACATGTGTATAAAAGCAATATGTTTTATTTGCTCCCCCAGCACTAAAGGAACAGCAAAACTGTTTCTGTTCAGTGTGTGCCACCAGTGTGTCTGCCTGGTGCAGGATAATGCACAGGACAGCCCATGAAAATTCGGGGAGAGCAATGAGCCCAACAGCCACATGCCCCCTCACCTACTGAGAGACGGTCACTGCTCTCCAACCTGCCCACCCACAGCGGGCACCAAGGCTGGGAAGACCTTGGCTCACGAGCTGCTGTCTGTGCTTGCCTTGTGCTCCATGGAGGTAGGGTAGTTAGTAAGGCTGCGTATCCAACCAGAAAATGCTGGGAAGGATGTGGCGTTGCTAGGGTATTTATTGCTGCCAGTGGTGTGAGGGGTTTAATTGTAACAGGCATACAGCATATAAAAAATATCAGCCAATACAAGTATTTTTCACATAGAACATTGATTTTTTCATACTAATTCACCACAACTTCAGTGTTGGCATGTGGAAGCTGGTGGGAATAACCTGTCCTGTTCTTGAAAGACAGGATGAGTAAAAACCTGTGAGAGATCCAAAGAAAGCATTTGAGTAACTGAACTCCTGACATCTGTCAGAAGCAGATACGGAGACACTTGTGCACAGCCGTATCTGCAAAATACATGTGCTCAAGCCTTGTCTTTTTACTTTTTTTTTCCTTTCCTTTTCCATTCCTGCTCCCCCTTCCTAATTAAGTTCAAGTCCTCATGTAGCACAGGCAAGTTCATATTTAAGCTGCCCTGTGGCACAGGTGTAGGTTTAAAACAAGCTTAACTTTGGCAGCTTCATCCATCATGACCAGCTCCCAAGCTGTCTCCCTAGAAGTCCCACATGGTACTGATAGAGGCAGAATTGTCTGAGAAACCTTGAAGATGTGTGGGGTTTTTTGAGCTTTGTTCACTTGTAGAGATTTCCTTGAAGATGTTTCTGTTCAGACAGATGAGGAATGAGGTGAAGGTACAGGCTTGGCTGTTAATTCCTACCCGGGGGGGGAAACACATTTGCCCTGCAAATGTCACTGCAGTTTTGTGTGTGCAAATCTGAGGGGGACATACATTTTTACTGGTATTTTCTTCCACATTCCCAATCTCCCAGCTAACTTTCACAACTCAGGGAGAAAGAAACTGTGCTGGAGTATCTATTACACACACAAATTTTCTGTGAAAGGAAGATTATGGTCTCTTCTTCAGCTACCATAATACTTCAGATTATGGCCTCCTCAGGGGCTACCGCTGGGGGGAAACACTGAGCAGCAGTAGCACACTGAGTAGCACACTGAGTGCACTATTAAGCCTGGGAGCTACTGTGTGCTCAGCAAAAGGACCAAGACAGCTCAACAAGAAATGGCTCCCTGGAAGCAGCGGCTTACAGTGAGGAGAAATAGATTGCTTTCAAACCTCTACGGCAATATTTTTTGGTGAGTTTTACGGTTAAACAGAAGGTATTTTAGAAGAACTAGTGATAACAGGAAAGCTTATTGAACATTCTCAGCTGTGGTGTGAGGATTGGAAAGAAAGCTAAGATAATCCGTATGTAGCCGCAAGTCAAAATAAAGTATTTATTTTGGTTTTCCTTTAGAATGATAACACTGCACATGCGACCAGGTGAACCTGGCTAGTGGAAATGGAGAGACAGAAATACAAACTAAAGCAGTTCAGCTGAAAGCTGAATAGAGAAAAGCATCCTTTAGGAAAGTGTACAGAAACTCTGTGTGAACTACTGCATGAAATTACAATTCTGCCAACATGAATTGTAAATATGTCTGTAAAATAGGGGTAGGAGCCTCTCAGCAAATAGAGCAGCTGTAGCCAGGCATGCTCAGGGGCTGCAGGCTGACCCCAGTATAGAGCAGGGAAAGGAGTCTAAGGTCATGGAAGCACATGAAAGCAGTGTATAATGTAGTCAAAGCACGGTCCTGGGTACCTGTTTTGGTGGTTTGAGTCTGCTGCATTTCCTTTATCCAGGAAAATCAGTTCTGGAGAAATATCAGGTAAGTGTCTAAGGAAAGCCTCAGAAAACAAAGGGCGAGAGGGTGAGTGCAACCCACCTACTACCAAAGGGGTAGACATTAGGGAGGGAGCTGAAAAGGAAAGCACAACACTAGCACAAGAGCAAATGGGACTGACTGCCCAGGAGGCTCCTTTGGCTGGAGGTTATAAAGGGCTCTAGCCCTCTTGAGTCACCATCTGCCTGCTGGAAGGAGCTGTGAGATACTTTATCCTGCCTCAGTTGTCTCTCCCACTGCCACAGAGTGCCCTTGTGTTACTGCCAGCAGCATTAAAGCTTTAAAGCTTGGAAACCTTATTATTACAAAAATGTCATTTTTCTTAAACTAGAAGTTTCCTCAACCAGCATTAAGTAATAGGCACTTCAGAGCCTCCAAGTGCTATAGCATTTTGAATTACTGTCATGTGTTCTAAAGTCTTATGCCTATGTTAGGGCTCATACCCAACTTGCAGTTGTTCACGGTGTCAGTGGTTGTTGGCATAACCATTCAAGGCAAGCAGGATGTCTTCGGAGACTGAAGACCCTTTGTGGGTCTTGTATTTTTACCAAGCGACGTTTGGCAGGATTTGATCAGATTGAGGAACTCTGGGAATAAATAACCTGAGTGAAGGGTGCTAAACTTTGGGCAGATGGCACCAGCAGTGGGGTGTGAAGTATGAGTCAAGAGATGTCACAGTTGACAAGCTTTGAGCTCAAGACCCACTTGCTCACAGATCCCTGGTGACTTTCTGGTATTGCTGTCTGGAATGCTGGGGGCCCTGGCAGGCAGCAGTGGGGCTGGGCAAGTGCTCGATTGCTCACTAGACAGCCTGGTCCAGAGCTGATGCTTTCCAAGGCAGGACCCAGACCATGCCCAGACTGTGTTTGCAGCATTGTCATGAGAACTGAGCCTGATCAAGGCGTGGCCTTGAGGCAGGATGCCAAGAGCAGAAAGAAGGCAGCTGAGAGGTCGCTGAAGTGGCCTGGAGCAGAGATATGACCAAATGAAAGTTATTGGCCTGTAATTTCAGCATGAATTACCACCTCAGCATAAAAGTATTACCACAAGAGTAAAGAAACCCATAACTATAAATTAGCAGTAACATCACTTAAAGAACTGTCTCATAAATGCTTATTTTTATCTCTGCATGTGGCTTACTATAAGGTAATTTCCCCATATAACTGAGCCCCCAAAGCAACCTTAACCCTTCCAGCAGCAGTCTGAAAAAAAACCTAACAGGATCTTATTTATTCCTTAAGACTTGCTTTTAATTAATTTACCAACAGTGTAGCTGTTTCTGGTCTGCTAGTATCATTTCCAGTTCTTCTATTTTTGCCACTTAATTTTGGAAACTCAAATGCAGTAGTGCAGGGATGGAAATGCTGTGGTCCATAAAAATTAATTAATTTTGTCAAGAAAGATCTAGAGGGAGTGCCAATACAATTTAAATGTCACAGGTAATAACTGAAGTTATATTTCTGTATTATTTCTTCAGTAAACTTTAATTTTTCAGTGGTTGGCTGATGCACCTGTCTGCAATGATTCACTTCAGCTATCCAACCATATATAAAGCTATTCTTAAATCCCCATGGACACTTGGTGCACAGCTGACCATTGCTGGGGAAGGCATGGGCCACAGGTAGCCCATTTCATCTGATCTCTTTCTGAAAGCTGCTGGTATGTGGGTACCTAAGGCTACTTACACTTAGACTGAGCTGCCCCAGGTATGACAAAAGGTGGTGCAGGCTAGTTTGTGGTCAAAATTTGCCTGTTACTTCCTGATGTTAGCTTAACCTGCTCTCACGCAGACTTTTGTGACTCCCAGCATAAGGAATGAGGAGACTTTTGAGGATCTGCAAGTGTGTTTGATTCCCCTAATGCTGCCGTGTAGTTTTAATCCTGCCATTATCTGTACTGGCACATGCCTTTTTCCTCCCAGAGCACTAGTTCTGAGGGCTAGCAATGCTGACACTGGCTGGAGGATTCACTCACTTTGCAGAAGGTTGTGGGAACTGCCCTGAACAGAGCGGTGCAGAGGCTGCCTCAAAGTTGAGCCTTGATACTCTTCAGCCCCATCTCTTGTGCAGTGTCTATATAGGTCAGATCCATTAGACACTTTCTTTCCTGTTCTCCTGGGCATTGGTGGCATCTCTGAAAGCCTCTGAAGCTTGGAGCTGCCAGTGCTTGCCCCCAGGCTGGGGATGTCTGAGCCGAGTTGGTCTCTCTGCAGTAAACTCAGGTGTAGGTGATTCATGCACGGGCAGCTGGGACTCATCTCATTCTCAGATGCTCTGGCAGTACCTGTGTTGGAGGTGACTGAATGTACATGAAGCAGAAATTAAAAAAAAAAAATAGTTTTCTTTATCTTTTCTTCCTTTTACTTGCAACTAACAAAGGAACTGCTCCACAAGCAGCAAGTGGTGGAACCACTGGAATTCAGTGCACATACACAGAACACTCCTGTGCATCTGTGGGGGTCAGGAGAGATGCCCCCCAGAGAGGGTTGCTCTCAGGGGTCCCATAATACAAGAAACGATCTATTGTAATGCAGATTTCCCCTTGTTCCTCAAAGGTGTTACAGGCAAGCCGTTCTTCACAGACTTTGCATAGAGCAGTATTTCAGCTGTCCCTGCTGGATTAAAATGTATGCCTTGACTAACAAGTGGCTGTGTGCTGAGAGTGTTATTTTGCAAAGCAATAATGGGCTGCGCTACTCACGGGAGGGGGAGAACTATAAAGCACCGTGAGAAGCTGTGACAGACCATGCATAGCAATCTCTTTGCTCTTCACAGCTCCCTGAGGACAATCCTGCCGGCAAACCAGAGGAAGGCAAGCCCCCCCTTCAGCAATTGCGAGATGAAACCGGCTCAAGAGTTAGCAGTGACGAAGGAAATTAGGTGGGTGCGCAAAAGAAAGGACAGGCCCTGCGTTATTGCTGTGACTAATAACAAAATTGCTGCAGGTTTTCACAGTTAAGCTGTTTTTCTTCTGACCTGTGGTAAGCTGGTTACTCCAACTAAGCGGCTTTAAGCCCTCAGATGTGAAAGAGATATGTGAGCAAAGCCTTGCTCACCCACCAATCAATGCAGAATTAAAGATAGAGCCACTTAGCGTAATCTTACCATCCCCTGTAATAATGATGGCTGGGAGGGCTCTGTTAGCCAAGGAGGGGCTAGGGGAAGGATGTCTGTGTCTGTGTGTGTACAAGGGACTTGATTACTAGAGCTTTGTGGTAGCCATTAAAGCCATATATTAGGTCAGGCTGTGCTTGGCAGTCTCTTAGGCAATTTTCAAAATCACTTCTGTACTGTTTTTGTCAGTAGCCATAATGTGTCTGTCCAGCTCATTTTCAGAGCCACTGCCTTCAGTTTTTCTTTTTTTGGTCACTGCACTTTTGTGACTTTTAGGGTCTCTTAGCAGTAGAAGTCACTGTCTGCTGTTCCTCCCACAAGAAGTGCCCCCCTTTGGTTCAAAATTACCAATGTCTTACCTTGGCAATTTCTGTCTTTGTCAACTGTTTCCTACATCCCTTAACTAGCTTTTCCTCAGTGTTTGGAATTCTCTCTCTCCTCCTCCTCTTACCTGTTTTTTCCTTTCATATGCGGGATGGCTACTTCAGTCTCTTCCAGGTCTCTGCAAACTCATCTCTCTAGACTGTCACAGAGGACTTGCTTGGAGGATGGCATTTTGGGCTACCACACAATTACCTAAGGTGCCATCTGACAATGAAGAGTCAATTCTCAGGTCGTGCTGAGGAGTGTGTTTCCAAGCTGAAGGCATAGTAGCTGACCATGCATGTTTGTAGTGCTTCAGGCACAGAGCTGTGTGTCTGACTGAGCGTGCCCCATGCTGACAGCTGCTGGATAAGCAGGACTGAGAAGGAATTTTGGGAAGCATTGTTTTAACTGTATGCTATTATTCTCAGAAGCTTCACATGCTGAAGCCTCACCTTAGCCCATCTACAAAAGGTGTATTTGCTCTTTAAACTCACACCATTAGGGAATGCGTGTTCCATGCAGAACACAGCAGGGATAAAAGTGACCAGTCTGCATTGTACCCATCCTGCAGGCTTCCAGTGCACAGTAGTGTTTCTTCACAACAGTGGAGCACTTACTTTTCTTACACCAAACCACAGCTTTCCAAGTTACAGTTCTCAAGCCAACAGTCCGTTTCAGCTTTATTTATACAAACAGAAAAAGATACAAAATTATAATATATATATATATATAAAGCACTGAAAAAAACCCCAACTATTTTAGTTCAGAAATAAGGATACTTTGTATGACCTTCAAGGTCATTTCCATATTGGAGCTGGAAGTTTTGCATGCATACAAATTGGAATCCAATCACTTAGTAGCTTCTCATTTCATGTAATAACAGTAATCAATAAGACTGAAGAATAGACTCATGACTTATTGCTCTAATGCTAATTCCACTTAAGTACAAAGTTTGAGTAAAGTTTGAGAAAGTTCTTGCCCTTAGCTCAGTGCTACCCCAAAATAGAAGCCAATCTCAGATCCTTTTAGTAAATTCAGAGGCTTAGAGACATCTACTTTGCAGCTGACAGAATCCCTGAAATCATCTTAAGTCAATCAGGAGGACCATGTCTCTGGCCAGGCAGCATTCAAGGTAAGTCTTATTTTCAACAGCCCATGGTGTCTCCTAGTAAGGGCTTCCAGAGGAAATCATGGCATTCTCATGGCAGGGGAGGAGGGGGGAATCTTATCATAAAGGGCTGGAGCTTCTACTTTGAAACAGCAGGAGATGTGCTTGTCTCCGGATGGACAGAGAGCTGAAGCCTCTGCCCTTACTTCTTCAGGAACAAATGGAGGGTAAAAGGAAGGCTGCTGTAGTTCTGAGCAGCAGATACATCAGAAATGCAGGCAATAAACTGAAGCCTGTCTCAGGGACTGAATTTCTTGTTGAAGGGGTAAGCTATACCAGACTTGGCTGAAGCTGCAGGAGTGATGCAGTAGGTCACTAAATGTGCCTCCCAACAGACTGAAATGTCTGCTGGGGGCATGGAACAAGTTTTGACATGTGTCCTTCTGCTTTGGGTGGAGGAAGCTGCTTTTGGAAGAAGTCCTCTCCAGAACTGGTGGCCTTTTACCATGCCTGGGGGGAATATCTAACTTTAGAAAGACTAAAGGTCTTCTGGCTGCTCTTCAACATCAGTTTATTACAGGTAATTTGATGTCACGGTATTGGACCATTCTGTTTTCTTCTAAAGGTCTTAAAAAGTTACTCCTAGGGTGTCTTCAGTATTGCAGGAGCTGATTGGTTGGACACCAGAGAATGAAGCAAACTGAACAAATTTACCATTCACCCAGACCTGGGTTATCTCCCTTCATAACAGAGCAATACAAGAGGCAGACTGAACAGTTCCCTTGAAGGTGGGACTTGCCCCATTATAAGGATAATATTTTATGCTTTAGCTCTAACATAAAGCAGAGAGCACTTAAAGCTGTAAGAGCATATTTGATTAAAAAGAAAAGCTGTCCCTTAAAAAAAGACCTACCTCCCTACTCCCTCTTTTTAAAGAAAGAAAAAAATACAGTCCTAAGATTACCAAAAAAGGGTGTTATTTTAAAGGCAAAATTTTAAATGAAGACATAAAAAAGAAAAAGCGGACTTTGCTACAGTAGATAGAAAAGTAACTTGAGGCAGAACTACTGCAGCCAATGAGAATACCAAAATGTTCTCACTTATATCAGAAAGCAATCAAGAACTGATGAGCATCATGCCCTTTATGGAGTAGTGTAAGTGGAGGGCACAGCCCTCCATGCTCCTAGACAGCAGCTGTGAAAGATTGGGCTTTTTGAATTCTCCAAAGTAGAAGAATTGTTTTTCTTCAGTATCTCAGAATAGCACCAAAACATTAAAACAATTTTCAACATATATAAAATACCTGTTCTGAGATGTGTGCTTCCAATGTATGGAGATGGTGTTTTACAAAAATAATTCAAAATGCTTAATAATTTCTCCCACCATTAGTGTTTCTGGTTCATTTTCTGCATTCGGAATCCAAAAGCAACTAAATGAGCTTCATTTTTTTTAACACAATGACTGAATTCTTGGTCTGGCACACCCGTCTGTAGATAGGATATGCAGTGTAGAAAAATCATAAACCTGCCTTAAAAATAATTGTTTGTATCATTCCTAAGTAGCAGCATACTTTTGCTCCCATTCAATTCCAACATGAGAATAGCAGTACAGGAACCCGAGAACAGTCAGTGTCGCCCATGGCCAACCTAAAAATAGAAAAGACAGACAATCCTAGTCAGAATAATTAATGATTACTTCAAGTAGAAATACTCTTGAGATGACCAACTTATGGTGCTTCTAATTAATTTTATTAGCAATTCAGTCTCATAAGGAAGTAGAGTCAACCCACAAAATTTGAAAATGGAAATCTGGATTGTCAAAGCTTCAGGGATGCCTGACCCACTGCCAGCTCCAGTATTTTCCGTTTTCAGGGAACTGGACTAGGTTTATTCCTGTCAAATTAAAAAAGTCTGTTTCAATCCTATCGTTTGGAGTGGGTTTGTCTATCAAGCAGATTCCCTGAATGAGCCCTGATGCTTTAAGCTGGCTGTGGTGCTTCCCAGCCACAAAGGGATGCACAGCCACAATGAAGGTTATTAAAAATATGAACAAGTCCAGTTACCAGTTCTGCAAAAGGAGTCTGGGGAAACCTCTGATTAGGGCTGTTTTATATCCTGCAGCTGGGTGTAAAGCCTAATGTATGCACTCTGCAGCCCACTAACAGCTAATGGGGTCAGAACACAATTGTGTCAGCGCAGAACAGACAGCCCTGTCTGCCTGATTTGCTTGATGCCTAGATTATCTTTTAACTAAAAGACTGACTCCTCCAATATATAAAACCTTTCCTGGAGAAATGACATTTCATTATTATTTCAATTTTTTTTTTAATTAAAGTCACCATCTTTTCACATGAACTTTTCACAGCTAACAGCAATAAGCAGGAGGTTACAAGTCAAAAGGTCTATTGCTTTCCTGTAGAGTTGTAAAAAATTTGAAAAACCAGTAATCAAGTAAATAATCTTGCTTTCCTTGATCCCTTTCCTGGCACCTCTGTTTCTTTGTTCATTCTCCTCCTCTCTTTAGAATTTATGAAATTTAGATCTCATATGTTGAAACTTTCAGCATTAGGCCTCAATGTTTTTTGGTGTGTGTTGTCTGTGAGAAAGGGACAGGGAGGAAGGTGTTTGAGGGTTTTTTGGTGGCTTATTGTTGATGTAAGAATTTTGGTAATATGTATGACTGGTTTTCTGCATGCTATCTTTGAACTACCAGCACTTGCTTCTGAAAGAAAAGCTTCAGTGCTCCTTCCTGGGGAAAACTCTGGCCTGAAGGAACCTGCTGGCAGAAGTAAGATTCCCATTTGGCCTGGAGAAGGTATGGAGAGAAGTTGTAACCTCTTCATGTGATACTCCAGGAAAAGCTCTTTCCAAAGCTATATTTACAACGTGTTTTGCAGGCTGGCTTTGTCCAGGCTTCAAGCTAATTCCAGTCTGGAGACTAGTTTAATTGTGCTCACATCTAGCTGAGCCTTAGCTTAACACCATGCCCTCAGCAGGGCTCACAGTGCCAGGCTGGGTCCTGCACTTCCAGGGACCGCATGTGCCAGGACCCTTCCTCTCTGCTCCAAGAGCCCAGGCAGTGTCACACTTCATCCTGGAACAGGTTCAGAAAGACTTGTTTTTTTCCCCCTGTGAACATCTGTGTGTTTGCTTCATGAAACTCCAATTGTTCTGGCCTTGCTTTGTGGTGAAATACAGTCTTGTAACCTGACTGATTTTCATGGACATATTTACAAATATAAATCCCTTGCCCTCACAATACCCTAAAGCAAAATTATATAATTATTTGTTTCACAAAACAAAATTGCTGAGGTATCTCCAAAGAGATTTTTAACAATGAAATCATCTTGTTTTTATTTCAGTGAAATTAGTCTACAGCAGATTGGGTTTCACCCTCAACAGCAAGCTAAAGCCCAGCTGTGCTTTGTCTCTGCTAAAATTGCACGTGAAAGTATGTCAATAGATGTAATAAAAACATACCTCTTCTGGCAGCAATATTGTGGGGGCTGCTTTATACAGACAGAGCCAGAAAATTAAAAAAGGACTGAGTGTAGAATTGTTCTTCTTTTGTAGGGGGCACTTTGGAAATTTGCTAGATACATGTTTTGCATTTTCAAATACTTTAAAGCTCTGGCACACAGAAAATGTGCCAACGGTAGTCTTTAGTCTGACTTGTTTGCTATCCCCAGCCAGTGTTATTAGAGATCTTGTCAGTATACATAAGTATGCACTGGAAATATTTTCTAGATGTCTTAGATTTATGATAAGATTCCTCCATAGTACCCAGAACCTGGGTTCATAGGGTTCTCAGCCACTATAATCATCAGGCCTGTGGTAATCTACTTGGAACGTGGGGAGTAACAGTAATAGGTGTCTGTGTGGCCTTCAGTACATCATCTCCTCCTGATTTAATGAAGATGAGAAGGAAGGGGGAAGACAAAGTGACTATACAGGTGAGGGGGAAAAAGGGAATTTTTTAAGTTTAATCTTGCTACAGTTATTCTAGGAGAGCTGCACAGATCCGAAAGCATTTCTTGCTGCACAGGTGGGAGGTAGCTCCAAGCAGGGGTAACAGGGCACCTGTGCCTTGCTGGCCCTTCCTTGCCATACTGGAACCACGAGCACTGCTGCTGGGTGGGGGGAAATGCATGTGGTGCTTCGGCTGCAAGCGAGCGAAGCAAAGGCATCGCATTCTGCTCCAAGGCAATCTCAAACTGGCTCCAGTCCATGCAAGGCAGATTTGCACAACTGCATCCACACCTGAGAAGCAGTCCAAGGACAGCCTGAAGCAAGAAGGGGATATTTAAACAGTTTTCACACATCTCTTCCATTTTAGGACTGGTTATACAATAAACGTGTTGAAAAGTCTGAAGAACTTGGTCCCCAGAAGGTGATGATGTAGGGAGGACACATGGATCAATGCTAATCCATCAGGGGCACAACTTTAAATTCTGCTTATGGTGTCATCCTTGTATGTGACCTCCATAATCAAAGCAGCATGGTCTGCTCTCTTGCAAGGTAAGTTCACAGGAACCTTGTTTCAATAGTTTCTCCTTGAGAACCCTTGTGAACAACCAAACAGTACTGATGGTCTCAGATCCGCAGTCCCAAGGACTCCCATTCTGCTCCTACTCTCAGATACCATTCAGGGGCTGTTTCTTCTGGTGGCTCCCCAGCTTTACCTGCATCCCTTTAGCTGTGCTGTAACAGTCTCCAAACTCTGCGTGGAAGAGTACCTGCCTGCATTTTAGATCAGTCATACATAAAACGTACTCTTAGAAACATTACTGAGTTCAAATCAAGCACTAGGCTGTTAAGAAATGACTGAATTTTGTCTATTCAAAAACATGTCACATACCACCTTAAATCTTCCAGTTTCTTGACTGGTTTCAGTAATTTGATTTTAGGCTTGAAGGCTAAGTTTCATAAGATAACTCAGATTTTCATAGTGTTTTGTTTGTGGGAAGATGAATTTGTATTCATTAACACATGCTTTTTGTAAATACAAGGACAAATTCATATGCTATTTGCAAATCCAGCAATATTTGTGAGCTTTATCTGCACAAATTTCTTTTAAGACAGGTGGATGTCCCTTTTAACAAAGGAATGCTGGGTGAGAATCATGACCAAATTCTCTGCTTATTGAGATGTATGCTGCTCCACAAAACATCAAACTCCTTTGTGAAGAGGATTGCAAATTGTGTGGAGAGATAACAGCAGTACTTTCTCCATCTATCACACAACCTTCTTCCAAAGAAGTCTTCAGTCTCAGCTAGGCATGAGGGACTCTTGTCCCACACAGGTGATGGACTGTCCAGAGGTCCTGCTGGTTAAAACCACATTTTGATACATTACATACTCAGTTTTTAGCCTAATGAAAGGAGATTTGTCTTCATTACATGATCAAGACAGAATTAATATGAACTTGCTGCAACAGGAACAGCTTTTGGAGTTACTTTTTCAACTTCCTCCAGAATGTTTCTGGATAGTTTGCAAACATCTAGAAAAGGTAATATTTCTGGCACACTCTGGATTTTAATGGGAGTGGGCCAAAACTAAGTTTTCAACTCAAAAATAATGGCTTGGATCACAGCTCTCAAAAGACCAGTTATGTCCTTATTGCCTCAGTTCAAATAATTTGAACCAACATTTAATCATGTATCCAGAAGGAAGCTCTTTCAAATTTCCTAATCATCTACAGTAATGAAAAACAATTACACCAGCAATGTTTTGGGCATACCCAGGTTTCATACTGTCATCAAGACACTAGGAAAGAGTCCTTTGTTCCTTCCAACCTGTGAGATGTAAGAGAAAGGGACAGTAGTTGCATTTTGCATTTTCCAAAATTGCCTTAGTGGCTTTTGGACCTTAATGCTATTTTTAGATGTGACTTGGCTGTACAGTACCCAGAAGTCTTCAAGTGCAGAGTAGTTATTAAATCAATTCAAGTCAGGAAAAGTAATCTCTCTGAAAAGCATGACTTCAGGAGCATACATCTTACTCTGACTTTGATTTGGAAGTGCCTAAGTTGCTGTAAGACTTAGCACTCAGGAAAATTTATCCTTAAACAAAAGTTCAAATGTGACAAGACATTGAAGCAACTCCTCTGTAGAGTGGAATTAAGGAGACATAATGGTGGGAAGGAGGAAGAATAAGCACTAGTTTGTCAAGCGTAATAAAAAGCCAAAGCAAACCAGTATTTGAGGCCAAGACATCTCTTACCTACAATTAGTAAAATCCTTAGAGAAGCAGTAAAACTACCACATTTTCCAAAAAAATAACACATTCAAACCCAAAGATCTGTTGAAAGAAACCTATTATTTAGCCCAACGTTTGAAGCAGACTATAAGCTCTGCATTTTAAAATTTTAATTTCATGTCTGTCACTTCCAGGTGGACCCCTCTGACCATTACAGCAGGGCATGTCCAACAGCACATATTACACTCACGGTGCAGTCTGATACCCAATTACTCTTTAAGTATTTGGAAAAAAAACCACCTTCCTGTTTTCAACTGTGTTGTAGCAAAGCCATAACCTGAACCATACCAGGGTTTTTTGCTGCTTTCGGCCTCCACATTGCACATGTAGCAAAGGACACACAATAAATTCTCACAGCCCTTGATGTCCCAGCTGGGCATCTCCATCCTCCCACCCCATGTAAAGCAGCACACAGATTCATGGGGTCTATAAATTCAAGCTGTCACTTTGTCTCATTATCAGGCCCCACCTAACTGCTCTCACATCTTCCCCCTCCATCAGCTGTGCAGCTTGGGACCAGGGCAGCTCAGCCAAGGGGAACCAGCTTGGGAGATCAGGTAAGGCTGACCTGACCTATTGCTATAGATTTCCAGGTGTTGAAGACACTTTAGCTTGTGGGTGTGGAAAGGTCCAAATATTCAGAAAAAATATTACTGTACAATAGGTAGTATTTCAAAGGAAGACCAGGGAAATGCTGTAAGGATAGCTCAGATCTGTCCCATGCAGCATCTGAAAACATGACTGAGAAGGACATAATTCTAAGCTTCCATGTCTAGACCTGAACCTCAGCCAGTACACTGGCAGTAACCACAAAAGCTTCCTCTTCAGCAGACATGAAGTAGTTTCCAGCTAAAGACGTTAACAAATGTGTAACATGGTATTCTACTTATGTGAATTTTAACCACACCATCCTGAAGAAGGCTTACATCTGTGGCTTTCTGAGGAGTACTTATCACTGCTGAGAAAAAGTGCAAATGGATAGATAACAGTCCAAGACCATCAGCTGCAACACAGGATGACTGCAACTCACTCAGATCAGCACTACTGAAAGCAAAAAGCTACAGTCTCTTAGTGTTTTCATAATGCAAACAGGTTTTATTTAGCAGATAAAGGTCACAAAAGTTGTGGGGTTTCTGTGTTCTTACTGTGCATGGAACCACACTTTACCATAGCTAAAATAATTTTACTTTTATGCTTGATGGCATTGGAGAAAGTTGTGTGCTGACAAGGACTTTCTTAAGCAACAAGAAATCAATGTAATCTATGTCAGAGCTAAGGATGCTGACCACACTTTTTCCTGTTAATTAGACAAGCTGCAAATAAACAATTTCATAGGTAGAGCTCAAAAGATAGGTCTATCCTATAGCTTTTATAAAGAAAAGCCTCAACACAATTCAATTGTGATGCCAAAACTATTTGCATTGCATTTAGTATGTACATGAAAGACAAAAAAACCCCCAAACCAAACCAACCAAGCACCATACTGTGTCATTTGCTGTAAATGCTCTGTGGATGCAGGTATCCATACAGGATATGTCTGCCTGTATGGATTCTCTGTTTTGTCTTTGGAGCTAGAACCCCATTAAGTGCTAACTAACCATGACACTAGCAGCTCTCCAGATGCGGCACAATGCAGACTGGAAGAATTATTTCCCCTGTATGATGTGAGCAGGATGATGCAGGTAACTTCACTCTGTGTTTCTTGGTGTGTTTTTGTGGTATTATCTGACAATAATTTTACATTAAGCATTTTTACTGATAAACCTGCATAAAGCAAAAAAAAAAATTCACAGGAATTATGCCTTCTGCTTCATGTTTTAAAATAAATCTTCACCCTCTACTAGTTTTCCCAGCAGAGCTAGTCAATGTAAAAAAACCTGATATTTTAGGCCGTAATTGTGGTCTCATGCATATCAAGTTGACTCTGGAGTAATTCAACTAAAATCAAAAGAACCATATTTGTGCTACTGCTGAATTTGAATTAACAGTAAGGAAGACTGCTGAAAACTGCCTGTTGGAATCTTCCTGCCAGAACTGCTAATTGGAAAGAAAAAGAAACCTAAACAACCAGCTTTAGTTTTCAGATTATGAAGGGGTGAATCAGAAGCAACCTTCCTTCTCTTCCTAAGTCTTTAGTTGAGAGCTACACACAGCTAATATGAAATCAAAGCCCACAAAATATGAAATCTAAATGCTTATTTATTTTTAGAACAGAGACAAAAGCTTTTAAAAGCATTATTGTAAACCAAGATGCATCTTCACCCAGAAGCAAGACAAAAGAGCTACCTCTTTGAAGGTAAAATGCAAAAAAAAAAAAAACAAAAACCATTTTAGAGTAATATATTTGGCTTAGGGCAGCACTGTCTTCATCATTAAATGTCTGTTCAGGTATTCCCAACACAACCTCCTGGAATATGGTGGGAACAAGTATGTAAAGATGACACTTGCAAAGATTTTACATTTTTCACTTGTAATTATGCTCTGAGATCGTTATATGTACCGTTGAAAACACCAGAGCCACGAGCCTCCTTTCATTCCTTTCATTACAGTTGCAGGATGAAACAAGAGAATGACGAGTGAACTCCCCAGGAGAACAGGAATTTCACGAAGGCAGAGCCAAGAATGTTGCTGTTGCCTGGCAGGATCCTGAGGTGAGCATCTAATTCTTTTTGAGCAGAGAGATACCCATGTATATAGAAAGACATGCTGAGCAGAAAGGTGAATAAACTTCCCCTCTAATAGAGCCTGAAATTTCAGGAAGATTTCTGTATCAATTTAACTGGGGTTCTTGCATTTAGGTTTCTACGTCAGGCTTTTCACATACAACAAAGCTCCTTCTCATGCCTCTTAATGCTAAGGAGCTCTTGAGAAATCAAGGCTATATACTCTCAAAACAAGAGGATTTAAACCAGGGATTCAGACACGTGCCATCAATCACCAGCAAGAAAACATTTGGGCAAAAAGGTGAAGCACTGTAATTTACTTCCCCAACCTGATTTCTGGCTAAGGTATCCTGAAATGGTCATGAATATAAGATGCTTAAATGACTGTAAAATAATTCATTTTAAAATATGAAGAATTAAGGATAAACTAATCACAATCCCCTTCCTACCCACAATCAACTTTTTAATCTGCAATTTTTAACTGTCCTCCTCAAAAACACATTCCCAGACCACTGCAGCAATTCGATGGTACTGCCATGTCTGTTCACAGCATTAAGAATAAGAAAAAAATCTGACAGTGTAACAAATTTAACAAGTATTTACAAGCAGCTACGCTAGAAACAAACAAACTGCAATTTCTTATTGCAGAGCTCTGGTACCTGAAATGCTCTGTGTAATAAAAACCATATTACCTGTTAGAGCTTATTGTAGTAAGGGAAGAGCTGAGAGTACAATGTTAATTTACAGGAACACTGCATTTTTATAATTGCTATATCAGTATAAAGTTAACACTACAAGCAAGGTCATTGAACTGAGTTCTCACTTAACAGAAATCCAAATATCTTGAGGGATGGAAGTGCACAGATAAGGTAACCAGGCAATCTTGCAGTCGCTTACTGAGCTGTACCAATCGATTCAGGACTGAGGCATTTTGAATGCTGCTGGTCTCAGCCTGTATGAAGTTACTCACTTCCCTTCTGGTTGTCTCTTGTTTTCACAGCATCACCAAAGGGCAAAGAAAAGGCCTGATGCAGAGTTAGGACAGGCAGCCCTGGAAGGACAGTGGTGCCTGAAGGTGGCCAGAAGCCAACAGAAAACGTTGACAACAAACAATCTCAGCCCCACTGGTGGCATATCACCATGAAATGGAATTGTTGCAAGTTATCTCAAGCAAAAGGCCCCTACAGGGTTGACCAGTTTTTGATAAAACAATTGTTTCACTTCTCACCTGTGCAAGCTAGCCTGACCCTACTGCAGCCCACAGAATCATAGCAATTAAATAGAAGAATTATCAGTAAAATAGTTCAATTGTAGATACTTTGTGGATAAGATTAAATTAATTTTAACTTTTTGGGGAATACAAGTCTATGTTAGTCCCTCATCAAGGCCAAAGAAAAAAAAAACTAACTTAAAATTACTTTAAAGACATCAATAATTAATTGACTTCAAGGTCAAAATTAGACAATTTGCTTGTAGATCTAGTGAGTTTGGGGAGGAAATATCTTATTTGCTGCTTTTTGTGTGAATTGGGAGTGCAGTTTCTGCAACACAGAGAGTACCTGAAAATACATGTCTACCTATGTGAGCTGTGTGAGCACAGAGGTCATCTGAAGTAAAAGCTAGCAAACCATTCATCACTTGTGTCGGAAAACACAGATTAGAAATAACCCAGGCATCTATATCAATGTGCAAAATTTGCCAGCATTGCCAAATAAAGGGACCTCATTTCCTAAGCCCTGCTCCACTTTTTTGAGATCTCGTCTCAGGCCAGTAAGCAGCCACCCAAGGAGAGGAAATCTGATCAGCACAAATCTGAGCGAGTCACCTACCAGCGTGGTCACCAAGATCCAAACGATTCTGTCAACCTTCGAGCCCCTTCACCTGAACACTGAGAGTAAAAACACTTCTTTGCCTCATAGGTGGCTTAGAGGAATGCACATGGAAAGACTTAAATGTTGTTATAACAGTCTAACTGGTCTCCTTGCTTTCCTGTTTTAAGAAAGCTTCCTGAATAGCTGCTGAATGGGATCACTTACAATGTTTCTGTCAGATAAGATGGATGCACTGGTGGAGAAAAGCATGTAGAGAAACAAGCCTGCAACTGCAATAGGATTTTATAAGGTATCTTTATACCTTTTCTTTTATTGTTATATCTTTAGCAGCATATTCCCTTTTCTAGAAGGAAAAAAAGACAACCCTCATCACCTTTACATTACAAAGAACTATAACCAAGTACAAAACAGTACTACTAAGCCTTACCAGAAAGTCCGTGCCTATATTTAAATTGCCTTATTTAACAACATGCAGCTTAGTGCAATGAGATATAATCTTTCCATGTGCTTTTCTGGCCCACTAACATTAGCAAGTAGCATGATCTGATGCATGGCTGTTACACCCTCTGTCTCACCTGGGCTCTGTTATTCAGTGTAATACAGCAGTGCTGTGAATCCTTAACATGACTGCTGATAACGCCAATATACACCTCTTGCTCAAACCCAACACACACCTACACCTCTCTAGAGGGAAGTAGCAACCCATTTATATACATGAACCCTGTAGCGTTAAACTAATTTTTGTCTCCTTGCTCAGGTGTGCAATAGAGTGACAGCCTCAATCGTGTTTGATGTTGATGTAAAGCAGTCAGCTGTACAACCCTAGACCAAGGGACAGGAGTGGGCCCCAAGGGCAGCGAGGGGTGGATTTGCTTGACCCTCTCACCAGAAGATGGCTGGGCCCTACATGGATGCAGGGGACATGAGGGCACCAATAGGCTCTCATTGCCCTGACCAGACTTAACAGGGGCCTCAACATTGCACCTGTATTTAACTAACATAAAAGTGTATTGTTTATGGATATACTGTACACACACTGTGCCTGATAGCAACTTGACTTCCCAGCTTCACCCTGCCTTGGCTCCACCACCTTGCCAAGCCCTGGCTGGCACTTTGGCCGACCCTGGTTGATGCCAGTGCACTGCTTCTGCCCCTTGCTGAGGCATATTGGAGAGGTCAGGGTCCTGTCAGCCTTGCTGCCTCCCTGCTCTCCCTTCCTGATGGGGTAGCCTTGACAGCAGAGGCTTCAGTCCAAACCACCGTGGGATTTCTCCTAGTGCTAATTTCACATCTCATGGGAGAGAAATATAATGAGAACTGGCTACGAAGCAGTCATTTCCATTTGTAAATGGGATAGCACAAAGGAAGAAACGAGAACAAATTTCCATATGTACAGTCTCTGCTAAACAATCATCTCTGCAAATCTCTCCACAGCGTGTGTGGCACATGCTGCCTTCTTTACGGTATCAGCCACACAATCAGAATAATTAATTAATCTAGGCACCATCACATCAGCTCAGAGGATCCGATACAACAGAGCTGGATCCAACCTGATTTCAAAGATCACGGTTCACGTGCAATGGTGTGGCCACAGAGGTTAGTCATATTAAATATAATTTGGGGCTAACTAATTAATGCCACATCTCAAGTGGGCCCAGACCGTGATCAAACATCTTTACTTACATGTCAAAACAACACTTTCTCAAGTCCTCATTTTTAAACTAAAACACCAAGGTGAAGAAGTTACCTGCCTTATGAAGAGACCATGGTGGCTACAGAGGCTGGCTGGGCATGGATGAAGCCAGTGTTGAAGAACCATGGAGTGCAGGGTGTCCGTAATTTACACTGATTAGCTGGAGAAGATCCAAAGATTGACTTTTTGTTGTTGGGGTGGAGGGGGAGGGACAGACTATATGGCTTGCCCTGCTGAAATAGGCTAGTTTTGTTCTGAAGGCACTGTCACTCCTGATCTTGACAAAGAGATTAATGACAATTTCTTTGGCAATAATTAGCATACCTAACAGAGAGGACAGAAGGTTCATTTTCTTCCCTTCCCCTTTATTTTTGGTTGGATCTTCTACTGGTAATACATGAGTTATTACTAAAAATCAATGCCTCATGCTGAAATAAATATTCTGAGTGACATGAAAGAGCTTCTCAAAATTTTATGCATGGTCACTGAATGCAGCTGATTTTTGCACAGGAAATGGACATTTAAAGAGAAAAGTACCTGTTTATATTACTGGTTCTTTACTCTATTTAAAAATCTTAAATGCACAATCTGGCTGTCCAGCCACCATATACCACCTTACTAATTCCTTTCAAAAAATATTTTTAATGGATACCAGAAAGTTCTGGTTTTAGGATCCAATTTTCTGACACAAGTTTTAGCATCCTTCACATGCACTCACACTGTACTCATCATATGGGTCAAAGCTGCTCAGATAACCCTCTGTTTTCCCTTTGAAGAATTACTTTGCATTGGGATTTGCCTCAATGTTCACTTTACTGCAGAACCGCAAGATAACTATGGATAAAAGACCTTCCTCTGTCCTTCAGTGTTTCAGTGAGTACTGGCCTCAAGTGAAGAGCACAGCTGCAGTCAAAGTTTGTTGTAACAAAGCAGCCTGATTAAATAAGAGAAATTTACCATTTGGCAGAGTCCTTCAGCCGTTCATAAAAGTCAAAGATAATACTTAATGTTTTGATCAGAAACTGTGCTTAAGTCTTTGACTTGCATCCGTGATGACCTTTAAATTACATTTGAATACATTTCAATTACAAGGCAGAAAAATTACCTTGGCAGATGGACCAAGGTCATTACCAATTTACTAACATCTTTACCTTCCCTTTTGCTGAAGTCCCTGTATCTTCTATGGCTTTAGAATAATAAAGTATTTTTTTATTCTTCAGAGAGTGATGTAGCTTAATTTGTTTTAAATTCTAACCCAAATTACAACAGATGTTGTAATTGTTGAGTGGAATACTTGAGAAGCTGTAGCTCCATTTTTGATCTGTTACTGGACGCCTTAAAACACAATAAATGGAAGTACAAAGAAGGACAGAAGCAGAAGATTGACTCAAATGCATTGGCATCACTCTAGAAAAAGACTCTGAAAAACTAAAGCATTAAAGTGATCAAGTCAATCTCCAGTAAAAAGGAAGAAATGTCACAGGTGCACTGAGAACTCAACGAGGGAAACAGCAACAGAAAAGATGGGAAGCAAGAATCAAACTCACAGATTTGAAAAAAAATTAACTCTTCACTAAAAAAGAAGCTGTGAGAAGCTTCTTCAGCTCCCCACTACTGATCTAACAATCCACTTAGAATATGAGCAAAGAATGGGCACTATATGCTACCATAGACCACAAATGGTCTTAATCAAGTACATTATGAGAGACTAAAACACTCAAGCACTCTTGTTAAAAGAATACTTGTTGTTTAGAAAACTACATTGTAAAAAAGATTCAATAACAATATTGGTTTTTCAAATCTGAGGTGGTTATTTTTAGTTGTAAAAGCAAACAAAGCTTGAATGTCAACATGAACTTCCCCCAATGCACATGAGTGTGCCTCAGCAGGGACAGCAGCTAGGTCAGCTTGCCTTGTGCCTCTGGTGCCTACATGTATCCTATAAGTGCAGAACAGATACCAAAGGTCATGTGGCAAAAGACACCACCAAAAAATGATCAATTTGTAAATTGAAGTTAGTACTAACTAGGGTGGTCTTTACCAAACAAAACCAGGTCCAGTCTTTTGAGCCTTCTTTGAGAGCTAATGATGCCTGTTTTGTTTCAGACTGAATACTTTAATTAGTCCACGGTGAAGAGTTGTAGGCTTGGTACAGGTTGGCCAGCAGATTAATTATAGCTGTAATCTCACTAATGCAGAAAAATTTTATTGCCTTCCTCTTGGAGATATAAGTGGACATAATCTTGTATCTCAATCAGGCTTAACAGAACATTAAATATTAGTGCTGTCAGTAGCCAACTTCTTTAATGAAGGCAGCAGTACATAAAGCTGAATTGAATTATTAATTAAATTACTCCTGCAGAACTCACATGATGGTAGAAGCATTCTAGAAGTCTTGAGTAAATGTTAAGATTTTCAACAAAATAACCACTGTCTTTGATTAACAGAGATCTAATCAGACTATACATTAATTTGGAATCATCTGTGAACTGTCATGGAAGTAATCGGTGTCATCTCAAAACCAGTACGAATTTGTCAAAGTACTACATGTAATACAAGGTTTTGATGTAATTAACTTCAGTGATTAAAATGCTCATAAACTGTGTGTCCTTGGCTAAGCACAGCACTGCCATGGTCTCAGTTTCAAGAGAGTTCATGGGTCAGCACTTACTATTGTAACAGAAGTACAGGAAGATTACTGTAGGCAGACTGTACAGTTGGTTTACAATACTCCTGTGCCGGCACTGAGATGAAATCATAGATACTTTATGTAACACCATAGACAGTGGGAAGATACAGAAAGTGCGAAGTGCAAGCAAGACAAAAAATCCTAAAACCCACCCTTATTTTTTCACAATGACGGGGGAGACTCAGCATTTTAAGATGTGACATTGAGTCATGTGGTGGGTTTTCTTCTTTGTTTTTTTACTTTGTTAGTAGCCATGCTCACAGTAGCACCTGCACACCATGTTATAGCAGCAATACATATTGCATTTGCTAGGGTAGTAATTATATTGAACTAGATTGCCAAAGGGAAACATGCTTCTCCCCAGAAAGCTTAAGCTGGAGGCTTGCACTGGAGCTGCCCCTGATGCTGGGCTCAGCTCTCTGCCTCCTTTGGAAGCTGCTCCATGGCTCAGTCAGAGTCACTGCATAAACACCCCAGGACTTTCTGTTTCCTCACAGCTTGCACACTCCCCTGTGGCAGAATGGAAGAGAATGGTCCTCTGCCTGCTCCACAGACTACATTTGGTTTCTATCCAGTAAATATCTGAAGTAAAACAGACTTTCCAGCATGGCCCACAACTGTCAGAAACTAAATGAAACACATCCTACAGATGCTTCCAGATTGTCTTTAGCATTCCCTAGGAAGCATCAAGAGCCCAGACCATGTGAAAAATATCTCAGTTCTTTACTTTACCTGAGCAATGGGACAGTAAAGGTGAAGGCAAATTTTCAGAGGAAGAAAAAAACCACACAAATAAAGACGAGCATTATAAAGGCCCCCTAACCTTGGCATGACAGACATATACACTAAGACAGACAATCCTGGAGGAAAAAAGGGGCATGGAAGAGCTATTTCATCTCAAAAGATACATTTTGACATTTCTTCTAGACTGTCAAAGCAGGTAAATGCTGACTCTAGTTTCTCCTGTCCTCATCTCACAACCTTTCATCAGCAATAATGTTACTTAAAAAAGAAGTAAGAGATCTTTGTAATGCAGGAGCCAGCTCCACTGAGAGACAGATCAGCAATGCTTATTGCAATGAAAAGGAGACACCTTCGTGTTAGTGAGTGATCATGACTTTTTAAACAGGGACTTGACCTGCCTAACCTGGCATAGGTCAAACAAATTGAGGCATCCTAATTTATGGCAACCCTTTCTATATACAATACAGTGGATTTTTCATGCCCTGTTACCACTGAAGACTTTACTGTCAGTTCAAGAAGCACAGAAACCAAGGAACTGAAAGGATCTTCCAGCACAACTGTGTTTTTGCTTCATGATCACTTCTTGCTCTTCTATCTGTGCTACTGAGCTCTGTTCACAAACACCAAAGAAGTTGGTGTCACAGCAGGGCTGTGATAAAGCACATTGCAGGGAGGAATGAATGTGAGCTACTGACCGACAACAGGCACAAAAGCCAAGATCTCCTAGTTCTGCTACTGACTTATTACTTCTCTATGCCTATATTTCCCGTTGCTATTTATAAAGCAAATAGCTTTGGAATCACAAAATTCTTCAAATGCTTAGGTAAAAAATACAATGCAAGACAACAAATAGGTTGTCTTCAAATACTTAGGTGAAAAATACAATGCAGGACACACATCTATTGCCGTATTTTACTGCTCAGAAGCCTGGCAACCTTAAAGGGACCAGATTCAAAAGAAATTAGAATAAACCATGCTCACTCACTCCTTAGAAATTAGAGTGACAATTAGAAATAAAGCAGGTTTATAAGGAGAGATGTTTTGGGACATTTTTGAGTAATTTTTTGCTAAATGCAAGACAGGTTTTACTTAAATAAGACAGGTGCTACTTTTCTTTTCATAAACAACATCATGATGTAAAATTTGCATCTTATCAAACAGGTTAGCTCTTACAGTGATATGCATAGAGCTCCATGACAGTGCCACCATCAGGCTCATTTGGAAAGGATGTCTTAAAAACAACAGAATCACCTTGCTGCTACTTGGAAAGGCCTATAACCCTGGTTGCTGTAATTGGGACAGCATTTATGTTCAGCCTAAAGCAGCAAGATGGTATCAAATGCTATAGCAAAGCTATATGTCCCTTACAACTAAGCTGCACACAGATAACAATATAATGAGGTTCAATCCCTGTTCTACATCATTTTGCTGGTAAAAGTTACAAGGGTATTCCTGCCATTATATGCTCTTTCAACTCAGGCAAGAGTTATATTGAACTGGAACAAAACATGGAGTTATGTGAGATGTCCTGGTGGTACAGCCTGTGGATATTCCTGCACTTGCAAAGTGCCCTCTACATCAGTATGGCCCCAAGCATATGAATTGAGAACACAGAACAAAGCATCAGCTAGAGAGAAATCCCTTCATGGTTTTTCCCTCTTTGAAAAGTGGTCCTCCAAAGGAATTCTAGACCAACTCCAGACACTCTTTAGGAAGTCATAAGTCCTTGAGAAATTTGGCATCTTGAAGTTATTCTACATCCCTCAGAGCTAACCTCTCCTAAATGCAGTGGACCAGAGCTTAATTACTATGGCTCTCCCTCCAACTAGAGCATGTCTCTTTCCCTTACACCAAGGGGAAGCCTTTAGTAATTTTCCCCCAGGAAGCACAGTTCATTATATGCTGCTGTCAAGTATAAAATAGCTTTTGGCTCCTTTAGATTCTCTTTTGTTTGTTTGGTTTGGTTTGCATCATGACCCAGAATAAAAGGCAATGCGTATTGAACTGTTATGTCATAAAAGACACAACTGCCACTATACAAGTTGAAGCAGCTCAATAGCTGAAAACAGCAGCTTCCTGCAGAGAATTGATGTGACAAAACTTGGACTCATTTTTGGAGTCAGGCAATAGATCTTCAGCCCAGCATAGAGCAGCAAGTGTATCGAATGCAGGCTGTGTAACACTCAGCACGCAGTTTACCCAAATTATCTTTCTGGCTTTCTGTGAGACAGCCTCACTGCTTGGAGAAGATTTCTCAAAAACATCATCTTGATGGTGTTTTCTAAGGCTATGAAAGTGTGAAAGAAACAAGGCCAACTGCAGTAAATGTAAGGTTTAATGTATGTAGGATAAGCTCCTACTAAAATTTTCAGATGACATAACAAGGCTAGATTTAAATCCTGTGGTCTTTGTAGAAAATGGATTTACCTGTGAAAAGAAGATCCAGACATTTAAATCTGGTACTGGCAAAATGGTGGGGATTTTGCCACCAATTTGAAAGGAAATAGGACCAGGTTGCCAGGGCATGATGCTCTTCATTGTACAGTGACAACCACTCCCAGCAACTCAGCTGGCAGTTGAGAACTCAATAATTTGAGGTACTTGGCTTGGAAGTAGCTGAAATATTGATGCCTACCTCACCTTGGAAATACACCATTTGCTTGCAACTGTTATTTTGGGGCTTCACATTTATGAATACATGACAGGACCTTCTCTCACAATCCTCCCTGGCCCCACCCTCCAAACTATCCTCCACACCTTCCCATCTGATAAAAGGTGTACATTTAATATTTTAATAAACAGCAACACTTGAGTATTAAAATTACGTATCTATCCAGTAAAACAGTTGAAGTAGAGGACAGGAAAATAAACAGAGCCTCTTGAGTACTTCAATGAAAAAAAGAAGGCACAATTTTGCATAGACAGATCAAAAGACTTCTATAAAATGAATTTGTATAACAAATAACTACCAGACTTCTGGAAAGTGTTAGATCTCCTAACTTTCATGAAAAGCATTTGAAAAACAGAAGGTGACACTTTTGTCTGCTCTGAATCTGCAAATTTCACTTGAATGAATTTTGCTATAATTTCTCCATCAACTTTCTCACTGCAGCATTTGGTTACCTTTCAGCTACCACCTTACCCATCTTCAGAATCATTCTGTGAATGGAAACTGTTTCACCCTTTCACCCTCCCCACTGCTCTTCTCCAAAACCTGTCAAGCTCCGCTACCATTAATACTCACTATCATGAGCAAAGTTGACCACCAAGTATGGGATGTGAGCAGGCAAGTAATATGTGCCTCCCAGGCACCTGGCAAAGATTTATTCTCCCCCAAAACCAGAGAGAGAACAGAACAAAGCGAGAGTCGCTTTTCCTTTACAGTCCAGTTCAGCTCCTGGGGAAGCCCAGTGGTGCTGCTCCAGGCTGCACCTCTGTCTAGACCACAGTGCACAACCTGCAAGCACTAACATGCAAGACAGAAGGATGCAAAGAAGTGTCAGCATACACAAACATTAAGGCTCAGTCCTGTAGTCCTGACATAGTTTCAGATCAGACTCTATAAATAACTTAAATAACATTTACATATCAAAAGAGCACAACTGTCTTTGTTCACTTTAGCAGGAACTCCTGAGTAAGAAAAGAGTGGTCAATTCTCATACAACTGAAGGCCAAATCCTGATAGAGGCAGTTGTTCTTCACCTCTGTGGCACAAATCTATGTACTCTCCATACTTCCCTTCCCCTTTTCCTCATCTCTGACTAAATGCCAAGTCTTGCCTCTAGCCTTTCAAAAAAATCCTGCCAATCTGGTTGTATGTACTTCAGCCCCATACCTGGAGATGCCAGAAGTGTGGTTGAGTGGTTTCTTCTAGGAATTGGTCTGAGGGAAAGTAGAAATAAAACTAAAAAACAGCCCCAAAAAGCAAATAAAGAATTAAGAGCCTTGTAGTAAAAAATCTGAGGTGCTCCCAACCGCATTTGTAATATATCGATTCAAATTTTTTTAAGGATTATTACGGTACAGAAATGTTAATGTTACTCTTCAGTTTTCTAATATCACTATTAGAAAAAACTAAGAGTATGCACTTATTTTGGCATGAATAAGTGCTCAGGGTTCAAATGTATAGAAATATTTATGTTAAACATAAACATACCCTTTCAAAGCTATTCTGCCTCTCAGTTCTTATTCAGTAACTGTTTTTAACTAGTAGGTGGGAAAACTGCTCTTAGTTATTTTCAAGCTCATACCACTGGAGTAGGTTGAAAGCCACAGAGTTTCTAAAAGGTCTGGTGTGGCAAAAGGGAAGGCTGTCCCAGTATGCCTAAGCAGGACTCAGTGAGTCAGTGAGATATGTTAGAAGTAAGTTTGACTCCTTGACTTTCCTGTTCATTTAAGCATCTATTCACCTATATCTGGGGTTTTGCCTTAGTCAGTATGTTTCAGGCATTAGAGGTACTTTTGATTTGGGGAGAAAAAAAACAAACAACAAAAACCAAAAATAATTCTTCAGGAACCAAAACCTGCACCCTCTTCGGAATTTTCTTTATCACTTGTATCAGTCACTGATTAGGAAACAGCAGTGGAGAAGACTGGCCAGTCTTGAAAAACCAACGACACACAGTCTTGTGAACCCAGATTTCCCTTCATTGTGTATGCAAAACACACAATTCAGCTAAAAACAACAGAATGCCTCAGATTTACTTCTCCAGCATGCTCTTGGAATTGCCATTAAACCCTAATTTTTCCCTTTGATCTTTCCAATCTTCTTTCCACTTTAAAAGATCTCTGGTGGCAGGAGCAATCACCATCAGACTCTCTCAAATGAGCAGCTCCAGGCTTTTGAGGTTTTGCTGAACACAGAAATACATTGACACAAACAGCCCTGGGAAAATAGACGGAACTAAAAAATGGCTCATTGCAAAGGATAAAGGGCTTTTCAGGAAATATCACAAAATTGTACAAAGCAACTTCTAACCAGGATTGTTTCCTAAGAATCTACATGACAACAATACTGTAACAGTCAAAATGGAAACTGTATTTTCAGCTACTGAGAAAAAGAGGAAACTTCTGTTAGTTTTGTGAATTCAGGTATGCATTAGTTCAGCCCCCACCTTGGGAGGAAGACTCCTCGGTCTGGCACATGGCATGCCAGTGCAGAGTAAGGAAGAGTAGTTCCTCCAGTTCCACGTTAGGAAGATTTTTCCCTAGGTGTGATATTACATGGTAAGTCCAGATTGTTCACCAGGCACCCACTGACCTTTCCAAAATCCTCTTTAATACTTAATTCTGCATTTTATAATTTTAAGCCAAGTCCGTGCAGCAGGAGACCATGTGTGAAGAAGAGAAAATGGAAAGCTTAACAAAAACCAGCCTCCCCATGTCCACAAGAACTCTTAACCTGAAAGATTCAAAACAATAATGCCTGGCTCTAGAATACAGCTCCAACATCAAAGTGCTTTACAGACCTCACGTATGCTGCAATAAAAGACTCGGGAAATATAAAATGCTCCTTTGTCAGGACGACCGTGTCAGCAATTCTGGTTTAAGTATGTCATGTCAGGAGACTTCCATCAGCTGCCCTGAGGGCTTACTCCTAATCTCACAGGTTGCCCTGTAAAAATCTTTCAGACTCTGTAATTTATCGAGCAATTGTTGTGTGCAAAACTTAGCACCACACAGATTTAGAAAGAGCATCCAAACGGACAGTGAACATGTATAATACATGTATCTGTTGGCAGAAAGCAGCCAGAGGCTCTTACTGGAATTTGCTTCCATAGTAGATGTGAGGGACATTAGAGAGTGAAAGAGGAGGTGCAGGCACAAGGTGTGATGGAGAGAAAGACCTACATAGAGCAATGGAAGGAGCAGTTCAGACTTAGGACTGGAGATGGCAAAGGAGCAAAACCAGTGGGCAGCACTGCATCCTGATGTAAATGGTGTGGCACAAGGAAGAGTCAGACTTGGGAGCTTGGGTACAGCTGGTAAGATGAGAGATACAGTTCAACACTCAAAGAAGTGTTATTTTTAAAAGTTGCATCCATGACTGGATGGAGATGAAAAAATTTATTTTAAATTAATTTTTAGCATGTAAATTACATTTTAATGCATTTTGCATTTTAAACAAACCTGTTTAAAATTTAGTAAGAACTAGTGATGACTTTCCTGAATATCTGATTTTTCTGTAATCCATTCAAGTAATTTATATAAGAAATATTGCATTACTGAAACATCCTGTAAAGTTTAATAAGTTAAAAGAGGATGATTTTATATGAATGTAGAAATGGAATATAAGAGCTGTAGCTCTGGATGTCAATTCAACTTCTATGATAATGCAGTAAATAATGTGAAAGAAGTATCTAAGTGAACTCGTTCCCTGTTTTAAGCACTTTTCTACCACAAATGCAAGTATCTTTTATTTTGATAATGAAAATGAGGAAATTTTGTGCTAACTAGTTTTCAGTTTCTATTTTCTCAGGATATATTCTGGAAGATTTTCTTTAAAGTAGCTAAAAGTTAGAAACACAATGTGAACCTAAATCCAGTGTTCCTCATCTTCCTCTTATCACCTAGAAAGTAGGTACTACAAAGTAGTAGAGCACCTCTTCTATGAAGAAAGGCTGGGAGAATTGGGATTGTTCAGCCTGGAAAAGAGAAGGCTTGAGATGACCTAGTTGTGGCCTTCCAGTACCTGAAGGGAGCCTACAAGAAAGGAGAGAGATGATTTACAAGAGCGTGTAGTGACAGGACAAGGGGAAATGGCTTTAAACTGAAAGAGAGTAGATTCAGATTAGGTATTAGAAAAATTATTTTCTGCGAGGATGGTGATGCACTGGAACAGGTTGTCCAGGGAAGTAGCTTCTACTATCTTCTAGGTGGTATGTAATATTTCTTAATTTAGTCATGGAAGAGAAATGTCCTATTTGGTTCATTTAAAACTCATAATTAGATTTTGATTAAACAGCCCAAGAATTGAAACACAGTGCTCAGACACCAATAACTTCTAAGAAGACAGTTTCAAAATATTTTTAATCAAACCTAGTAGAGACTGTTTTTTTCAATAATAAGTGGATCTCTGCAATCAATGCTTACTATGTTTGGTTGACCCAACTCATATAATTTAATGCAGTCTCTGCATGAAATGCATGAAAACTGTCTTGTAAGAAAAGTTCAGCTAGAAAGCTGAATCTCAGCATTTGATTTCCAAAAGCCTGAGTTACCATGTCAGAAAGAAGGTCTGAAGCAATTCTGGAGAATTATGTTTATAATAAATGGAGGTAACCAATAAATATTACTGCAACCAGTCAATTGTGTGTCTGGAATGTCAAACTTCATGGAACACTGGTAGTTAAATTGCCTCACTGAAGAGAAATTATGTGGATTTGAAAGGATTATAAAAGGATAAAACATCCCAGCTGTTCTCATTCTCTTAAGGCACTTTTATTAAAATATTTGCTGGAGGCATGATTGTCCTGATGTTTAATTTTCACAGAAACTTTACAGTCATGTATAAGAGTAGAATTCTTATTGAGTGGATACTATTAAGTATGGCAACAAATACAGACAATCAGTATTATCATTTTTCTCTCTTTTTCAGGCATCAAATCAAGGGGTTACTTGTCTTAGAGTTTATTTCTTAAAAATCTATTGTGTAAATAGAATAATAGATTTTCTGTCCTGTTTGAGGAGCAAGGTACTATACTGATCACTAGTTATTATGCACTTGCAATGTTAAGCTTTTTATTACTTTAGTTCATCTATTTAAACTCAGAGTTTCATTAACACGACTAGAAATGAACTATTGAAAAAAGGGGAGGATCAGAAGTGAGAGAAATGCATTGTCTAGATAAAACTGTGTCACGGATTTTGACCAGATAAAGGAGAAGAAAGAAAAATAAGCAGCTGGATCAAGATTTTTTCTTTCTTTTGTCTCATGAGCTTGTGTAAAAGCTCATTACCACCTACAGCTATTTTTGCAGGGAATAAGCTAGGGATGCTCTCTCTCCAGTTCTTAAAGGAAAAGTCCACCTGATATTAATCAGTATTACCTGGAACGAGATCTCATCACAAATAACAGTTGAAAGAACAAGAGCAAGCTGCTTTCTCATTACTGGAGAAAGCCACTGTCAGCTGAGTTTGAAACAGGTGAACACATGGCTGCACTATTTCACCTCTTGGGATCACAAACAGCTTTTCCATCTCCAAATCAGATGCTGCATCTAATCTGTCATAATACCAGATTCATTCAAGTGTGTGCATGTGTATGCATACACCTGCATATGGAGATCTTCTAAACCTGAACAGCTAAATACACTCTGTTATAAGAGAGCATTTGACCACGTTTGCTGATTTTAAAACATGCCCAGCAAACCTGAAGGGTGAAACAGTCTTGCTTTTCCTTCTCTGCTAAGGTAAGACACTATATTTTAAAGGAAGAACTGTAACAAATATTTTGTGTATTCATTAATACATTAAGGAAAAAATATGCTCAAGCACACAACAGCAGGGTGAAGCAGCAAGGCAAGAGACAGGGTAAGAGCCCCCTCTAGATATTTTGTTATATTAACCACATTCATTATATATTCAAGGCAATTTTAATAGATGCCAGTCCAAGAGAAATAACTTCAATTACTTTAATTACTTTTCCTTCAAAACTACATATAAAAATGACAAACAGGAATGACGAAACTGATTTCCATATATTTATCTGTTAGTCCTCAATGACTGTGAGTTTCTCTCTCTCTCTTCATTTTCTTTTTCCTTTCAGTTTTATTTCATTTTTTTATTAAATCTACAGCATGGAACATACTGTCCTGAATTCTTCTACATCACTGTCAGGAATATTGTATTCTGGTAAAACCAACAGATTAAATAGCAAACTGGCAATTTATTCTCCAACTATGGCTCCTGTTCACCTGCTAGCAAGTTAATGAATTAGTGTATACACACATTTTCTAGGGAACTTCTGCTTTTAACTGAGACAATTTTTAAGATCAAAAAATCCAAGATCAAAACAGGAAGATAATGCTGGAGGCTTTTTTTCCCCCCAACACTTTCCTCTCTGCACTTGCATACTTTCAGTCTTTTCTGTGATAATTATACTAAACTTTTTCATATATAAATACACCAAGTTTTGATTATAATTCAGAGAAATGGATCTCATTAATAAATAAAAATACTCCATGTGGGTTTTTAGTAAATGTTCTATTTCTGAATATCCTTCCTGGATGCCTGTGGGACGAACAGGTCAAGGAAGCTGTTCAACATCCTTTACTGAGATATTTTAATGAGAAAGGCAGCAGAGTCAGTGTAGTGCTGTCATCTCAGCATACCAAAACTGCTTCTGCTGCATCAAAAAAACCCCCGAAGTTTTTAGCGATAGTTTTCAGTGTGCTGCTTCCTGGTAAAGGAAAACTGCACTGTGATGCCAGTTAGCACCATGATGCTGATGAGTGTGCTGGTTCATCAAAGGGGCCTGGAGGGCAGCTGAGGGCTGCAGCAGAGCCACCAGACTGATTTTGCTCTCTGAAATATGCACTAGTGAGTGATCACAACTCCTCTGCTTTGAAACTCAAGTCTGGCCAGCTTTGCAGCATGACCAAGTTCTTTATTTCTTTGAAAGCCCGGCACCTTCATGAACATTTTGCTCTCCAGCAGGCTCTGGCTGCTGCTGTGTGACCCTGAGGCAGGCTGCAGCCAGCCATGCTGCCAAGCGCACTGATGGACAGATACTGATACATCTTTCCTTGATCTGCTGCATATGCACCAGCTGCCAGATTTGATTTACTGACCAGGTCACTGCTTGGTTTTCGGCATTTTGAAGTCATTGTTAAACTGACTCTTTGCATTTAGAGATGGGGACAACAGCTGCCTTTGAGAAGCATTACCACTTCCTATTTTAATTAAATATTTGTATGCAGACAGGAACAGAAGAACACATCTGTCTGCCAGAAAATTAGCAAAGTGAGGATAACGATGTAAGAATCAGAGAGAGTGCAGTGAGCTTCAGCCCTGCTGAATCTTTCCACATCAGACAATCATTTAATGCCTTAAGCAGGCAAGAAATCATCCAGCTGCTTGAGTCAGAGCTAAAGGCACACAGCGGAAACACTCACCAGCCATACGCAGCATTTGCAGACATGAGATTGTAAGAAACCAATTATAGACAGATATATTTATATTACAACATATACCTGTAACTGTAATTTTGTGTCTTCTACAGAGCTACTAGAAATTGGTACATTTGCTACAGACTGAATACAATCAGCTGTAAAACACTGAATTGGTTGCCAATGGCTAAAGAGGCAAAGATTGCTGAAGGACTGCAGTTGGAGGACTACAGGTGATCTGCTGATTTTGCAGTCTACTGTCTCCATCCAGGACTTCTAATTCTTTGCAATCCTGACTGAACTTATCTCCCTTTGAAGAATCTGATGCTGAACTTACAGGATGAAACACTTAAACTTAACATGCTCACTGAAACATCCTAGTATTCAACACAAGGTATTTAGAGACTAGTAATGAGCTGAGAACTTTCCTGACCCAGAATATATTCTCGCACTCCTCTAGACAGGGAGTCAAATTTATACAAACCTTCTCTGTGTGGTCTCTTGTTTAAAAAATAAAATCCCAATGAAACAGAACCTTTCACCATTTCCTACAGAAGGGAAAAAAGTAATGCCTGCCCCAAAATTTTTGTTTTGAAATGCAAGCTAAGGTTTTATTTTTCAATTAAAAAAAATCAAGTCTAAATGAAATTTAAACCCAAGACAAACACACCTCCCTGGACCTTATCTGCTAGGTCAGGAAAAATGGCTCTTGACTGGTTTTATCCCATATTATGACAGGAAATTTTTTGGAGACTCAATACCTCCCTGAGACAAGAAAACCGTTTCCTGTCGTGCTCTAGTTTCCAAGAAAGACTTTACTGGATTAGGACGAGTCCAACACAGGACATTGGCCAAAGACTGTCCATTTGAAGTGAAAGACTGCCCACTGCCTATTAGAAGGAAGAAAATTCAGGCTGTTACCTCCTCACTGCTACGAATCTTGCTGTCTGCATCCAGGCCAAAGCATTTGGTGTTGCTACAAAGGGGCCTCCAAGAAGCTAAGCAGTTGGTACTTGCCAAAGCAGAGAGAATGAAGTGTTGCAATTGTCCTATCTGATTGATCATGCAGCTCTTTCACAGTCATTCCTTACTCATCTCTCTTATATTGCAGAACCTTTTGCAGTGCTTGCTTCCATCAAGTATATAAATAAATGTGACAAGCTTTTAGAAGCAACCTGTTAGCACTGTCCTTGCATTAGCAGACTACCATGAAGAAATGGCCTCAAGCTTTTAAAGATGAACTAAAAAGGGCCTCTTCAAAGAACTAAACAATTCAAATGCAAGAATTTCATTCCTGATTAGTGACGCTCATAATGCTGTGCATTAAGTAAGCATGAACTGAAAAAGGCCTTCAACCTGCAGCTGTGCCCTTTCTACTCCATGCCCCAGCAAAATCTTGGGAGTGAGGATTGCTCACAAAGGACTGAAAATCTTCCAAGTTCTTTTACTTGTCTCTAGCAGCAAAAAGAAGCATTACAATAAGTGTAGAGTGTTATAGCTTTAACAGCTCTTTTATATTTACACACCTTAAGACTCTAGTACTGTACTTTCGGTGGGGACAACACTTAGAACTTGCTCCCACTAGATGCAGTGCAGTGGCAAAAACAGAGGAACAAGGCAATGCACTGTCTGCCAGCTTTATTTTGGTTCCAGAATATGAGGCAGCCTCACTGCAAGGAGTGATTGACCGTACAAGCAATCACCTATGTGCACAGTGAACTGAGCTCTGATGAACAGGTGGGTTCATCAGCACATTAGGGAATTGCTGATACAGTCCACTGTTAAAGTACAGGCCCAGGGCTGCAATCCACAAGCATGCAGGTACATACATGATCAATGTGCTCATTGCCCGGAGCTTTTGTCATTCCTGTCTTGAAGCCGCACTTTGATCACCTTAACAGAAGGGCTGACCTTAAGAGAAAACAAGAACAGAAACTGCTATGAAAGAGCCACAGGCACAGACAAGCTTCCTGTGCAGCAGCGTTACTCATAGCCAGCTGCTTATGATGAGCATCCGCACTCTCATCAGCCTGTAAGTCAGCAGCACCTGCTCCCCATCATCTTCCTGGAGGACACGTACCGCAGCAGCACCACCACCAAGCTCAGCAGCCCTCTTCAGCATCCAGCTGTTTGCAGTAGGACCCAGCCCACAGGATATGTATTGCACGGTGTCCTGCTGAACGTAAGCATGCCTTGTACTACTGCTTATAATGTGCACTGTGCATATGTGCAGGAGACACTGGACAGTTACACAGCTAAACAGAATCAGATTTGAGCAGAATTAGCAAGGAAAACTTTGAGGATATTTTAGGAATTTTTAGCTTTTAAGGATTCAGTAGGCAATACTTCAATCTCTGTGTAGTCCTGAACCATTGCCTCTGTTTAAGTGCGTCTCTACGAAGGTGCATGCACAGAAACCACATATGACTCTACTAATCAACCCCAAAGTTTCTCGTATTTCGATTGTAAGACCACACAATAATATTGTACCTGGTGTTCAGCTGAAGAAAATGAGAACAAGTGAGGAAACCCATGTACTGTTACCACACAATAATAATTCACGTGCATAGTACAGTTCTTACGGAGTTTTCTATACATCAGTGGGTACAATTCCTATAGATGTGAAACGTCTTGACAGATAACACATTTACTGTAGTTCCTGACTACCTCCAGTGATAAATAATTTCTCATCCATCCAGTAAAGTTACAATAAACCTATTGTCCTGTTGCTTATTAATTATCAGCTTAACAAGCCATTTAAGCAGGAAAGAAATGCACAGCAAGCTGCTTCCTGCCATCCTGCCTATTTGCTATAACAAATGGCTGCAGAGTTTATAACACAGCACATTGAGCAAACCAGGCAGTGTTCCTGGATGTAGCATTGTTTGAAACACATCCCTGCATCCAGCTTAGGTTTATTTGTTCAGGCAGTTTCACCACAAGAAGTGTGATGGTCTAAGGAGGTACTTTTAGGTGACGGAAAGAAACCCTCCCACACCTGTACTGCCCTCCCCAGAGTAATTCCCTGTCTATGGTGTACCAACAAAGCCAGAGATGAGCCCCCAAAATCAAACAGAAGTAACTTTGCCTTTTAATGGGAACTGACTCTAGTGGCTGTTGCTGTATCTTGTAGCAGAGATGCTGATCTTGCAATTTTTTAAACCAACCTCATAATTGCCTATCTGCTTTGAAAACCATTGTTGTAGGTGACATCACTGAAAACAGTAAAAATTTCATTCCCATAATTCCACCTTGTAATTTTAGGCACAGTAGCACAAACTAGGTATCTACCTACCTGACCTGTGAACAGAGCACCTCCGTATCTTGACCTATGTGCATAATGAAAAGCAGACCTCACTATCATTCTCACTTGTATGGCAGCATATTGGCATTTTGATTTGCCCTGTTTGGACCATCAGTCTGTAGTTCAGCCCTGGAAGTCCCCTTTTCTATTCAGAAGGTTGAATGTGTGGTGTCAGGCATGCAACAGCTCCCTCACTGCTTCAGTGAGGACTTCCTAAATTCTCATTTCGAGAGATTAGAGAACTTCTGTTCTGCAGCACAGATAGGTCCTTGGATAACAGTAAGAATTAAAGAAAACTAAAACTGTGCCTATTCTTTTCCTTTATCTCATTAAGTGCAGTGAGATTTAAATACTGGGAACCACAAACTGAAGACAGCACAACAGAGGTTTTCCTACTTTCACAGATGTGGTCTTTATTTGATGAGCTCTCAACTGAGCATGAGATCAAACTAAGTAGACCAGAATCAACTTTCAATTAAACTCAACAGCTTTTCTTAATTCATGTAGGACTTCACTCCAAGAATAAGACATCTGGCACAAGCTTCAGATGCTTGTGGATGTCATGTTTACTTATTTCTTTCTTTTGAATTCCCACAAATACACACATATGGAAGTGGCATGACATAATTTTGTTACAATCCCATTTATTTATTTAGTGCATTCACTTCCCACCGTTCATTATCGATGCTAAAGTACTTCATCTCGAGGAGAACCTTACTGGAACCCAACAATATAACATATGGTCACATTTCCTGTGCTGTACACAGACTACTTTGGCAAAAGAGCAGAGTCATCACCAGATATAAAAAGCACAGGTTCAGAAGGCAAGTTTTGTTATGCACGTATGAGAATCTGGGTTTGGGTTTTCTTATGCAGCATATACAGAGTTCGGAATGATTGTGGCTTGTGCCGTAACTGTATCAGGCATTTTCTTATAAACAACCAAAACCAAGGGATGAATACAGGATAGTTTCCATCTTACATATGATGAGAGCTCCTAATGTTCTGCATTAGAGCATTTTCTACCACTTTTCTATATAGTCCCAGAGGGACCAAAGTCCCTCCCACTGTAAGAGAAGATCAGGTTCATAACGACTCAAGGAACTTGAATATACATAAGTCTATGGAACCTGACGAGATGTATCCCAGAGTCCTAGGGAACTGGTTGATGAAGTTCCAAGCCACACTCCATGATATCTGAAAAGTCATGGCAATCAGGTAAAGTCCTTTGTGACTGGAAAAAGGAAAACTTTGTATCCATCTTTAAAATGGATAGGAATGAGGAACCTGGGAACTACCAATCTGTCAGCCTCACCTCTGTGTCTGGGAAGATCATGGAAAAAACCCTCCAAGCAACTCTGCTAAGCCACATGGAGGACAGGGAAGTGACTCAAGACAGCCAACACCAAGGGCAAATCCTGCCTCTGACCAACCCAGTGGCCTTCTGTGGTAGAATGACTACACCAGTGAATAAAGGAAGAGCTACAGAAGTCATTTATCTGGACTTCTAAAAGGCCTTTGACATGGTGTGCCACAACATCCTTATCTCTAAATTGGAGACATAAAACTTTGATGGGTGGACTGTTCAGTAGATGAGGAACTGGTTGGATGGTTGCATCCAGAGGGTATTGGTCAATGGCTGTATGTCCAGATGGAGACCAATGGCATGTCACGTTCTGCAGGGCTCCATGCAGAGGGACCAGGACTCTTTAATGTCTTCACTATGGACAAAGACAGCAAGATCAAGTGCACTCTCAGTAACTTTGCAGAGAGTGCTGTCAACACACCTGAAGGACAGGATGCCATCCAGAGGGACCTGCACGAGCTCAAGAAGTGGGCCCATGAAATTCTCATGAGATTCAAAAAAGCCAAGTGCAAGGTCCTGTACTTGAATGGGGCAATCCCCATCAATATAGGCTGGAGATGAACAGATCAAAAGCAGCACTGCCAAGAAGGACTTGGGTGTGCTGGTGGATGAGAGGCTGGACATGACCCAGCAATGTGCACTGGTAGCCCAGAAAGCCAATCCTGTCCTGGGCTGGATCAAAAGCAACGTGGGCAGCAGGGCAAGGGAGGTGATTCCATCCCCCTACTCCACTCTTGTGATACCCCACCTGGAGGGTCACAAAAATGAGCAGAAGGCTGGAGCACCTCTCCAATGAAGAAAGGCTGAGAGAACTGCGATTGTGCAGCCTGGAGAAGGGAAATCTCCTGGGAGACCTTATGGCAACCTTCCAGTACTTAGAGAGGGCTTTTAAGAAAGAGAACACACTTGTTAGCAGGGCGTGTAGTGATAGAACAAGAGGTAATGGTTTTAAACTAAAGAAAGGTAGGTATTGACTTAATCTAAAAACGAAACTCTTTACAGTAAGGGTGGCGAAGCACTGGAACAGGTTGTCCAAAGAGATGGTAGATGCCCCATACATACATACCCAGAAATACTGTTCATGTACTACTTTAACTGCAAAATTCAAACTGGGCTAAAAGGATGAATTAGAATCAAAGAATCTGATTTCCTTTTGTGGCTCTACTATAGTCTTGATAGGCAACAGAAATCATTCACATCTGTGTGAAGTCTTCTGAAATTAGGACTTCTCTGCAGGAGTGGAAAAAAAAAGAAAGTTCACGTAAGTAATATCTGCAAAATGCAGAAAGGTAAAGGGTTAAAAGCTCTCAGCCTATCAAATAAACAAAGGTGATCGCCAGAGCCCATCTTCATTAAATAATTTTTCTCATCTCATGAAACGACTAGATTTAAAAACCCAAAACATTTTTGGAAAAGCAAAATTTGCAGGTCATAATTGTCCTAAAAAAACCCCCAAACCAAATCCAAAACAAAGAAACCCTACTGCTCTTAAAATAACTCTAAGAATCAAATAAAAAAATATGTACTCAGAAAAGTGAGAACTTAACTCTGGCACATAGAAAGGAATACATTTCCCCTACGGCCTCTGCAAGTCCATTTGAGTGCTCCTGATATGATTACTTCCACCCTCAACTTTATATTGTCTTTCTTAAGCTGGAAATCAGCTCAAATATGGAGACAAAAGGAAACAGTAATACTCAACTTTTAGCTGAAGCTATAGCAGTTGAAATTCCTATCTTGGCTAAACTAGATTTTAAAAAAGCCCCAGGTGCCGGAGTTGCATAAAAAATTCAGCTTTTCACTGAAAGTAGAGTTTATATTGAGCCATCATATTTGTTGAAAGCTACCTGAAATACAATTGGACCTTAGTCAACGGCCAAGAAATCAAAATTATGATAGTACATGCAAATGAAACAAGGTCTAAAATTATTTTCAAGGCATTAACACATTTTTTTGTGATTAGACTTTTGGTATTTCAATATTTTCATTTGGCAATGTTGAGGAGGAGATCCAAATGACACCAGTTTGCTGTTCATTGTAAAATGAAGTTGTCTGAATCTGTGTCCAAATTAGTTCTTTTGTAACATTTTTTTCTTTAACATTTATTATTATAATTTAACATTTAGTGCTTGCTCAGGTAAGGAGGGGAAGGTAGATAGGGACAGCTTCAGACATTTGAAATAATCCCTGCAATATTAGTCTCTATTTTGAATCACCACTGAAAATACAACGTAGCTACTTTGGAAAGTTAAAACAAAGAAAAAGGAGAGGCTGTTCTTTAGAAAAAACAGACTAGTATATTTGGCAGGCATAACACTTAACAACAACAACAGAGGAATGGGAATTGTGTAATTCTGTTTTAAATCACATCAGGTTTCCAGGTGTATTTATAATTAGCTCCAGTTTATTCAAATTTGACCAATACTGGATTTAATAAACCATTATGATCGCTACTGGCCTTTAATTAAACTGCATGGTAACAAGAAGTAATGGAGGTAATGAGGGACATCATGAAAATAGTACAGACAAGCTGATAAACTCCTCTGTACATCACGATACAGCTATTCTTTTCCCAATGCCTGATTTTGCTTAAATAGAGAAGACCTAGGAGATGTGCTGAATGTTATTGGAAAGCCATTGTCAAATACTATAAAAAAAGATACAAAAATCAAATGCTAGGGGAGTAAAGGTTTCAGCAGGGTCAGCTGCTACCCCTGAGCTGGCAGAGAAGTGCTAGGACACCAGTCACTGCTTCCTAAGCTCCAGTTCTGCTAAGTGGCATGGCCACCTGCCCATTGCTGCCTGCCAAAAGTGTGTCGCTACTAATTATAACTAGTTCAAATACAGAAGAGTAAAGAGAAGCAGGGAGCCCATCATTACACAGAAACACTACGAAGCACGGCCTTATTTTGCCCACATGAAAGACAGATTATTTGTCACTCAATAGCAGCGTGAGCAGAATCCCACTAATTTCCATATAGCCAGTCCAGTGACTCTCAGCAACAAAACTCCTGCAGCTCCTGCTCTTTCTCTCAGAATAGATTTATTAGTTAGGTGCTAAAAAATGTGAAGCCCTCGATTCCTTGCATTTTATCAGCTGTATAATTTGGGTTCAATATCCTGAATATCAGGTGGCCTTGTTCTGTTTTACCCAGCAACTTTCTGAATTCTGTAATAAACCAGTAACTCTTTGAACTATGAGTTCTATGGATCCTACTCTTCCGCCTGGGTGCCAGTCACTAAAATAATCACCAGTGTTTCCAAGTATTCAATTTCTCCTTATCTTTAGCTTCTGCAGTTTGAGTCTCCTTTGAGGATGACGATGCCAGTTCCATGTCTAGGAAGACACTCAATGTGCTGTGTGCACACGGTCAATACACTTTTTGTTTGCTTTTCTACAAGGAAGGAAAGATTTCTACAAGGCTCATTTCCTCTATCAGACTACAGGACCCTTACGACTGTGTACTTGTATCTCATGGGCAAGACACAATTGAGACAGGGACAAAGAAATGTTTCCAGGGTGATAGCATGCACTGCAGTCCTGCAGTACAGCCGTCTTCCATTCTGCTGATTCTAAGCACAAAGAAACACAGCATTCCCCCCATCATTACAAAAGTACAGACATACAGTATTGAGACACTCAGTGTCACTGTTTTTCCTCAACTCCTCAGCTCCTTCCTTTGATAGCACATGAGGGCCCTGCACCTTCCAGTATGCCACAACTTCTCTCCTTGTCCTCAGCACCTGGCTTGATACAAACATCAGGAGTTACCACTGCCTGTCATAACAGGACCTGCATTTAGCTCATCCCTGTCTCACAACTTCTTACAACTGCTTCAGCCCTTTTACAGCAAGTCTTCACAAGCCCAAGATGCAAACCCAAGGTGTACGTATTGGGTTTGCATGGCCAGGTTTTGGCAGCAGTGGGCTACAGGGGTGACTTCTGTGAGAAGCTTCCCCTGTGTCTGACCAATGGAGTCAATGCCAGCCAGCTCCAAGACAGTGGTAGTACCTTTGGACCACAAAGTTAAGAATGGGGGAAAATTCTTCACAATTGCAGCAGAGAGAGAAGAGCAAGAATATGGGAGAGGAACAGCCCTACAGACCCCAAGGTCGGTGAAGAAGAAGGGGGAGCAGGTGCCACACGCACAGAGATTCAACTGCAGCCCATGGTGAAGCAGCTGTACCTCTGCAGCCTGTGGAGGTCTATGGTGGAGCAGAGATCCACCTGCAGCCCATGGGGGACCACACACCAGAGCAGGTGGATGCCCAAAGGAGGCTGTAGTCCCAGGGGAGGCCTATGTTTGATCAGGATACTGGTAGGACCTGTAGACCCATGGAGAGAGGAGTCCATGCTGGAGCATGTTTGCTCACAGGATCTGTGACCTTATGGGGAACCCATGCTGGAGAAGTGTGTTCCTGAAGGACTTCCCCCATGGAAGGGACCCACCCTGGAACAGTTTGTGAAGAGCTGATGACCTGTCCGAAGAATTCACGTTGGAGAATTTTGTGGAAGACTGTCTCCTGTGGGAGTGACCCCACGCTGGAGCAGGTGAAGAGTGTGAGGAGTCCTCCCCTCAAGGAGGAAGGAGCAGCAGAGACAACATGTGAGGAACTGACCACAGCCCCCATTCCTCATCCCCCTGCACTGCTGGGCAGGGAGAAGGTAGAAAAATCAGGAGTGAAGCCAAGGAAGAACAAACGGGTGGGGAGAAGGTGTTTTTAAGGTTTATGTCTCTTTAGCCTACTCTGATTTGATTGGCAATAAATTAATCTTTCTCCAAGTAGAGTCTGTTTTGCCTGTGGCAGTAATTGCTGAGTGATCTCTCCTGTCCTTATCTCGACCCACAAGCCTTTTGTTCTATTTTCTACTCCCTGTCCATCTGAGAAAGGGAAGCAATAGAGCTGTTTTGGTGGGCACCTGGTGGGATACCAGGGTCAACCCACCACAGCTGACAGCTTATTTCCTTCCCTATAACCCTTTCTGTGCAACAAGCCCCAGAAATATACACCAGTGCTGATCAATACCCATCAATAAAATGGGCCATTTCATTAGCAACAGAACTCTGGAGGCAGCCTCTCTCACTGTGAGTTGGCTGGATGCCACCACAAGCTGCTCCTAAGTTCATCCCCTGTGACTCGATGCATCACTGGCAGACAGGATGAAACAGGCAGGTAGTTTGTGTTCATTTTATCATCAATTTTACTGTAAAAAAAAAGACAACCTGGGAAATAAAACACTTTTTCAATTTCTCCTTTTAATATGTGAAATTCAAGTCAAAAAGTAGAAGGTTTTCTAGCATACAAAGCCATATAACTCACAAAGAAGATGACAAGCACTATTGATGATAGGATTCTAGCAACTTTCAATATTGCTGTATTGGCTTTGGACCTGACACTGACTCAGCCCACACCATGGCTAAACAACAGCCAAAAAACCAGGAGCTGAACACACTATACCTCCCTGTTTCCATATTTCTAAGCACCAGGTTCAGGAGTCAAAGCCATAACTCATTTAAGGTCTACTGCCGACCTGTCATGCAGATAACTGCTCCAAGCAAAAAGTACCAGATAATGAAAAGTTGTGGGGGAGGGGAAGCAGTGATTTAGAGAACTAAGTTAACATGCAAAAATGAAACTGGGCAATGAAACTTCCAAGAGGTTGCCATTGACCAGAATCAATCAGTGGCAGACAGAAGACTGAATAAACATCTTTTCATATCAGGCCAATTGGAGGTGATAAAGAAGAGAAACCTGCTCCAAAGACCCCTCAAACTCTGTAGACCCCCAGGACTTGCACCCAGTTATGTGCTTGTTCCTGTTTCAGTGCTATTCTGGAGCCGGGAGGCCTGGGATCTGTATGATCAATACCATTGGCAAACAGCCATTTCAGTGAACTGAAGCAGAAGCAAAACCACATCCTTTCATTCTTGAAAACAGAATAAAGAAGAGAATAGACAATTGTATAACAATAACTAAAGGTAGAAAGGAAATTGGGATTGTGCATGGGTAATGCTGAGGATGGTTAAAAAACTGGTAGAGAGGATATCAGTGAAAAGGTAGCAAAAACAAAACAAAAAAGGGAAAGAAGGAAATACCTACAGGGTAAACAGATAAGGATATAGCAAAACAGAAGTTCTGGGGACAGATTATAAGAAAATAGTATGTGTAAAGGAAAAAGGAAAATGAGAATGAAAACAGAAATGGAAACATAAGCAAAATTAAAAGCCAGAAGAGTATCTATTTGGGCCAGAATAAAGTGGAAAATTGAACTGTGTATCAACATCCTTACACTGCACCTGTATTTCAGTACATGAAAGAGTAAGAATTTCAGCCTGGATGCCTTTGCATCTCATTTGCACTGTTTTGTTGCATTTGTTAAGACAAAGCTAATCCTCTGTGTATTGTTCCCATTTGAAATTAGAAGCAACTTTTTAAAATGTTGAACAATGCAGTAGAAGAGAGATGAGCCTTTTATCTGCCATGCTCAGCTGCAAGCTTCACCAAACAACCACATTTCACTGTTAGAGCAGCTCAAGTAAATCTAAAAGCTTAACTGAAATCTCAGAAACCAAAAATCTATCACAGCACCAGAGAGCATGAAAGCATAGGAGCATGAGAAGTGAGTTGGAGCTTTTCCAATCTGCTGCAGACTGCTGACTCTTCCAGGCTGTTACACAGAGTGGTTCTGCAACAACAGTTTTTCACCTGCAATTCATTTTAAACAATATATCTGAGCCTACGTTAAGAGTTACTTACCTACTGGATGTTCCTGACAAAGTGTGTAAAGGAGAGTTAAAAAAAAAAAATCACTTTAAAAAACCAAAAGATAATCTTTGGAAGTGAATCCTCTGATTGCCTCTGCTTACAGCTCTTTGATTTGCATAACAGAGCAACACAACCTGCCTGAACTGGACTTCTCTCTGCTGAAATTAAAACCCTACGATGCTAACCAACAAATCCAGTCTGAAGTAACCTCTTCGGGAAGCACACCATGCATGGATTTGTGAATGTAGTCTAGGACTACAGACTATCATTTAGGTCAGAAGGGACCTCTAGAAGTCATCTACTCCAGGTGCCACCACCACCAGTTTAGGTTGCTCAGGGTTTTGTCAGCTAAACTCCACAACCTCTCTGGCCAATGTGTTCTAGTGTTTAAATATCCTAATTCTGAAGTCTTTTTCCATGATTTAATTTCATATTCGTTTTTAGCAACTTATGATTTCTGCCTCTTGTCTTGTTAGCGTGTAACTCTAAGATGACTCTGTTCCTGTCGTCTCCACACCCTCCCCCTTAGATACCTGAAGGGAGCAGAAAGATCCCCTTCAGCATTCCCTCCTGAAGCCTGAAATTTCGAATGTGCACCTGCGATAGTTTCCACTTTCAGACTGTTACACCGCGTTAACATTTTCAATTTTCTTGTCAAAAGCATTTTGTAATCAGCAGCCCCTTGGTGTCAGCTGCTGCTTGCACAGACCCGCTCCCGCCGCACACAGGTACTTGCTGATGCAGACGCAGCCCTGCCCTGCCAGTCTGTGTGCACTGAGCACAAGGGCAGCGTGCCCAGGAGCACTGCAGAGCACTTACACAGGTATGGGTTTTGGCTCGGCTAGAAGACCTAAGAAGCTTAATTACATTAGCCCAAATAAGTCATTCAGCAAAACCATTCCAGCAGCCAGCCAACAAATACGCCCTTGAATACAAACTCATCCCTTCAGTACTGGTTCTGAATAGGAATCAAGGAGAATTAAAAATACTTCTGGTCTTACAAACATCAGTCTGAAATGACAGTTATCTAGATGGCTGGTGGGATTTTGTCACTGTCACAATTTCATGGTCAACCTCAACAGTCATACAAAGCTGATGTGATACAGTTCTGAGTCATCACTACTTTTTTATGTTTGAAATCTCAGTAGCTTCCAACAGCAACTAATTGCTTATTAATTCCACCACAGAAGATGCTGTAAGGGATTTACAGTAATTAATAGAAGCTAATCTGCTTTCTGCCCTGAATTATCACGCCTGCATATGAACTAATGAAGCAGTGACTGACTCCCAAGCTCCAGAGCTGCAAATACAAAGCTGAGTTCTGTGCTACCTTCTTCATGGTCCTTGGGAAAGGTATCAACTTTGTGCAAGACAGTAACAGAAAAAAATTCTTTCCTATTTTTTAAAGAAGCTGAAAGAGGACAGTTGCATCCGTCAACTCTTCATCCATCACCTTCCTGTCACCTTTCAATTTATTTCTGTCACTGGGAGGAAAGGTGTGTAAATGCAGCTCACAATCATGAACTTGGTGACTATTTATAACTGCAATCCACTCCACTGCTAATCTTTTAGAACACCTCTCCCAGATTTATTTACCTTTGCAATAAAGCTAAGAAGTTCACAGAATTAGCTGCATTTGCAGGGCTTTCTTTACTCTGTACTGATAAATATCATCAGCAGTCAGCTACACTGGGGGGAAAAAAGCCCTGTAAGTCAGACAGTCTGCATCAGCTCAACTTTATGTTTCAGTTATGAGGGTGAGATGTATCTCACCATTCATCAGACCCTGCATTACTTAGGTGCACTCACAACTAGCAAGACAGGCAACAGTAAAAAGAAGCCCTCCTTTCTCTGCTTGACCCAGCCTGTCATCCAACAGGCATATCCTTGCTAACATACCCAATGCTTCTCCATTGACGCTAGCTCAGAGTTTCCAAAGAGTGAGATGATACACTTGCAGGGATGCCAAGTGAGTTGAGCCCCTTTCCAAATCACAAACCAATTTTTCTTAAATGATGAAAAAGTAGCTGCAGAGCTATTAGGCTCATTTTAATGGAGAGCAGCTGTAAATGCTGGCACGTATAATTAGTAAAGGAATACCACAAATATTTAGATAATAAAACTACAAACAACCTCTGTGATGACAAAGGTAAGAGTGATAAGCAGCCATGATTTAAAACAAACTAATTATGTCCAATAAATCTATTCTCTTTCTGGATGAAGAACATAGGAAATTTACTAAGTCTGGTCATGAGCAAAACATAGGGGGATGGAGTGCAGCTGCAGAAATGTCAAACTATCCTCACAAGGTTATACTTGACATTCTGGGGGAAATGCAAACAACAGAAACTTGGAAGAAGAATTCCTAAGTGTCCTTAAAGAGCTATAATTAGTTATTGCAGGTCAAAACTATACCAAATAGCAAGATGGTGGCAAAAACAAAAGGAAAGCAAATTTTGCCTCCTAAACTTTGCCATTAAGTGAAGGGAATAAATGACAGGCACCTCAAAATTCAGATGCTAATACAGTGCTCTGGAACAATTCAATACAGTAATAATCATATTGTTATGCAAAGCTGTATGGCTGATTCTTCTCTGCTTTTTAAGTTATAGAATAAAATCTTACCCTTCATTGCAAACTCTACTTCAGCTTCAATTCCATTTCATCTGAGAGTTTTAATTTGAGTTGTCAGGAAAAAAAGAGTTTTACAGATTTTTAACATTGTAAGTCTAGGGGAAAAAAAACAGAACACAAACCAACCTGCTGTATTACCATGGGCATTGATATGTGATGTAGCTATAGGGCTTCTTCAGTATTGCTCAAAAAGTCAAAACAGAACATTGTTTTACAAGAAAAATGTACTTGCCCTCTATCTGAAGCGACAAAGATGATTATTATGAAATATAATAATGAAATATATTTTAAAATAGATGGGTTTTAGTAGAACTCAAGAGTCCCCAGAAATCACAACTCACCTGGCCCTCACTCAAATCTAACATTGTCAAGCTGTTTTTTACTTGCTGAAGCATCCAGCATCCAGGCTGTCTAAGACATAACACTTCCTTATACCTGTCATGGGGTATAAACTCTTTGTTGAGATGAAAAGCTCTATGCCAGCAAGCTGGTTTCTCTTCCTTTTTCAAGGGAAAAATGCCATGCTATTAGAACTAGATCTAAAAGAAACCGCAACTCAACTGCGAGACAAGTAGTGTACATTTATGATCTGGAGGCCAGAATGGAGAGGCTGTCTGTTCAGTGGTATTGAGGAATATGCTATTCTGTAGTAATTCTGGCACTTTAAATTGAAGACTCCTTAGATTGGAATTTTGCCATTACTTTTCTACACAGATGAGCTGTAAGAATCACCAAAATTAGAAACATTGCAACAGAATGGTTATTTTAAGAAACAGAAATTGGTAGCATGGCAAATTAAGAGATAAAACCCCAGAAAACTAATCACTGTCATAAAGGAAAAACATGAAAACTTGGAATATGCCCATAACATTTCAAATAAGTGGAAACCGCAAGAATTTACCATCGACAACTACTCCCATTTGAGATTTAAGGTTTTAGTTTAAGGTTTTGTGTGTTTATAAACATGTGTATCTATCTGGATCATAGTTACATCAGTGCTAATATTCAATGCCTATTTAACATTCTGCTTTTTCCTAAACAAAACTGTAGCTTAATATTGGTCTAATGAAAAAGTATGTTTTCAGTTCATGTTAATTAAGCAAACGCAGTAATGACCATGTGAGCACTCCCACTCTAGAGCTCAGTAAAACTGATGCCAACAGTGGCATAAGCAAACCTGTTCCTAAACTATTCAGCATAAACTGAAATGTTCAGTAAGACTCTCTTTACAGAAGCTCTGGGACTGTCATTAGAGCTTCTTGAAAACCAAGTACCTGACTTCATTCATAAAATAAACCTTGTTAATCTTCATTACCTAAATTAGCCTAAGGTAAAATGTCAGGCAAGCATTTTACCCTCCTTCTTTATTCAATGGGAAGACAGTTGTATTCAAACCACTTCTGCATGGGTTTCATCAATTAAATTGAAATGAAAACTTTGAACTTCAAATTATCCCACTTCAACTGGAGCCAAATCACATCAGAGAGATTTTAATGAAATATAATAGTACATTTCTGCAGCATCACTGCACATGTGGACATACTGGCTTGAAGATTTCACATTGGACCTGTTCATTTCAATAAAACAATTTGGAAATTTGATGAGGAGTGAGATAGATAATTTCAGGTGCCAAGACATTATCAGCTTCTTCATGAAGCCATCAAAGGACTAAGTTCTAGTATTTCTAAAACAGTGGAGAAATCTGCTCAGTTCCCTACAGAAACAGGGTGAATGATGAAAGTAATGCAAAGCACTAATGTCACCTTCAACAGATATTGCACCAATCCAGTGCTCAACAGAGTTAAAAATCTGAACTGTTTGCAGTTCACACAAAAGTCCTCCCTGCTCCTCCAATATCTACAGATATTTGGTAACACCTTTGTGAATGTAATTCATTACACTGAAATATCCTTTTGAGCTTCTTAAACCCTATTACTGATTTACTTCCCTCTGAATACATTATCTAAAAAATGATGCTAGTAGTGCCCAATACATCATTTTGTTAATTATTTGTATGCTACTCAGTCTCTTCAGGCAATTGTCTGCTCTTTCATGTCCTCAAACTGGTCTGATTCTGCTATATCAAGGAGATATTTAGGGTGATATTGGGATTGGGAGAGGGATGACCCACAAAAAAAAAAAAATTCATGATATCCTAAACAGTCCCTGATTTATGACAGCTACTGCAGAGCAATGTTACTGTCAGTCTGCCTGTCAGCCAAGAGTGATGGGCCACCCATCACATATCCTCTAGCCCAGAGTGAGTTCTGATGCCTTCAATGACCACCAGTAAAAGTCAAAACTGTCAAAAGGCATGATCTAACAAAGATTTTACAGAAATAAAAGTAGTCACAAAATAGTCAAGCATTTAATTCCTCCTTGGAAAAGACGCAGAAAAAGGATTTAAGAGGATTAAAATATGACCTAAAGAACAAAATAAGGACAACGTGCTTGCTTTCATGCCTTGCAAGTACAGCGTCTGCTAAACACAAAGTCTCACTAATGTCTTGTGTTTTCAGTAAAATGTAGATGTTGATGAAGTCAAACTCATGTATGTTTTCCTTGGAGCCAGCTCTGCTAATAATAACGACAATAAAGGCTCAACCCACTAGTTGGTTGGTTGGTTTATTTGTTGAGCGAATTAGGGAAAGAACACACAGAAAGATATTTCTAAGGACAGTATTTATTTGTAAAAATTTGAGCTGACTGAATATGGTTTGGCTTTTATTCCAGATGACACTGTTTGTAGGAAAATACATACTTTTTGATCCTTTCTAAGAGTTTTGCATTCTTTTTAAGGTAAATGAAAGAGAAATGCAGTCAAAAGGTGTGATACTTTATGATGTTTCACTTCAAAATGGTGGACTAGCAGAGAAAAAAGTCAACCTGCACGCAATAAATGAGTATTTTTGGTTTAAAGTAATAAAGAACAAATGGTCAGAGGTGGCACAGCCAGAGTAGGTGAACTTTACATCTTTCTAGGCTTTAGCTGGACTATATTAAACTACAGTAGTCTATTGCATTCTGCAGTCTTCAGCCTGCTGACAGCTGTTGTGGGTTACAAATTTCAGCACAAACTGAAAAAGCTTTACAACTGCACTAACCTCTATCAGCAATCAAAAAATTGCCTTCATTACTGGACGGTCTGAAGAGCTGCTTTTCTCCTGTCCACCCAAAACTTCTTTTAAGAGAAACAACTTTGAGAAGAAAACACTCTCTCTGTTTCCAGCTGTAGTGGGGACGAGAGCTTAGATTGCTGAAGTCACTTTTGCAGCCTAGGCATCTTTCTCTAGATTACACTAACAGTGATGAGAAAAGATTATGTTTTAAAATAAAAGTCACCATGCACACAGTTCATAAGGTGCATTAGCACCCCCTGTGCTTTGGCCTCTCAGTACCTACAACAAAATCAAGCACTAACTCAAACTAAAGTTTTTACCATAAAAAATGGTCTCTCAAACAAAGTGTTCTTGGATATCTATTGAATTTGTTAACTGGAATTCATGGTTATGTGCTGCTATATGTATTAAAAAGGATTAAACAATAAACTACCTTGATGCACTTCCTTAACCCTGGTCCCATGAACCTGCAGTCTCAAGATATGACCTTTCCAGGTGATCATCAACTATCAAGACAGAGCTGCCAGCAAAACCAGTCAGAACAGCCATGGTGACTGAAAGTGTTGAAGAAGAAATGAAGATAAGAGAAGCTCTTTTAAAACTTGGAGGAGACGGGATGAACAAGAATTCAAAGTCAGAACAGCACTTCCTTGGATATATTAGTATCTCAGATTCCAGATACCAATAATTGCACAGGTTCAGATCTTTACCAGAGGCCCTGAACTGCTCCTGGTGCTAGAGAAGCTGACTTGTACCCAACCTTCTACAAAGTGTTAAGAAAAACCCCAAAGAAACCCCCAAACCCCCCAAAACCAAAGTGCCAAGAAAAAAGCTCCTAACTCTACAGTTCATACTGGCTGCGCTACAGTGCCAAGGTCAGCTACCTTGCTGGGGTTATCCTTGGCAGCTGTGTCAGTTCCAGCTACACAACCTAAAGCAGCCACAGGTAAATGTGAATTTGCACTCTGCTTTTACAAATTAAAAGTGTTGCTCTGCATTACATTTTTAAGTAGATATAACTTATTCATTCAACAGAATGTGGTCTTGTAGCAAACTGCTGATCCCACTGGTATCTTGCAGGGCACAACACACTATCCATGTTCCTTGTGCTACTTTACAATTGGACTTTTGCTCCACAAACCATCCCAGAAAAAGGAACTGGACAACAGCTTTTCTCCAAGCAAAGAGTGCGAGCCTAGGCACGGAAATCTGCAAAGACAGAGTAGGTGGCAATGCAGGTCTCTCTTTAAGGTTTATTTTGCATAAATTTGAATTTTGAAGAAATGCTTAGGCCAGACATTTTTCTTAGCTGGATCTGCCTTGTTTCCTTTTTTTTTTCTGTCCTCCCTCATAGCCATTGTCTCCTTTTAATCTCCACTGGAGCTTAAGCAGAAGCTGAGAATACAGCTCTATTCCTTCAGAACAGCAGTCAAAAGAATACTAATTAGTTTTTTGTCTTTTGTTGTAGTTGTAGTTAAGCCAAAATATCTGACTCCTTTGTCAACAGCAGAAGAGTGCAGAGACCAAACACATAAATGTAAGATAAAGAAATAATGACTGCCTCCTGGGTTCCATAAATCCTACTGTTTCAGGGAGGTGTAACATTATGTACCACCCTACACAATTATGCACTACTGCCCAGCAATTATGTCCGGCCCTATGCATGAGGATATTCACTGTAGTCAAAGTCAGCAGCACACTCACTGACCAGATTTTCAATGAGGCCCAAGAAGCTTTTATCCCTGCCAAGAGTTTCCCCAGTCCTACTAAAAGAGAAGCAAAAGGACCACGTTTTCACAGCCTTGCCCCTCCCAGCTTGCACTGCTCAGACTGAGGTGTGTACTGGCTCTCACTGTAAAAAAGCTTTTGCTGTCTTGAACTCTCCAGACCTGGACTGTTCCTTACACATTTTTGCCTCAAGCATCTGGTTCTGGATGCTAACATGATACCTGTCACCACAATATGACTGACCTTCAAGTGTGACAACATACTAAAATTTGGTCCATATGACAGTTTGACACAATGCTGAAAGTATATTTGCACTTAAGCAACCAGCTGCAGGATGGTGAGGGAGTGTTTCAGGTTCCCTAAACACTCCCACGAGAGAGAGACTGCATTACCTATCAGCCTTGAAAGGCTTTTCCTGGACTAAAGTTAAAAGGAGAAGCTTCATAGGGACTGATAGAAGTGTAATATATATACATATATAGTTGGTTTTAGCTTATATAGTATTTATTTGTGTAAATAAAATGTATATATGCTTCCCCCTTTCCCTATAGAAGCCTCTGGCCTGAAAGTTTTTCTCTTCAGTGTTGGGATAAATTGTGGGAAGGGGTGGGGGAAGCCTGGAAATTGGATTTTGGATTTCTAATGTGGCTCAAACTGCCACAGTATCACATGGTTGGTCTGCCACAAGATATTAATTACAGAGCTCAAATTGTAACCATTAAGTTTTCATGGAAGGAGGATTTAATGAATAGTATTCATGACTTCTGATTTCTCCATCTACTTGTGTCCCCAATTTAATATGCAACATTGGCCCAATCATATTTTGGAGATTGTATTAAACTGGTTGCAATAATGTTTACACACCTCAGTGAGCACTATGAGGGCTTTTGGCATATGGACACAAAGATAGTGCTAAATACAGTCATCTGCTATCATTGAATTATGAGTCAAATAATGTTGAAAGGTTTTTTGAGAGACACTGATGGTTTTCCATCAGGGTCCCAGTGATAGTTTTCCCCTGAGGATCTGCAAGATGCTCCTTTTGGCTCTGTATGCCAGCTTACAGGGCACTTTCTTGTATTAGTCATGCAGATCTTCTGTTACTTCTGTTGAAATGGTAACCAACCTGAGAAAATGCTTCAAAAGCAAACCTCATTCTGCTAGGATATCTTTAGTAAGGCTAGGAATAAAATCAGCTAGGGTGAGACTGCTTTTGCTACTGCAAGTAATATACAAACTGCCATGCAAATACTTCTCCTGGCACATCCAGATGGGTGTGACAAAACCTGAACTTTTTTCATAGCTTTTATGCTATTGCTGTGGTCTCAAGTGGCCAAACTATTGACAAGGGCAGGAGTTCAGTGTCCATGCTTATTCCACTGCTAGAGCAGACTGCACACCCACCTTGATATTGCTGAGTTCATGCTAAGCAACAGCAACTTTATCCAAACCCTTCTTCCCAGTTCTATACCAGGGGCAAGGAAAAAACTAGCAGGTGCTACAAACTTGGTTGCTCCTGACCTGGAAAAATTTGAACTTAAGCCAAGGTGAAAGACTGTACATGACATTAGCAGTTCTCTAGAGTTTTTCAGCATTTCATTTTCCATATTTGTACAGGTTGACTGTTCTTAAACATTTAAACATGGCATTTGGCCAGGAATGAGCACACTGTCACCCATCTCAATGCTCTAGCAAAGTAAGATATCCACAAACTGGACTTCATCTGTGATGAATGGTGCCCCTATCTTGAAGATTATCTTGTTGCACATGTACGTTTTAATTTCCTATTTCCTAAAAATTTAAAAACATAACTGAGGCAGTTTTTATACACAGCAATGAAGGTATACATAAAACATTGTCAGCTGCATACAACAGACATGCTAGAACAAGGATCACTGTTTCAAGCATCTTAAAACAAGGTAATAGCAACTGGGACAACATTAAGATTCTCTGATAAGCTGGTTTTCAACTATTTAGACACAAACTACTTGTTAAACAGATGATGCCTTCACTATAAATGATAGACACAGGGGCTGGTAAAGCATTATGGTCACAAGATTCAAGTTTAAAATATCTTCAATTATTTGCAAACTATTCCTCACCGCAGGATTCATATGAACCTGCAGGTAGTGGAACAGTATACTTACAGTTTTCTTTCCACGTCAGGAACTACTAAAGAAGATGTCTTTCCTTCTGAACAATGCAAATACTTTAATAACACTTGACTACTATTTCTGAAGAGGTAAAAAACCCTCTCCCACAACAATACTCCACACAAGAACAAAGATTTTTTGTTCAATTGAGATGCAAGATAAATCTTTATTCAGACATAAAAGTCCTACAATTGTGAGAATTTTTATGGATACTTTGTATCATAATACACAAGTCATTCTTCTCCCAGGATTATTTCAAAGCCTAAGTTAGAATTTGCCAAGGATTATTATATTTGATAGAAGGCTTAGCTTTGGGTCTAATAAAAACCACACGAAAGAGAGCAGAAGTAATAAAAATCAATAGTCCAATGTTTTTACATGGTTCAGAGCATGGATGTTAACAATACAAAAAACCCCCATCATGTTATTTACCAATTTTTGATGCAAGCTGCAAAAATAAGGAAGTAGCTTTAGAAGAAAAATCAAACTAACTAAATCAGTTATTAACAACAGAGCCTATTTTCTGCTTAAGATGCTTAAATACAGGTGTGCTATTCTGTAACTACAAATGAATCACACCATTTATTGTTCACCCACAGAATGGACAGGAATGCACAGGTTTGGCAGCTTGACAGAGATTTGTGGAAAATCTCTGTCGGGTATCTCAACAACTGTCAGAAATAAAACGGATCTTGTTAAAGCATGGACAGCTAAGACATTTGTAACAGGCTCTTAAGTTAACCTACCAACAGTGAAAATTCAACACCTAGGAAGACAGCTGCAATCTGACAAGTCACAACCAGGTTTCGGTACACACTCTCCTTATATTAGGATATTTAGAAATACTAAGTGTGAAATGAGAAAGACAAAATGGAAGGTAGTGTATTAAATAAAAAATATCCTAATATTTGAAATCCTTTCTTGGGAGAAACATTCTTGAGGAATTTTTCTGCTCTGAAATTTATAATTATTTCACTACAGAATGAACAGAAAGCATCAGATGTAATCTGTAACAACAACTGTGAATGTTTATGATGATCTCTACTTTAAAACTGGATTTAAGGCATTAATATTTCTTGCATTTATTTAGTCTCATATCAGGTACATACTGTTACACACATATGTATATGCACTAACAGAAAATTGTAATATTTCTAGGATTATTGAAGTTAAGCCTGGGAACTGTGGCATTTAGTACATTAATTCTATCTGGTCTCATGGAGCTTAGGCAGACCTGAACCATGTACCCCAAAGCCACGTATTCAAATGGCCATCAGAGGTCACACCCATGATAGCACTAGAGAGCAGTGTCCCAGGGGTGCAGCCTCTGCAGCAGACAAAACCGAGGCTTTAGGAGTCAGAGACAAAAGATCTCTCTCCATTTTCTCAGGGGAAGACAGTGCCCAAAGAGAGGAAAGAAGTAGTACAGCCACATGCTTCCCTGCTTAACCATCCTCTGCAGGTACCACACTAAACAGCAAGATTATCGATGACTGGTACAACACTGAGCAAAAAACCTCAGCTGTTTAGGAAGGAGACACACTTCTGCCTCATGTCCTTAGGGAAAGTAGAGCTTTCCCTCCATATTATGGTGCTCCATATTATGGTTTGCTCCATATTATGGTGCTATTTCTGCTAGGGTTTGATGAAGTCCACTTGAAGTTTGCTATATTCCAAGTTCAGCATGAACTTAAATCCCAGCTCTGTGCAGTTTCAGATCTTTGTTGGCTGGTGCAAAGCGCACTAAGAAAATATGCCCCAGTGTGCAATTTAGTAGGAGATGGAATGACAGGAACTAGAAGACGTTTTACAGAACTGTCAGCACTTATGAGGGTGTAAGTTACAAATTCTATTGAATATAAGTACAGTGTATGTTTCACTCTCCCTCTCAGAAAAACCCACCCCAAACGAAAACTCTATCCCAAAAGCCAACAGTCAACACAATGAGACAAGGCCTAATCAAATCAGTTCATTTTTTTCCAGGATTCTTGTACTTTTAGTTTCCCTATTCTTTAAAGCAGCAGCTATTTAAAGATAATTGAAATAAATTAATTCAGATATTAAAAAAAAATGCTAAAATAGTCTGAGACAACTATTTCTGAGAGTGAACTTAGAACAAAATTACAGGCAAAACAGACTTAAAGGTAGAAATGTTGCCTACTTATGCAGCAGAACTGGGCTATAATGTAGTAAAAACTCCTCTCAGGCTTCCTGAGTGAGAAAAATAAGCTCTTTACTGCTTTTCATTCCTATGCAAAGGAACACAAGTTTTAGAAAAGGATCAGCTTCCTCTGTGACCCATGCATCTTTACTAAAGAACTGTTAACACCTCTGACTTTGCTGGTAAGAGTTGCAAGAGCCAGAATGAACACTGTTTGAATTCTTGATCGCAAACTTATATGCAGGGCTGGCTTTTGGGGAAAAAAAGTGTCTTTTTTTTCCTATAAGCTGAGAAAATTTGATCTAGCAGACTCCAAGCAGCAGTAATTGTGGAACACTGCAATTCTGTTTTAACATTACTATTCAGGAAATAAAAAACTTAGAAAGTTGTCATGAAAGCTAAATACAGCTGGTGTGCCAGTTCCCGCTGTTAGATGGTTACTTTCTGTATTTGGGATCTGTTCTTTCAAAAAGCGTTTGAAAAAAAGGGTAAGTCAGGACTAGTTCAAATCTGAAGACAAATGAATGGAGCTGACAGAAAAAAGAAATGTGATTCAATGATGAGGAAGAAGTAGCAGCTACAAGACTCCTGGAAATTTCTGAATAAGGGAAGAAAAGGAGATTACATCATTCTTCAGAGAACCTTTCTTGATGGTTGCAAGTCTTAGGTGAAATAATGGCTCTTACTAATCAGTTACATACATGCCACCACATCCATGAGTTCATTTATGTATCAATTTCCCAATAAGTACAGAGACCAATAAAACAGCAGTTCAAGTATTCTATACCATGTTACTCTGGGTCATTGTGAGGCTTTTGCTATGTATGGCAAAAATATAAGGGAACAAGGAAGCTGAATTACATGTTGACGAGCAGTCATGAGGTCACAGCAATTTTAAGCTTTTTGACACAAAAACTAGTCTTATTTTTTATGTTCGTGCTATGTTTAATGCTTAAGGAGTCCACACATTCAAACTGCTCCAATCTCTGAAAGACTGCTGAAACAGTACATACTGATCTGCCACACCAGCAGAACAAGCATGTTTGGTGGCATCATCCATTCCAGCTTCCACACTAAGCATGTTGCTACCAGCAAGGTTACATCTGTAAGATGGACTTGACCAACCCACTACATCAACTGGTCACCATATTAGACTTTGCTGCCAACATTACAATGATTTTTTAAAAGCTGTATGTACCTTGCCAAAGTAACTGAAAATCTGGGGACATTTTGCCTGTGATCAGCAAAGGTCACAAAGGAGCAAATTTGTTGTCTTTTTAAAAAAGAGCTGCAAATTGGCAAGAAGGCAGCACTATGTAGGAGTAACTCCCCATTTTCTGTGTGCAGTGTAGTTTACTTAGTTCAGTAAGTCACACACAGCATAAAGGACAACAGTGAACTCTACATACAGTCACGGTGTGCACTGTCTTGCATTTTTCGCCTGTACATGCTCTATGCAAAATAAAGGCTTTAATAAGATATAAGAAACATAGGTTCTTTGTGACTGATTCTGAGTCTGCAATCATACTGATCCCAGCAGATGTGTCTGAACATGTTCTGGGACTTTCTATACAGAAAGATCTTTCAGCATTGGTATGGTTGCAGGATTAGGTTCTAAGACTGTAAAGACAAATGAAAGACAATTGGTAACCTAATGAGATTCAACAGTAACAGCTGAATTTACACATAGCAATGCTCCAACCATTTTCACATTGAACAGAGATTCAAACCAACATGATTCAACAGAAAATAGCAGAACATGCTTTATTGTTTCAGCTCTAAAGAAAATCCCCCGAACAGTGGCAGAACACACTTTATTGTTTCAATTCTAAAGAAAATCCCCCAAAACAGATGTAAATATTTGCCTTTATACAGCTGTCATCCTTTGGGAGGTGAAGGGGGAAAAAAAATCACTGCCTCCTTATTACTGCAGACCAAAATTCATTTTTCTTGGTATTTTGCCAGTTCACATCCCAATGAACTGCATCCACCAAGCAAGGTCACATAAATGATTGTGAAAACAAGTTTCCTTTGTGCATGAAGAGGAATGAATAATTTGGAAAATGTGACATCTTCAGTACTATTCCTGCCACTATGCAATATTTCTCTAAATTATGCAATATATCAATATAGCATTCATAAATGTATGTTTGGAAAAAAGGACCTTAAGTAAGTTTCTGTGTAACAGCAGCAAGTGGGATTTGTCAGTGAAAGTGAAAATCTGGAGGAAAAAGAATGCTAGAAGACCATATGCCAGCTACTCTACAACTTTACTTCCACCCCAAAACAAGGGCCATCTGAAAACCCAAATGATGACAACTCTGAACTGTAAGTCATTGAAATTTTTTCTTTCATCTGCAAAGAACTTTGAATGAAGACTTTGCCAGAGATTCACAGGGAGGCCTCAGCTGACAGGTTTTGTGGACTCCTTTGAGTTCTTTCGCTACATTATTTCATTCCTTCTGCACCTTTAAATCCCTTCATAGTTAGATATTTACAGTTATCATTGCAACCCATCTCAGAAGTTGTTAAGTGCAATGTGGCTTCTAAATACAGTACTGTGTGTTATCTGGCAACACCTCAGAGCTAAAAAGTCCAACCAACCTCTGTTTAATAACAAGTTCTAACTCCTTTGCTCCATCTCTTTTTGTTAGCTTCCTTCAGTCCTTAAAATGTGTTAAATCTAATGCCTGTGCTAACTAGCAGTACTCAGGTAGTTTCTGAAGGATGAGATGCTGTTGTATGAACTCCTGATCATCCCACATTCATTATTGCAGGAAATGAGGCATATGATCAACAACATATCTAATGGGAAGACATGATCTTACACCAACCAGACTAGAACATACAACAATACAGAAATCTCTCATCTTTTTTTCTTATTTATTGACATCTCACGCAGCAGTGGAGCTACACAATAAGGAACTCATAGTTTTTAAATTATTTGGTTGTTGAACATAGAAAGGCATCTTGACCACTAATATACAAATTATTTTTCATAGAATAACAACCTAATTTCACTGTTTTCAAAACCAAGGACAAAACTTCTGAAGGTAACAAGGATGATGTCTTGAAAGTGATTTACATAAAGTGAAACAAATGTAGATAATTTGAATAATCTTCAATCCTGTGATACAGTCTAATTACCAATCAGCATAATTTTAATTTAAGATCAGAAGACAATGGTCTACTGTTTCTGTCAAAGTAAGACAAAAAATCCACATTTACACACGCTACACCAAATGTGTCACACCAAACTCTGTTTCATTCAAACCTCTGAATTATGTATGTCATGATCACGGAAATTCCCGTTTGCAAATCAGTGCCTAAGATGCCCTGTGAAACATGCTCTGAGATTATTGTGCTGCACAGCTGTGAAGAAGTCCAGGTTTTCTGCCTCCATAAAGTAGGTCAGGTAATCACCCAGTGGTGATGAGAAAATCTTTTCCCTATAAACTAACCAAATAACTGAATTCTGAGTAGCATAAAACCTGATTTTGCTTCCAAGCAAGCTGGAAGGGAAAACTAGAGGCAAAATAAAAGCTTCACCATCCCGAACTAGTTAACAAATATTAGACATTGAGAATTAAGTTTTAGTTTTGCTGTAAACAGCTCTATCTGCTGATGAACCACCTAGAGAAAACAGGGCTTGGAATGGGTCTAGAGGCCATTTATAGGTTCCTTCTACATCACAATGAAATCATTATTTTCTACATTGCTTGACAGGTTTTTGTCTACCTGGAGACTGTCCCCCAAGGATGGCAGCCCATCAGCTTACCTAGATAATATAACAGAATCACAGAATACCCTGAGTTGGAAGGACCCACAAGGATCATCAAAGTCCAACTCCTTGTTACATTTTACAGGTTTTTTTCCTTCTCCTGATCCTATTGGTGATCAGAATACCTTGTTAACATTTTATTTGCAGAAACTTCTAGGTATCTATTTCTCTCCTCAATAAATTTCTCTCAAAACAAAACAATGCTGTTTATTTCAGGATCATGGCTCCTAGACTTCTAATCATGTTGCTGCATTTCCTTCTCCCTGTCAGCTTATTAATTTTTTTTATACTGCAGCAACCAAAAGTAGACATATTTTAACTTTAACCTTCAGAACATAATGAAGAGGTTAATTTATGTCTTTTGCACGCTGTCAATGCATTTTGGCATAAGGTCTATTTTTGTCGTAAGTGGTATGATGCTGTTGATGCATAAAGTTTGCAGTCTGGTAGAACAGTCAGATATACCTCATTGCAGGACTTCTGCCCAGCCAGTACTCCTCCAGTAAATAATTTCTAACCAAGGGTGAAAATCACTCTTTGCTGGATGTCTACTAAAGGACACCTCCTTAAATATTGGGTGTCCAACCTAATCTAAACCAGGCTGTACAAAATGCCTCTGAACATAGTGAAGAGTGAGAATGCATTTCATCCCATGCTAAGATGTGGGATGAACTGCCCTCAAGAGAGGCACTTTTCACAATTTAGTAAGATAAATTGGATAGTTAAAGTACTGGTTTACAGTTAAATGATGGCTGTGCAATTTTCAGACAGCTACTCAAAGTAAAATACATCTGACATGCACTGTGTGCTTTCCTCATTGATCTGAACTCTGTTCCTCGTAAGCCAGAGGAAGATCAGGAAGAATTTTATAGTTTTACCACCTGATACACTTCTGTCCTGTCCCAGCTTAATGCCTTTGTCCATGCTTGCTAGATTAATTATCTTAAACAAAAGTACTGCACAGTGCCAGCTGCAGCAGTGAGCCCCTTCAAAGAGAACCTCTCTCACTGGAGCTTCTTATTTGGAGGTGAAGCATCAGTCAATTACTCTGAATACAGGATTAAAAATGGTTTGTTGTTTAGAAGACATTTCTGCTATTTTCTTATTAGAATGACACTGTCCCTCATGAGAAAAATCTTACTAAAGAAAGGTCAAAGCAAATGCTTGTTGTAGGAACTTTTTTCCTTGCTAATAACTTACCGGGACAAGTTAGATGTTAGAAACAAGCACTATGGCTGGTCTGAACAGTTTGAGAACAAAATTAAGAACAAATACTCATCCATATGAGAAACACAGACCTCTCCCCTAGTAATTTTGGCAATAGCGATTTTAATGATGCACAGAAACTAATTTTAAAGCCAGATAAATTCAATCTATTTTTCACAAGAGAAAAGCAAATAAATGCTAAAAATACTGCTACCTGACATGCTCAGATATCAAATTCCCTTGTAAGTGGTACAGGACCTGTGGAAAGTACTGCCAAAGCACTGCAAATCAGTTCAAATATCAGTCAAGAAATTCTGGGAAACCTCATCTAAATCCTGTTCCTAGAAAGCAATCCACAAAGCTTTGATAATAAAGGTACCTCACTTGCATGGTTCTCTTTGCACTGTGTTGGCTCTGGGGTTTAACTGCTTTCATATCCATGTTTTCTCCTCCCCACTTTCAGATAACTATATAGATATTTTATAATACTCAGTCTTTGCAAAAGAACACAGCAGATCCTCTTAAGTAACCAAAGAGCAAAACTAGAAGTGCATTTCACACATCTTAAGCACAAGTACATCTTCCTTTTAAGAGTTTGTTGTTTTAAATTTGTGTCACTGTCACACAACATGCTAATGGGAAGATACTCTTCAAGCACTGTTTTTAGATATTATACAACAGAACTTCTAATTTCTGACTACAAAGTGCTCTATGTTGAGCATTTAGGGCTTTAAAAGACTGATATTTTGAGGATCATTCACTTGCTGGACCTGAAAATGCCATGCACAACATCTAATGCTGCACCTAAACCTGCAGATCTGAGTTCTGCTCTGAGATGCATTTTATTGCTGGCATTTAGCATATATGTTCTTGATCAAGTTTGTTAGTGATCTACAAATGCCAGTTACATTTACAAACCATGAAATGGACATCTTCTATTTTCTTCCTATCCATACAAATCTTTGTAGATGTAATTCTGTGGGATTTGGACAAAGCAAACAAACTGACTATTCTTTGCAGCTGATGTGCAAGTGGTCAGCTTTGTTTCCACAGCTCCCTATTCCTTACTCCATCTCTATTCCTTACCTCAGAGGGATTTTATGTCACACTATTGGTACAGAGCCTTCTACCATCAACCAATCTCAAATCCTGCTGCTCAGTTTGCTGAGAATGTAGAGATGTCCTCCAAATGCAAATGTCTACTCTCTGGTTTTAGAGTGTTGTAAAACCCTGCTTAGGTTTCCTGAACTTTATTTTTTAGTGTTCTACACTCCAAATGTAGATTTTTGTTATATCTCCTACAGACCAACACTTAAATTTACTGGAAATTGAAGACTTCAGTTCTGAATAGTCCCTCTGGATTGGACTGGCCTGCAGTCACAGAATTATGGAATTATATAACAGCTTAAGTTGGAAGGGACCTTAAAGATCATCTAGTTCCAATGCCTCTGCCATGGGCAGGGACACCTTTCACTAGACTAGGTTGCTCAAAGCCCCGTCCAACCTGCCCTTGAGTGTTCCATGGGTGGGACATCAACAACTTCTCTGGGCAATCTGTTCCAGTGTCTCACCACCCTCACAGTAAAGAATTTTTTCCTATTATCTAATCTAAATCTATTCTCAGTTTAAAACCATTCCCTCTTGCGCTGTCACTACATGCTCTTCTAAAAAGTTCTTCTCCATCTGTCTTGTAGTTTCCCTTCAGGGACTGGAAGGTCACAATTAGGTCACCCTGAAGCCTTGTCTTTTCTAGGCTGAACAATCCCAATTCTCCCAGCCTTTCATCATAGGAGAGGTGCTCCATCCCTCTAATCCTCATGGTGGCCTCCTCTGGACTCGCTCCAACAGGTCAACATACTTTCTTCCTGTGCTGGGGACCCCAGAGCTGGATGCAGTGCTCCAGGTGGAGTCTCACCAGAGCAGAACAGAGGGGCAGCATCCCCTTCCTCACCCTGCTGGCCACGCTACTTTTGACGCAGCCACGACTGGCTTTCTGGGTTGCAAGTGAACATTGCTGGGTCATGTCCAGCCTCTAATTCACCAGCACACACAAGTTCTTCTTGGCAGGACCGCTTTCAATCTGTTCATCCCCCAGCCTGTATTGATACCAGGGACTGCCTCATTTGTTCCATAGTATGAAAACCACAATGGAACAACAGTGGAGCAGGGGTGCAGATGCAATAAAATCTTAGTATATGTTTCAGTTTGTACACCTGAATTGTCAGAACAACAATGCAGCTAAAGAATATGGTCACAGTAATCTGAGTGATCTAAGAACACAGGCATATAAAGCTAAATACTGGAAATTTCTACTAGTAGAGTATGAGGTGCACTAAGCAAAAGCTTTCATGTTCTAAAAATAAAGTTAATTTGATTAACAGATCATGGAAACAAAGATGCAAATGACTAAATTAATTTCCTATTCCTGTCTTAGATGTCTGGTACCTAATCCTGAAGTAACTATGTATTTAGTGCAAGAGCAATAGATCAAAAAACTATTAAAAAAACCCACCAGCAACCCAAATATAGAAAAACAATCAATAATTGATCTGGTTTAATTAAATACCATTCTACTTAATAAAACATTGTCATTCATCAGTTTCAAACCCCAGCATTCTGTGAACTGCTAACCCTTCCGAAGAGGAAGGCATACTTCTTTATTTATAATATACAAATACCATTATGAAAATAATTTGTATGAAGCTATAAACCTGAAATGGACAATTTCATTAGTGCCCTTTTTTTTTAATAGATAAGAAGTGACGTCTAACTTTACTTCCAAATTTTTTCTCTCAGCTAATTTTTCCACTGAAACTATTAGCCAATTAACTGAAAGGAAAGAATTTAAAAGAAAATAAAGCCTTTTAAGAAAACAGAAAACAAGTATTTTATGCTTTAAGAACAAAAACTAAACATGAACTAATACTTCACTCCATCTTTCCTGCTCAGTATTAACAAAAAGCTTCACTATATTTTATGCTAAAAATGTACCTTTCTTTGAGCTGTTTGAATGTTTTTTTGCTTCAGTACAGAAGATGAACCATTTCATTCATGTACATAACTTACTCTTTAAGAGTTTCATTGTTTTGGGATGCTTAAGTAGGACCTTGGATCTCCAGAACTGACTTCTAAGCCATTGCAAGGAACGAGGAGAAAACACCTCACGAAGGATCAATAGACAGTGTGGTCTTTGTAGGAGAATGCTTCTAAGCACAGAAGCTTATTAGTACTTCCCTTATGAGGAAGAAATATTCCTCCATGAGATCCTTATTTGACAATATGGGCCTCTGGCAGGAATAACACTAAAAAGAAAACTGGTCCTACTTACACTGAGCTCTGAGAGAAAAATTAAAGTTTAATTTGTCTCCTGTGTCAGCTCACAGCACAGTGTCACTGCTTACTGAGCAACACCACAGGCTAATACTGTCACCCAAGCTCCCCTGTCCTCAAACTTGTCCTCAATAGTCAGCAGGTCCCTACCCTGACATCAGATTCACTACAAAAAAAACCCAATTAATGGCTCAATTATGCTGTATCATGCAGATCTCATCCACTAACCTTCCACAGAATCTATGGGGTTGCCTTTAGTATGCCTACTCTTACTGATGTACATGAAATGCAGAATGGAGGAAAAAAAATCCAACCTTGCTACCTTGTCACACATTTATTATTTAATCTTTAGTGATTTCACTGACAGAGAAGCCTGATAACTTTCTTTGTAGACTTGATGGGAGAAAGGCAATGTGTCTTCATAGTCATGCAGCCTGCTTAGTTATTTAGGTTTTGTCAGACAGATTTTTGACTGTTTTGAACAGGACCAGAAAAAAAGTTGCTCCCAGTTAGTGCACTGAGAGAAGAACCTGGCTCAGCCCACCCAAGGTAATATTTGGAAAGTTCTATTATCTAGAAAGCACATAAAAATAAACTTGCCTTCCATAAAGATCCTGTTCCAGTAGATTTTTCCAACTTGATTTCCTCCAAGAAATATTAGATTTGATAAAATCAACATTGAAGTGCTAACAGATGCTAGGACAGCATGAAGTCGACGACGAATTCTTGGCGAGAAGAAACGTTCCTGAGGGGTAAAACGAAAGGTGCAGATGAAGTTAACAATCCCTGCAAATTTTCAAGCAACCTTAGAAAAAGACATTGCCGTTATGACAAACAACTTCTATAGAAAAGTTCAAATCCTTATGGAACAGGTTTTAAAATATCTAACACAACTTCTCACCACTGCCATTTAAGTTTGAGTACGACTTCGTGATAAAAAGTGGTGTTGAATCATAGCTGTGGTTGAAAGGGATCTCTGGAGGTTACCTAGAAAAGACATCAAAGCAGGGTCAGCTGGAGCAGGCTACTCAGGACTGTGTCTGGTTGGGTTTTGAATATCTCCGATGATGAAGACTGCACAACCTCACTGGGCCAACCCCCTCACAGTTAAAAAAGATTTTCTTAGGTTAAATGGAATTTCTTGCATTTCAGTCTAAAGCCCACTGCCTTTTGTCCTGTCACTAAACACCACTGAGAAGAGTCTGCCTTTGATTTCTTCTCCCCTACAATTAGGTATTTTATACACATGGATAAGATTCCTGAGTCTTCTCTTCTCCCTGCTGAACAGTCCCAGCTCTCTCCACTTCTCTTAACAGCAGAGTTTCATTCTCTTGGCTGGACTCTCTCCAGTATGTCCACGTCTCTTTAGTGGGGAGCCCAGAACTGGACACATTTCTATACATTTAATGTCTTAATTATTTTCTTATTAAATGTTCTCCTTGATGAATTTTTACTGAGGATGCCAACAGTAACAACATGATTCCAGGGGTAATACTATCCAATAGGTTCCAACATGAAATAAAGCACTTTAGTACACAATATCAAACAACTTCAGAAGTCGTGAATCCTTGATTGATTAATAAGTCATCACTGAAAGATTCTGGAGTCAGATCAGAACTGGTTATAGCAATGACTTTTAAATAGATACATCTAAAAAAATACATATAGACACAATCCCAAATATTTTTGTCAGTGCAAATATTACTGCTCATGTTTGAGAAGCATAATTATCCATTGTAAAGGTTTTGGTACTGTTGTTCTAATGATACAAATGAAGTAGGTCTCTCTCAACTATATACCAGTTTACATTTTTTTTTAATCTGTATTTGGCATTATCACCTGAGGTGTGAGTGCAGCATAGAGACTGCAAAAAGATGGTAAAAGAAGGATGAGAGCTTTAGCTACCTCCAATATTCAGTTGTTAGAAGAAATTTTAAAGACCATTACAGCACTTCACAAGGAAATATTGTCTCATTACTGCACAAGGAAAAATACCTTGTTCATCATGGTCCTGGGTTGAAAACCTCTGTACATAGTTAGTGCTTGAATCTACAAAAGACTGAATGCTTTGTGTGAAGTGATGAGTATTTGCCAGGGCATGGAAACTAGGGAAAGTCTCGGGGGCTGCTCAGCCTCCACGTCACAAGTGATGACGTTGCAGAAAATAAAGTCTTGTGACTGCAGCATCAGGAAAAAAAAAAGAGCAGTAATTAATCTTTAATAGCTACAGCCAGACCAGAATTCACGCTCAGATACCTGAAATAACAGAAACACATGCTCAAAACAGGCCTAAAAATACAGATCTAGAAAATTAAATTGCTAGTTCTGTAAACATCAAAACAATGTTTCTACTGCTAGTGACAAATCTTCAAATAAATTGCAGTTACAGGGATAAAAATACAATTTCAACATATTACTGCAAAGTAAATCTCTGCTAAATTGAATGTTAGCCCCAGTCAGAGCTCTGTCTAGTATGAGTCAGCTTGAGTCAGCACAAAAACGGAGATAAATAAGGTTTAAGGAAAGCTCTGCATGGGGTTGTATGTACAATACAGCAATAGTCAATCTTCCATACGACGCTGTGAAAAACAGTCATGTATGAAAACAGAGACTAAGATTTTTCTCTGAAAATTTTGCATGAAAACTAGGGCACGATAGGAGAAAAGTAGAGAATATAACATAACTGTATAAATATTCACTGACATAGACAGTTTCTCAGTGAAATAACTTTTTCCTTTCTAGTACTTTGCATCCCCAAAGGTGCCCAAGGACCTCCAATACATTCTCCTTCTGACCACACACACACAGAGGACATCTTAAGTTTTTCTCTTCCAGAAATGTATAGATTGAATGTATGGTTGCACATACGAAAAACGTTAGCCATTTAAGAATGTGTGTTCACACAGAGAAAAACATTCAAAATCTTGCTATTAAATCCATGTTAACAACCAGGTTTGAATAACAAGAAGCTATGATCACGCTAGCTTGAACTTTTTTGTTGAGTCACCAAACTTACCTGCTTCTACGCTAACTAATTCTGACTAACCTGCAGCTCAAAAAGAACATAGTCTTTCACTCTCCCTCTGTCTATCAATCTTATTTGTCAACACTAAGGGAAAACAGTTTGAATTAAGAAAGGGTAAAAAATCTTCTGCTCAAACTGTACATAGAGATGGACAACCCATCAGACAGGTGGTGCTGAACTGCATTTTCCATCAACGTACTCATCAGACTCAGTAAGTTTGCAACGTCTGCCTGTTTTACAACCCAAAGGGGTATGACTAAAACAATATGAATAGTTAAAAAAGTTCTACTTTTTTTTTAAATGGAGTTACTAAAAAAATAAATTAAACTGTCACATACAGTACACCACACTCTACAAAAGTGCTGCATGTGAAACAATGCAAGTTAACTGTAGTATAGACCATAAAAGCCTTTAGCCATTTATAAGGTATAAAGGAGCAGTTTAAGGCAGAAACAGTCTAGACAAACACTGAAGCTTTTCTGGATTTTGCTGCAGCTAATTTCCATTAACTTTGCTAGGCATTGATCCAAAAAAGTAGTACACATTTTCCTGACAGTCTTTGATGTAAACACCACTTTTATTCAGCTGCAATGAAGGTAAAAAAAGAGCACATTCTTTAAACATCTCAAGTCATCTAGAAAAAGCTAAATAGGAAAATATCCAAGCAGCTATTGTGAGCAGACTAATACACTGGAAGCATTTTTTAGCCACGAAAAAGAAATGAGGCCGATCTAGATAAACAATAATAAGATTTCTTTTATTTATCTACAAGCATGTAGATTTTTCTGAATGTACAGCAAGTTGTTTACATCAAAGCAAAATTAAAAAAAACCTCTGCACCCACAACTCTTATGTTATTTAATGCTTTTAACAATATCCTCCATTACAGCAATAGAAACAACTGCTATGGATTGGTGGTGTTTCTCTGGATTTTACTGCTCTCTCTTTCCTCTTTTCCTGTCGGAAATAAGGCCACAAGGTAGAGGGGTAAAAGAGCACCTACTGTTAAAATGACAACGAAGCCTTGGCTGAAACCCTTATATTTGCATTCCCCCTCAATGCTCCATCTTGCTTGTAATCTTGCTTCAATACTTCACCAAATTTTACTTTTAGTAATGCCCACCTCCCCACACATTGTGAAATAAAAGGAGTATAGCATTTCAACTACACAAGAAATAGATATATTGTCAAGATGCTCAGCCCAAAGGTATGCGGCATGACATAGAAGGTGACCAATAAAAGGTTGGCTCAGTCTACCTTTCCTGGAGCTGAATGCAGCTTGGGTTATTATTCTAAACCCATTCCTGCTGTAAATGAAGATCAGCCTCAGACATTTTTGCCAGATGTCAGAAAAGCTTCCCTCTACACATCGTTGGGTAGAGCAAAATTGGCTGCCATCAGATCTCTCTCAACTGAGCCTTCTCACTCCCCTTACAAAAATAAATGGTACTATCACTAGCAGGGTAGCTTGACAAGTAAATCTGTGTATGTGTTTGAGAGTGGTGGAGGAAGACAGGCATGAAAAAAATTGAAAGGTCCAAACATTTCCATTCCTAAAACCTTTTCAAATTACACATGCACATCACATTTAGCCTCTAAAACCAAGCCAGAAATGGGAAGCTTGTATAATGGTTGTTTCTTAAGAAAGATAGCTTATGAAGGACAACACACACCAGAACAGATCATTTAGCTTAGAATTAAGAGTCAAGGTAAAGGACATGGAAAAAGTAATTTTGAGTTAGAGAGAAAATACTTATTTCATGTGCTTTGCAATGTAATTACACCACTATGAATGCAAAATATATGAACATGGCAGGAGAAGTGGCTTCAGAGAGCAGACCAAAATTTAAAGAACTTCTCTCTAAGGTGAGTTAGAGCTGATCAGCAATAAATCTGCATTTTTACAGGACTGTGTACAACAATATTATTGAATGGCATGGAAAGATGAAATTGAGGGTCCAGATAAATGCATTTACATCTCCTAGTTAGCGAACAACAGAGAAAATACTTTGGGGAATACTGACCAGGTTAAGTTCTTCCCTTCCATGTGGAAGTTGATAGTGACAGGATGAGCCATAATTAGCGACAGGACAAGGGGGAATCTCTTCAAACTGAAAGAGCATAGCTTTAGATTTGATACTAGAAAACAATTCTTTGCTGTGAGAGTGGTGAGGCACTGGAACAGGTTGCCCAGAGAAGTCAGAGATGCTCCATCCCTGGAAGTGTTCAACGCCAGGTTGGATGGTGCCCTGAGCACCCTGGTTTAGTGAAAGGTGCTCCTGCCCACAACAGGGGCATTAGAAGCAGCTGATCTTTAAGGTCCCTTCCAACCCAAAACATTCTATGTTTCTGTGAAGTTGAGGAGACACCTAAGGCCGAATTCTGTACAGCAGTGAAAACTAGGAAATCCTATACAAAATATCACACTGAAGTCTTTTACAGAAATATATCCACCAGTATTTCTTCAGGGAAACAATCCTACATTTTCCTATAGCAACCATTCCTAAACTTCTTCTAGCAATAGTGGTGGCACCATGAGGATTTGGCATGTCCCAAAGGCTCACTGTTCAGAGGGTTGCTGAATCCAACTGCAGTACCTTGTTCTGGGAGCAGGCCACAGGCATCACACTGGTTTAGGGAGGGCTCAGGAACTGGGGTGCATGTTTTCTACCACACTGCAAACCCAGCCTGATGACGGAGTGTCAAGTAGCAAGAAGCGTCCCCTGAGAGACATTAGCTGGTACCTTTTTAGCAAATGCTCAGAAGATGGAAAACATCTAAGCATACTGCATTTGCAACACATCTCATTTATACATTTATACAGTATAAGCTTTTGCTTATACTAAAATACTTTAACAACTACCACGTAAATGAATTAAATTGCCCACAATTTAAACAAGCGTCCATCTTCATGGAGTAAAACAAATATTCACATTTATATCTTTTTGAGCCACCCATCCAGAGAATTGATAATCCAAGCACATAGCAAAACAAGTGCACATGATAAAATTGGAGAAGCAGTTGAATTATTTCTTACGTGAACATGTGCACCATGGAATAAGACTGTCAAGATGCTATGGTCAGAGTGAGATGATACATGATTAGTACTATGAACTGCAAAATTAGAGATTACATTATTCTATTTTCATCTAGAACAACTTTAGAAGAGTTTTGTTTTTTTAAACATACAATATTGTACTACTATCTGTTCTACACATTTCATTCTCTCCCACTTAAACCTATCAGTCAATTTATCCATAATAATTTTAAAATAAGATATAGAAATTGTACTATTTGTTGTGTTAAAGAAATCAAGCAATTTAACTACCATGAATGTAACACCAAGACCTGCATTGTCTTTCACTCCTTCTCCTAGAGTATGAGAGGAGAGTAAGTGTGCTTCCTACAGTTAGTAAAATTGCATCTTTTCTATTTCCTGACAGTTTTTATTAGACAAATAATGCTAATACAATGTTGACTCATCTTTACAACACAAAACCTAAATTCTTCACAATAGTCTGCTATTTAGGGCTTACAAGGATTTTTTGAGAGAGTACATGGATGGGTAAAATGTTTGTGGGAAAAGGTGCCCAGTACAGGAGGGGCACGGGTGCTGCTTTTATGCATATCAGCAAAATGCTTGGAAAAGAATTCAAATCACTTGCTGGAGTTCCATTTGCCAGTGCAGTTTTCTGAGCTTCGGTTTTCACCCTTCACTGTACCACAACTGAAGAATAAGCCCCTCCCTGCCCCCAACTTCGATACTTTTCTACAGAAGCAAGAGAGACCACCCAGTCAATCTTAAAAGTGCTTCCTTTCAGAAAATGTGCTCAGTTAAATGACAAGCCAACTCTTCAGTGTCTAACCCTGAACCCCAGGAATCACCACAAGAGTGAACACCTCAACGCATACCCTGAATCTGGGTCATCCGCAATGCAGCCATTTGCCAAAAATAACGGGACAGCATAAAAACAGGAGCATGGGTGAAGAGCTGAAAGAGAGCGAGGAGCAGATGGGACAGTGGGAAGGGAAGCGACACATCCTGACTAACAGTTACCGGCTATTTTATCTATCTGCAGTTCAGCACACTGAAAATGGAGGGCAGGGTGTGACTGAGCAGCTGGGGAAGCAGATGGGACGGAGGAAAGGCTGAAAATTGTGACAGAGCTTTGCCAAAGAGAATGTCAATTTATTTAATTTTTAAAGTGAGCAGCAGAAATGAAGATGGGTTGGGTCCAAGCAACAGGGCATCTTATGCTTGTTAATTCACATTGTCAGTGGGTAATGGTGACAAAAGTGTGTTTGGGAGACTGCAGAAACAAAGGGAGGGACTACATGTGCTCATTAAAGATAGTAGAAGCTAGGTTCAAAGATCAGCAGGAGCAGGGGAAAGGTAACTGATGAGAGGCTGACATCTCTATAGGATACACACTCCTGCACTCTGAAGCTGAGGGACAGATGCTCAATACAGTGAGAGTAGAGACTGTACCACAGAACAGAAACACAACAAAAATAAAGAATTCTGTTTGAATACATGTACAAAATATTCATTTATGAAATAATCCAAAAGAAACTGGAGTCCCAAGGGCTGTAACAGTAATGAGGTAAAGAACAGGCCTGCAAGTGAATGAGATGTGCTACCAGATCTTATCCATCAATAACTGACACACCAAACAGAAGAATAAATTTACTTCCCCATCAACATACACTGTACCCTTCAGGAATCATGGCAGTTATTCCTGTTTGCTCTGTTCTTCAGCTAACTCTAACCCAGAACCAGTCCCCTTTCCTTCACTTTGCTTTATTTTTCTTACATTTTATTTTGCTTGCAGTTGTTCCCTTCTTTCTGCCCAAGCTGAACTGTGGCCTGAGGTCATATCCTGTTTCTTTTCAAGGTATATACTTTCCTTCCAAAGCAAAGGTAAAAATTAGCTCCTGGAAAGTTCACACATGAAGGCAGGAACTGACAGCATTTTACCAAGAGACAGGATGATGCAAACAACCTGTAATTCCCTACATCACTCCTATAAAAAGAGGACCACACAATTAAAATCAAGCAGCTGTCAGTTAAGATCTATTTTCACAAATAGAACTTGATTCTGAATTTAGGAATAAATGCTATATATAGCATTTGAGAAGATACTCATCTTCTCTATTGATGTCTTACTAAACATTCACTCAACAAAACGCTGTCTTGCACTAGCACCATTTCATTTTTAGATTTTCCGAAGGATCTACATTTATAGCATCTCTCAGCAAACAGCCAACTCCCCCTTCTGTTTGAAGAAAGCCTCCTACCGGTTCATATGTATCCACTACACTTACAGATGCATGTGTGAAAGTTTGACATACACAAAAGTAAATTTCTATACTTGCTCCTACATTTAACTCTTCACCATCAAAGAACCTGCCCAAACATTTATTTTTTTAAAGTGGCAGCTTGTGAAAAGTGTGAAATGAACAGCATTGAAATACACCATCCTCTTTTCTGTCTTATGTTTAAAGCAGGGAATTTAACCAAGTAATGGCAGTGTAGATACTCCTATAAATGTGTCTCAGCTCTCACCAAGGAGGACTGATCGAGAGAGTCGCACACTCTCCTCTGTGTCCAGGTCCTTGACATCCCTAGTTTTGTTCTTCTGGTTCCCATTATGTTCATTCTGATTCTTTCAGCTCCCTCATCCACATTTTAACATTTTTACCTTTTAAACTGTAGTCCAGTTGGGAAGGGATTTAACTTCATCAATCATTAGTGCTACATTTTCATCCTGCCCTCATGGCCCTCCCCAACACTGCCATCATGAAACTATTATCAAATAAATAATACACAGTAATAATCCCCATGGAGACACCTGATAAACACTCCCAACAAATATAGACCTCACTTCCCCTGTGGCAAGTTTCTGTAGCTCAAGGCACAGCAGAAAGATCAGAGTGCAACCACTCCTCAGTACTTTAACTTGTATTTCTGTAACTGCTGACACCTAATGCCTGGACTAATTTTTTAGGTGAACCACAGGGGGAGGCTGTATTCAAGCAACTGTAACAAAGCAGTACATAACCACCATCAGTCTGCCTTGTTTTCACACCACAGCATGATTTACTTCCTTTTGAAACTGCATTATGAACTGGCCACCAGAAAACTGCCCAACATCTCCAAAACAAAGAGTAAATAATTCTATTAGGCGGGAGAAAAGTTTTTTTCTATTGTGACAGCTGAGCAGTTATGCAAGGGGCTTCCAAGCTGACATTGTGGTCTGAAACAGAGCAGTAATGGTTAAAGACAGGCAGAAAATCACAACAGTTTCTCCAGTGCTGGCATAAAAAATAATAATTTTTGCACAGATTTGACAAAAAATGGATGCCTGTACTCAAAAGGTAGGAAACAACAGAATGTGTTATCTCTGAAATCTTTCTGCAGTCATTTTTGTCATTCAGCATATAAAAGCCGGTATCATATTGCATACACTTGTCCCTCACACAAAACAACTCCTACTATGTTTTCAGTCTTTGTTACTGAGTCTGAGGCAAGAACTTCCCTCAGTAAAAAAAAAGACAGTGTTGCAATGCAAGTGTGTCTGTGTGCATGCATTGTCAGCTGGGCTCTCAAAATGTTATGGGATTTACTTCTGTGAAGACAAACGAACCCTAACAAGAGGGCAGAGAAGAGAGAAAAGAATAAAATCAAGCAAAAACAGAAACGTGGCAAGAATTGCTTGACTCAGAATTATTGTTGGCAAAGCTAGAAGTCACTGGAATGATAAGGATACATCAGCCAGCCCCTATTTACCTTTGATGGTCATTCAGCAGTTCAGTACAGAACAGCACCTCAACAACTCAGCTTCCTGCTTCTAGGTACCATACAAAGACCAATTGTCACAAGTCTGCCTTCACATCTAGGAAGGGAAGTTTCTGCCAATTTTGACTCAGAGTACATCTACTGTGGATAGTAAAGATTTCTGGTTAGAGCAATGATATGGCTGAACTCAAGGTTGAGGTGGGGGGGTATGGAGTGGGTGGCAAGCCCCTTCCAGTGGTCTAGGTTTTGACATTATGAGTAGTACCTAATCTCAAAAAGCAATTCTGCACTAGAGAATATGAGTTTGAGGAAGGCTTCATGAGAGTGAAACGACAAACTCAACAGAAGTCTAGAGCAAGTATATGAAAATGTTATGAAGAAAGTATCATTGGCAATGCTTGTCACTTAATTGAATCACCATGTTTCAATAAAAATATGTATAAATTAAACAAAATTATTAGTAAAAAAGAAAAGGCCAGACATGCTTGACAACAGTAAACAAGTGATATAAATACTTTTTCCACCAAATGAAGCAAAACAAAGATCAAAGCCTAGTGTGTGCTGAAGAACAGCTGAGAAGGGTCTTCATTTATTGCAGAGATATTATTAAAGATTTTATCTCACAAGGTGATCAACAAACATATCTCCCCCGAATGACTTCCTATTGTTTGGTCACATCTTGCCTCAGCTGCAGAAGGAAACTTTACGTATTCCACAACAGTTCAAAGTGAGTTATATATGCAAAAATAAATTCTGTCATTAAAGGAAATAGTTATACATTTGCTCAGTGGCTGTGAAATTCACAGGAATTTGAGCTTGGTTAGGCTGAATTTGGGCCCTAACACAGGGCTGAATAATTACTGCAGCGGAACCTAATTGGTTTCTTTGTCCCACTGCCTTTAAATACAGAGGTTCAATCTACTAGCCTGTACTGTTTAGGTACATTTGCAAGAGGGAGGTTACAAGGAGTCGAGCTCCTCCTCTTCCACTTCTTTTCCTTGGTTTTTGGTTCTTGCATTGTACTGGTTTGTGTGCTTTTCAGATTCCTCTTCATTGGTCAAATCATCTAGCAATAAAATAACCAGAGGAAGTAAAGCTTTCTGCTGGGGTAAAGAACTAAGTCAGCTCAGCAAAGATTCCAGCAGGAAGGCGTGTGGAGGAGGAAGGGGCAAGACTGCAAGGAAGGGAGAAAAGAGAAATTAAACCTTTCCCTCTTCAACAGCAATGAGCTGTTATATCAGTTAATTCCCTTTCGAATCACAGCCCAGAGGTCAGGCTCACCAGTCAGAACCTTTCCATGCTCCACACCAGCTGTCTGCAGGACCACTATATAATGCATAACTATTATGAACAACTGTAGAGATTTTAATGCATCTAGCAGAATCAACAGGGTAAACAAAATTAGGTAGAGGAAAAAAAATGGACAGCCCCTCCCCATCACCACACCTAAACTCTGAAAGACATCTAAAATTCTGTTCTCTGCAAAGCTAAAGATATCAATTGTCAGATGTACCACATGTCTGTTATCCAAAACAATGGAGATATTTTAACTGTAAAGACAAATGTATGTTCATTCTTCTGAGGAAAGAAGAGGAATCACACTAATCAAAATCATGGACATCATACAAAATATTTTCCCTTTTGCAAAGAGGGGTTGGGTAGGAAATTTCAGCATACTGAAATAGAATTAATTAGTGCACCTCATTCCAGCCATAAATGAAAATGTAGAAATCAAAGTATTTTATACTTTAAAAAAACCAAAACACTTACAAGGATAGTACAAATTACTTTAAAACATGCCATGCTTAAAATTAGTTGGTTTCTCAAAATGAATTTTTTATGGCATATTTAGCTTCTTACTAAATAAATCTAGAAATAAGATCTTAAACTAAAAATTCGTCATAGTGTGATTGTTAAAAGAGAGACCTTTACAACTCAATTAAAAAAAAAAATCTTACTAAACTCAATAACATGTTTTCACTGTAAGAAAGAACTAAAAAGATAAATGTTTCTGTTTCAATTTACATTAAAACTTTAATTTTATCCATCTGCCAACTTCACCCACCCTTGCTACATCTTCCTTTTGGATGATTTCCAAATATTTCTTTTTTAAAAATCCATTGATTTAAAGGTGTTGCCAGTTATTCTAAGGTTTAAATAATTCTAAATCTATTTTTGTACCAAGATCTAATTTTTTTTATAGATCTATATGTCGCTTTCCTTAAGGAAAAAAAATTAAAACACTGCAAGAAGGATAGCCATAAGCATTTTCTTTCAGAAATCTGACACATTATTTATTAAAAGTCAATACAAATTCTATCGCTGATTTCAAATGAGTTACCACTGGAGTCTCTGTTCATCTGTAAGAAATGAATACAGAATCAGTGAAGCAAAGCACTACTTTGCTCAGTACAGGTCTAAATATCACTTGAAAATTTAAAAAAAACAAAAACAAAAAAATTGCTAGAAACACGATGAAACTTCTCCCGTTTAATATACAGTTCCCAGATAAGCCCTAGTTTAGAATGCATAGCATTTATTTTTGTTTTATACATAATGTTTTGCTGAAAAGTCAATATTAATTAATTCAGTTCTAATTTACTGATAACAAACAATTAATCTCTAGGGGGAAAAAAAGATATGTAGACAACTTCTCATAACACAACTTACTGAAACATGAAAGTTCAGAACTGTGTAAGCTGAAAAGTACATAAGGAGAATCAGCTCTTTTAAAACTGAAATCAGGAAGCCACACACTGGTTTGAAACCAGTACAAATTAAAAAGTTTCAGAACCAATTTTTTTGGGTCAGGAAATTTACTGTTTTCAGTCAATATTTCTTCGTATGCCGATTTTACTTTCACAAATAATGCCCATACTTCTTTGTTCGTTCTAGCTCAATATGCCTGAGATGACATTTAAAACCAGTCAGACTGCTACAAAAGTGTTATTTCCTCATATTGCACTAGGTTTGAAGTGTTGAGACTGAAACTACCATAAAATCTGCATAAATATAGGGTCTTTATATATATATTTATATATATATATATATATTTAGTCACACAAGGATTCAGTGAAGGATGAGACTTGAATGTGCTTTATTTAGATTTCTAAATCTTCCCTTTGCAAGAAAATTGAGACAATATGTGGGGGGGAGGAGACAGTTTTGATACCGTTTTTGTTATTATTTGTCATTAATTCCATCTTAAAAACAGAGAATTAAAATTCAACTTACACTTTTAGATTTTTTAATATTTTAATAATTAAATACCTCCTGCTCAACTTCACTATGTAACTCAATTTAACAATAATACATGAGGAGGTTTGGTAAACAGAATGGGTTTAAAACAGCATATACCTGTGCTTTGTATATTTTCAGAAACTCATCTGCTATTCTGGGGACAAAAATAAACTTTCCTTCTCAAAAATAGGCCTCAAGAGCCGACACAGACACTGAGTGAAGCTCAAGAATGCAAAGGATTTCAGCTTGTCAATAGATGACATTTAAGTGAAAAACCCAGCCCCCAGAAGGGAGTCTTCAACACCATAGTGACTGGGCTTGCAGCACACCTCTCACTAAGACAGGATTATAGGAATGTTTCCAAAAGCCAGATTACATGGGGGAAATTTGTACAGGGCATTAAGAAATTTTCAGTTTCTTTCAAAAGTGGTACATCTCAGAGAATGCCATATCACTCCACCCCTTGATAAGGAAATGTCAAAATCCAACTACTCATCTGTTCCCTAGTCTCAACATTCAAGAAGAAAATGGGAGTTAGTTAGAAGAGTGAGGAAAGAGCAGTAAGGAGCAGTTTGCAAAGACTGTAGCTCACATCATTGTAGAGAAACCTTCAAGGCACAAGGCAAATCATGACTCAGCCATTACTGAATGCAGCAAGATCTGTCTAATGCACTAATTTAGATGCCAAGACTATTCATATTAAAAATATTGGCTTCAGAAATATTTCAGGGAAAGATGTGAAAGTGTCTTCTAAGGAAGGTCAACAGCTGTGTTTCCAAACATAAATGAACAAAAAAGGAGACATAGAAGACACTAGATAGGCCAATAAAAACACTGGATGAAAACAAAGAGGAGGAAAGAGAGTAAAATGCACTGGGTTCATTGTTAGGGAGTTCATTTATGCAAAAAAGAACCCTCGTGCCAGCATCAGTTAACTATAAGTAGAACTACATGTTAGAAATTAATCCAATATATAAAACCTCCACCTTCATAATGCCACAGCCATTATAATTTCTGTGATATTTAAGCACTTAATTCCTTAAGAGTTCTTTTAAAATTTCTACTATATGTGACACCAGATAAAAAGCCCCTACAATTATATTTCCACACACAGCTGGATGCCTAAAAAGCTATGTTGCCCTCCAGTCTAGAGACAAACATATGCAGCTGATCAGATGGTGAAGCTCAGTTACACCCTAGAGGGAAGATTAACGGATCTGATAAACTCCTTCTCTAGGAAGGTAAAAAGCTGCTTCCAGACTATCACTGAAATCACAGTGATGGACAATTGGGTGATATAAGGTAGCACTGGCTGTTATTGGCTCCTGAATTACTGAGTTGCATCAGCTACCACACATGGGATGCTACAACAGTGAAAACTGAAATGGCTGGGATGGAGAACAAGCATCATTACTTGAGCATCAGGATTCCATCAGGCTGCAGAGTGAGTTCTCTACTCCAACAACATTATATAGGAGTAGAAATTCTGTGCCTTATCACAGGGAGGAAGCAAGGCATATGAATTATTTATTCTTACAGTTATTAGAAGATTTGGGATTAAGTAGAGAGCAAACCTGCAGATTAAAATGACCATCAACATTAAAAAATAGTCATTAAAAAATTTTTAAGAATTAAAATAGTGCTTTTTGCATATGATTGCACGTCAAAGTCAATTTTGTCCTTTGGAAACGACAGCATGAAGGTCAAAAGTATAAGTAAAGTGAAAATATCAGAGGACTTCAAGGCAAAATAATAGTTTCTTTACTTGGATCTTTAGTGGCATAACATTTCCCAGTGTAAGCTTGTTCCCAGATGCAAGCAGCTGCTACATGCTCATTTGTCCAGGAAACACATGGTTAGAAATATACACTCCTAATTTTAGTGAAGATGAATATTTTAAGGCCATCCTGAGTGAAATCAGAATACAAATGTTAAAACTGGCTTCTGTTCAGCCATATACAACGTGACAAGCATTTGCTTACTCTAGGACTGCAGAGGAAGCTTTTAAGACCACGCATATTTCCACTGTTTGCTTTAATGATACTTTGCAAAATTCCAGTTATATGAACTAGCTACTACCCCAGATACTGGAGGGTGAGCAAGGGAATGCTAACTCTTTTATCTGTTATCCATGACTTTAATCTTGGTTAAACCAAACTAGTAACCAGGAACTTCAGATGAGCATGGAGCCAGGAAACAAGAACAGAAATAAAGAGAGATTCAACTTACAATTAAATCTTGAATAAGTGAAATAGAAAGTATCCTCTTGATGCCATTTTCCACAATTACTCCAAACCAATTAAGTGTGCCCCAGTACCACAAATAACTCTGTCCTCCGTGCCAATAGCTTACAAAGGCAAAAGTGAGGGCTGTAGAAAATAGCATTCCAAGCAAACTGGACTGAGATCCTCCCATTGGAACATAAATGTACCTGTAGGTGAAACAACAGATAAGCAACTTCGTTAGAGATTTCACAGAAATCTCAGAAAGACATCCACCACAGAACAAATGTGTTAATTTCTAGCATAAAAAAAAATTTTGAATAATTACCTGACATGCTCTACTTACAGAGCTTGCCCTAGTTTCTGCAAAGCTGCAGACCACTTCATGAAATCTGTGCATGTAACATTTGGCAAAAAGACAGTTTTGTGGTCCTGGGAACTCTCTATTAGGCAATGTATAGCATAAACTACATTCTCAGAATTACAAATGGCAAATACTCAGGTTATTTAAACTGGAATAGTTCTAAGTCAACTACAAAAATTACCTGTAATCTTCATGTGAATTTAAATGATAGAACTCTTAACAAAAAATTTAAAGCATTATACATAGTCATAACCCATAGACCATTTTCCTTTTGTCAGAAATAGACTTACATGCAAATATGTTTTAATTTTAGAAGTTTGTGATTTCTTTCTTTTTATTTCTTTCATGAAACATTATATGAAGTGAAAATATTTCCTATTTTGGTCTTATATTATACTCTCAGGATCATGTCTTCCTAATGACCTTCAGAGTACATGTACCGAAAAAGTCCCAAAACCCATATGAAGCATTCTGCATGCATTCTGTATTTAAATTGAATCCAAGAGTCAGAATATTAGTCATTATTTGATGCTTGTAAGTGTCCAGAAAGCAGTGCTCCTTCCGTAAAAAGAACAGAAGCAATGGGATTCTGAAAACTGACGCTCTTTTGTGGGTCATTTCACTTCCATCCTTCCTAAAGAACTACATCCACTCCTGGCATTTTCTGAGTAAAGCATGGCCACTGGCCAGAATTTATTTGAAGAAGTTGCATATTTCTGTCAACACCTTGAAGAAGCCCATCAGGCAATGGAGTCACCATCCAGCTCATGGGTACCAGAGAGGAGGTGTGCTATATGAGAACTATCAGTGACAGCTCTCCTCAGCTGTCACTCCTTCGGCATCACACACTGTACTCATTTGAGACTATTCCTACTTACTAATTAAAGAAAATTTTTTGTAGTGAAGTTATCAGTTTTCACATTCAAAGATAAATATTAGCTTAAAAATTTAAAAGGGAAATTAACATACTGCTTTTTTCCTAATCTTAGGAAGTAAGAAAATAAGTAACAGGGTAAAAGAAAGTGATGAGCATAATTAAAGGGTAAGCAGAAAAGTCATTAAAAAAACAACTGTCAAATGCTCTAAATGCTCTTTAAGTATAACATCAGTACACGTTTTTACTTCAACCTGCTACAGGGAACATCTGATTACATTTATAATGTTTTCAAGCATGGGCATGCTTTTTCACTAAACATATGAAAATAAATAGAACTTAAGATCAATAGTTTCTATTTATGTTGTGTTTTTCTCCTCTCTCCCCTTCCTACGTTTAAACAATGTGAGAATAACAGACACTTGCAATCGCAATCAATTAATCTCATAGCAGAGATGTTCATCTTAGCAGTCTGTAACCAGGTGAATTCCCTGCAGGACTGTGGCATGGAAGGTGAAAAGAGCAGAGCCACAGATCCCGCTGCTTCAGCAAATTCCTTCTACAAAAAGGATTATAGAAATGAGAGAGCCCTTTTTAAAGGCTAATTGGTTTATTTTTTAGGCAGGGTCCATTGCTCCAGGCTGGCAGGAGGAGGGCTGTCAGCCCTGCTCCGAGGCAGGGAAACCACATCCCTGAGAGGAGCACCTCCGTGCCCCGACGGCCCTGCAAGCACAGCAGTGCTTTGTTTCACAGAGCTTCACCTGGAGGAGCCCGAAACAGGACACTGCCAGCCCTGCCATGCTCAGAAAAGCTCATTCTCTGTCTGCCGTACATTTACTGAAACACAGCACTTAAAAGTAACCCAGACACTACCTGTGACAGAGACCTGACTCTAATCCCCAGAGAAACCCTTCTGCTGACTTCATAAGGCCCTGGGTTAAATCCATGGCACAAAAGGTAGCTTTCACTGCAGAAGTAGCTCTGGATTTCTGCACAGTCCCCTTTCCTGCAGTGAGACTGTTTTGTATGCTCCAGCCCTCTTGTCAGCACAGGCAGCCTCCACTGGCACTGCCATTGCCCGGAACAGCTCAGCAGCACCAACTTGTTCATTTCCAATTGCAGCTCAGTTTAGGTTGGCCTGAAGCGTTTTCAGTTTACTGTGCAGATAAAAATAGGCTATTTTCTGATTTTTAGTGTTTAACAGCAGCAGCTAGATGATTGAGCGGCAATAACTCATAATTCTGATGAATGTTCAAGGTTAGTGAAGTTCTAGCTCCTAATGAGACCCATGGCAAATGTGCAACAGAAAATACACTTGCACTGTCTATGTGAAAACCTGTCTGAAGAAGGACAGAAGGCAAAATGAGTCAAAATCTTTACTAACACTTTGACCTTCCCCTCCAGTACTGTGGAGAGTCTGCCTCCCTTCCCAGAGGAGAAATGCAAAGCAGAAACCAATGCCCCTTTTCTTCCCTGCTAGTGCCATGAGAAAATGGAAAGGCAGCTGGCTGCCATTCCTTGTCACAAGAGCAGTAATTACTCTCAGATGGTGTGGTCTTTCCTCCCCCCATCAGGGCATTCCCACTGGCAATTTTAAAGTGGGTATGAAGGAGTGATTGATGTTGAGTCATTTCTAACAGTGTGAAGAGCAAATCTGTAAGTTCCTGTGTTTTTTACACAGAAAAAAATATTGTGAAAAATTCATTGTTACATTACAGAACAAATGAGGAAAAAAAACTTTGCTACCTCTTCATCCATGCACATCCTATACATGTGATGTACTCGTCCATACATGCTTATGTTGGCAGGTCTGCATACAAGCAATAGACAACTCAGTGTGCAGCCAGGGGCAGAGCCTGCCTCAATGCCAGACACTTTGTGCTCTCTGACATAACCAAAATTGTTACAAAAATGCATTTTGCTTATTTTTTAGCATCCGGGTAGTTTGGAATCTAATTTCTCAATACTTTCCCTGTGTGTTTTCACAGAAGAGTACTCATTTGATTACACTTACACTTGAGTGCGACAGAGAATAAACCAGTAAAACACATTATTAAGCCAGATGTGGGAGAAACATATTACTTCTGTATTATCATTTACAACACAACACACACTTTGTAAAAAACAATTTCTTATGGTTTAACCCTGGCCAGCAACTAAGCCCCACACAGCCCCTCACTCACTCTCTCCTGGTGGGATAGGGAAGAAAAGGAGTCTCTTACAGTACATTTGGAAAGTTGTTAGCAGTTTGCTAACGAAATCCGTGAGAAGGGAAGGAAGAAGGCAGGGAGAGAGAGAGTTCAAGGGGCAATGGCTACTGCAATTTGATGTCTTTTTTATCTGCATGCTTCATAACTTTTCTCTTTACCAATACTACTGTCTACCTTCAATCTATCCCTTCAGTCCCTCTGTACTGTGAACCCTGTACTATACCCAGGGTTTAAACAAATAGAGAAGTTGCTGTAGAGCATGTTGACCTGCTGCACCATATGTAGAATAGCATTACATAAATATGTCATTTGAAGCTTTCATGCAGCTTTTAAGACTATTCTCATTTCTAATCACAGAAAATCCATGGCGCAGCTCAAAATCCCCAATTCAGGGACTACTAGCACATAAAAGTAACCGTGGGTCCTCATGGCAGCCTAACACATCTCAAAGAAACACCCTTGTAGCAAAGTTTCTTAATAGCTCATAAACAGATTACACATTTACTCTAGGTGTGCAAGGAGGGCAGACTTAGCTGAAAAAATGTGGTGCCATTATACAAAAAATTTATCTTAACTCACGGACTCACAGGAAAAGAAAACTCAGCAGTTATTTGGTGGTCAATGAACCAAAGGCAGACAAATGAGAGGAAGCAACAAAATATTTTGCAAAGAGAAAAGGATGTCAAGATAAGTAGATCTGAGGGTAGTAATTGGTCATGTCCCTCCACGTTGTTTTAGAAGGATAGGCAACACTGGTCCCGCTTAAGATCCATGAAAATTACAAACAGGAAGATTAGACCTGTGGGAGATGCTTAGTATCAAAAAATGCAGGCTAGGTGAGTATTTCAAAATAAAACATCAACTTGGGGGACCAAAAGTCAATCTCTTACAAAACTTTAAAGGTGAAATTTGAAGGTGAAAGAACAGATTTCTAGGCAGACTATCAGCAAGGAACTTCTAAATGCCACAGGCCAGGCTTTGCCAACCATTCCTGGGCTGGCTAGACCTCCTTTAAGGAAAACAAGGAAAGGCACATCATGATGTTAGAAGAAAACATTGTGCACAGTAGATAAAGAGAAGAGAAGGGGGAAGAGAAGAGAACACCATGTAATTAAGAGTACCTCAAAACATCTGGAGTGCGTTTGAAGCACATAAATAGAAATTTTGAGAGGATGTTATATAGCAAAATTATTTGCACACACACCCCCAAACCTGACACAACTAAACATACGTTCTTAGCCTTCCCCTCCCAAGGCAAAGATGTCAGTCTTAACTATATTTCTATAGACTCTGCTTTGATTTCAAACTAAAACTTACACACTATTAAACATGTTACTTTCACAAACAAAGCATACTGTGCGTGTGTCTTCCGAATAACAAAGCGCCTTACTTTTCATCTCATGTACAGTAGTTTAAATCAGCTTATCCACAGCCAGCAAGCTGTTCCATTTACGCAATTTATCTTGATTTTAACTCACAAAGTGAACATTAGAGAATTGGATAAAATATGCAAATGGTACCATCTAAATCCCTAAAGTAATGCAAACACAAACATAATAGCTGAGGTATTTAACAGTGACATTTACTTACAGAGAATACCTTTTAAATCCAATAACCATTTTGTTAGTTTTCTTGAAGTGGTAATCTACAGAACAATCATAAGAGATCTGACAACCATTCCCTCGGAAAACATACCGTTTCTTTTCTGTTAATGACTCTACATTAAAAAGTTTTTATTCTGGTATCTTCAGAAAACCTCTAAGAGGAGCATTTATAACCAGTTAAGAATTACTCAGAAGGGCTGTTATTGCTTGAAACCTCCATACACTGCTCTTACTTCCACATGCATGTGATTGTAAATATATTTAAATCTTGAAGTAAGTGCAAGTAAAGTACCTGTTTAACTGCTGTTATGTCCAAGGGCTTTCTTAAACATGTCCCTGCATTTCTGCCTGAAGTAAGGTCACACAGCAAGATGCATGCCATCTGTGATTCCCCCCCCCTTCCCCTTAATTTGCTTGTAATGGCAAACTTCTTGTACATACATTTAATGTGTGAAGACTTTGTGTTTTATTTCAGGGAACATTAGATGCTCAAAATTCCAATGCCTCTTTTAAGTTTCAAAGCATTCAAGGGTTAACTGTTTTACTGTCATAGTGTTTTGAGTTGGGCAGTTATACAGGCAACACAGCTAAAGTTAAAAAAGCAATAATAAAGTCTTCCATCTTACATCCTGAAAACAGAAATCGCTTGTGTTTCTGTACAGGGAGGTGTTCATTTGTGGACATGTATGAAAAGTCTTGTCAGGGCAGCAGTATGCCTGGAGAATTATAAGTCAATAAAACATTCTGGGTTATTAGTTGCAAAATCAATGCTGAATGTGACCCTGAAGCATTTTGAGGATAAATCTGAATAGCCAAGGTACCATTCATTTTGCTTCTAAATTATCCCAACGATTGTCACTACAAAAAAAATTTGATTGAAACGAAAAGTGTAGCATGACACAGGGTGAGAACTAGAGGGGAATTCCCTCTAGAACTGGGGTAGGGCTTCCTTAATTTATTTATTTTTAATCCTCTTTTCAAGGCCTTAGACTATTGATTTCAAACTATATCTCTGCTTCATAATAAAAAGATTTCAGGCCCAGTTCTGCAAATTCTTACTTCTGAGGCAGTTCTTACAATTCCTATTTTGTCAGTTCGAGCTGCCATTGACTTGGATGGAGCTATGTAGAGTGCATAAATAAAGCACACCTGTAAGTCTTTGCAAAACTGGGTCCTACATGAATAAATCTGTTTTAAATCACAGAAACATCTCCCATAAACATGACTTTGAAGGTTGAGCCACACATATTTGCACCTGAAATAAAGAAATAACCAGAGGTATTTGGAATACCATTTGGCAAACTTTCCATTAGGAGATGAAAGTCTTGTTCTAACTGTGAATGTCAATTTTTTATATCATCTAACAATTCTGCTGGGCTGTTGGCAAAGCTATTTAAGCTCTGTAAGGTTCTCTCACCTCACCAACTTAATGCAATGTTTAGAGAGACCTTGACAAATTCAGACCCTTTAAAATATTTAAGCTAATGTTGGCTGCAGGCAAGGCTTGTTACATTACCACAAAAATGTTTAATGAGAAATTAAGTCCTTTTGGGTCACAAAGCATTAATGAGAATATTCATATGCAAGAACACTCAGTTTTACAAATATGACCTGAGTTTTCTCTCACTATCCAGTTGCTAGCATGTTTCTCACAAAAGATTGTGAAGTTTTGTATTAAAAAACCAAGAAACGTTTAAAGTACTTTTCTTCCCTCGCATTCACCACAAAAAATGGCAAAGGGCAGATAACTGGGGAATATCAAAGAAATAATTTTTAATTCACTTTCCAAGGAAGCTCATGTTTTCAAAGAGATTCATTTATTTCAAATGAAATTTTAATCTAAATCATAATGCTTCCTTTTAATAGAAAAAGTTTCATTACTGACGGACGGCTGTGTTTAGTTTTCTCCCAGCTGCATCTAGGAGAGAAAGAAACCCTGCCTACCACCACCTGTTTGCAGTCAAAGCAAAACTACCAGTCAGCTACCTTTGATCGCAATGGAAATGGGAGAGCTTCCAGATGGCCAAAGCGCCAAAACACTGGTTAGATCATTAAGTTCAGTGCCCCAAACCTTTTGCTGACATCAGAAACCTAGATGTTATTGCCAAAACAGCCCAGAGTTAAGTGCCTACAGCTCAGCTACCGGGTGGGAGGGGGCTGTGTCCCCAGCTGGCAGATGGAGCCAGGAAGCAGGCACTCCAGCTCCTCCCGTGTAGATCCTGCAGAGCTTCCTGAAGCTGTTCTGAACTTAACTCCCCTCAGGGGCCCAATTCATTCCAGATACAATACACCTCCCATGTGCTGCTGACATCTAGGCTCAGCAGCACAACAATCAGGCTATATACTCCTTTGAAAACACAGCTAGAGGAGGGATCTATTAATAGTACTGTCACTCTGCTTATAAAATGGTAGAGGTCAGGCTCTTTGCCAGGGAGACCAACATATCTTGCCTCTCAGAGGAGTGCTCCAGCTGTCTGTTACCAGGCTGCCACCAGGCAGAAAACAAAATGAGATTCAAGGAGTGAATATGCAAGAAAAAACAAGTCTGTGGCTAGGGCATCACTCAGAGAGATGCAAAGATTGCAGTCCTGCTTTCTGCACAAGGCATTACTCACTGTGTCCTAAATAATGATTAGACTAAATGCATAAGCAACACCATGAATAAAAGAATCAATTTTTTTCACTCAGTTTCTTTACCTCTCCTGACTTACACTGGAGGGCCCAGCTCAAAATTCAGAGCTCTGAATTTGCCATCTCTCCTCATAAGTGTACATTCACAACAGCACATTTTACAGTAGTTTTCAACTACAGCTAAAGCAACAGAGACCAATTCTTCCTCTGCACGTGATGGCACATACTGAAATGTCTGTGGTTCAGTTAGTGAAAAACTGTTAAATATGTGTCATTTGTTGCTTTGATCATGCCGAGAATAAAGTACTACATTTTCTCCCCCCTCTTAGAAAGCTGCTTTAAGTTCCATAGGTGTAAGCACAAGTTATTTAGCCATTCTGCTAATCTTAGTATGCCACGTTCATGAGAGAAAATGCCAATTGATCTGAGTGTGTGAATTCAGATGTTTAAAATACATTCATCACCATGCACTTAACAGCTACCTTTTCCAGCACACCGCTGACAAAGGAGCGCATGAAATGCAGTCACTACAACAGAACCTATTTATTTTCCTTATTAAACCATTTTTGCTTAGAGACAAAATGATAAAGTTAAACAGCCCTCTGCAATTTGCTAGGTAACAGAAAGACTGTTTAATCTTTGCAGATTCCTTTATGGAGAGCTGGATGATTCTTTTGCATTTTTATATCCCTTTGTACACATGCATGTCAAAGGGCATGTCTGTATCCACAGACCACACAGCAAGTTTACCAAACCATGCAATACTTTTGCCTCACTGGGCTGTATAGTTCTATAGACAAGCAGAAACCAAGATGTCAGAAGATTTTCAAATGGGTACATCAGAAATACAAATTTTTGTGAGACAAGATTAATGTTCAAGATCTGAAATTCCAAAGTCACTGAAGACTCAGTAAGCATTACAATCTTCAGATTATAAAGCAACATCAATAAAATGTACTTCAAATGCATGTCTGAAATAAAGTGAAGGCGTGTAATTAAGGAAAGCAGAAATATAGAACAGACATAGCTTCAATACAGCAGGAAACTTGATTAATATCAGTGTATCTGCTTAAGGAATGCATATTCCTCCAAATTGCATGTGCATAAAGTTTGGAGAGTTAGACTTTTGACATTATTCCAAACTGAGTAATTCAGTCATCTCTCTTGAGCTCACATTTCTTAGAAAATACTGTCTGCAGTTCTGGGAAAAGAGTATTTATAAAGTACAGCCAAGGCATTGAGATGCCTAGGCAAAGCTGGGATAACTAAAAATTATACAGTACCTTCCACCATAAAGAACTTCTATACACTCTCCTGTGTCAAAAACCCTTCAAACACCAGCAGAATTAAATCTCCTCTTATGTAGAGTATAATCCACATTTATCAGCCCAAATCAACATTGTTTAATTGTTATAAAAGTGAGAATGGATATAAATTTAATTAAGCAGAGTAAAGGCAAATATTTACTTCTCTTGAAGTGGCATCCTTAAATAACGATGATCTCCTTTTTTCTCATTTGTAAAGAAAGAAGACATGCTCTTCTAATACCAGTTGGGAACATGGTACTATACAGATAAAAACTTAAGTGAAAAATGTCAATTCCTGTGAAGTCAGCAACAGGGGACCAGAACTAAACAAACGAATTAGTTTTAAACATACAGCAACAAAGTATTCCAATGCAAAGGAAAACTTGAGAAAGAAATGCTGTAAGCTACAGCCAGAAATTTAAATATATATGCCAGGAGGGGGGGGGAAAAGGTGCATGCTCAAGGAAAAATGAACAGTAAATGTCTGCCAGGGAAAAATCATCTGTTGGGGTATCATGGAAGGTTAAGTAGAAAGTGTACCATAAATTTTCTTATCCTGCTACAACACTGAGCTGTATATCTATCCAGTTGTCTAAGGGTAATCTTTTTGTTAGAAAGGGAGAACAAATAATGATTGATAAAATAATGATTTTGCAGTGATCTTCATGAAAAGACCCAAGAGGATGAATCAACAAAACTAATTTTAACTGGTAAGTACAAATGGAGGTCAGAAAAGACAGAAAACAGGTTAAAGACCATTAAGGCTGTCAGCATTCTAGTCAGTGTACCTTCATGAAACTCTCTGAAAGGTATTCAAGGAAGCATCTGGTTTACACATCGGGTCACCAGTGATTGTTTTTCCTGTTTTCTGCTTCTTGAGATTGCAACAGACTGTAAAAAGCAAACAAACTCATTTTCTTTCTTCAAAAGTAGGGGTAATCAAGCAGAAATTAAAAAACTTCATCCAGCTTGGGAACTGGCCAACAAATTCCTGGCGGTACTTGGGAACACGTTATGAAATATCAGCTTGCTCTCACAATATCCTGAGGACTCAGGGCTAACCAACTAAGAAATATCAGGTAGCTTCAAACAGTTAAATAGAATTAGCAACACCAAACTGGCATGTTTTCCCAAACAAATCTCGAGAAGAAATGAATCTGTCAGACAGCAATCTAAGAACATCATGGTAAGATAGCTGTGGTTTAGCTTTAAAACTGCTTGAATTATTCACCAAATATTGAACAAAGCATTTAAACTGTTTCAATATTCATTAACTCATACCTCTCAGCAACAGGGTGCAAGTACCTTGGGAGAGTATCAGACAGTACAAAATCCATCTATCCTACTGCAGTTTTGCCATGATGGCAGTGAAGATGCCAAAAATGAAAGATCATGCACAAACATACAATGTCCCACCATAGTAAACACAACCACGAAGCTCTGCACCCACAAATCATGGGTGCCACTGGATGGAGATGGAACACTTGTCCTTGACTCCAGCCTCAACTGGGAGGTAGCAGGCAACTGGTGTTCTCAGTTGTTCATTTTCCACCGTCTTGCAGAGACCAGCCCTTCACTGGAAAACAACCTCTTCCTGTCACAAGTCACTGCTCACATGGGTATCACTCATCTTGGAGAGCTGCAAACCAAGTAACATTATTCAATGCTTTCTGCCTCCATGCTGAGGCCAACCCTGCCTTCAAGAGCATCTTTCCTTTCCATGGGCAGGGAAACTACTTCAGAAGGAAGGATGTAGGGGTAGAGCATCCATCAGCTCCTGGTTGAGACCACGAGCCAAGAGGCAATGAAAAGGTACCTGAATTAGATGCATCCTCGTCAGTGATTTAACTCTTGGCCCTGAAGTAGACTAGAAATGCTCAGCCAGGTTAAGGAGTATGCTCCCATTCCCCCCCACCGTTTACCTAAACCTCATGGCTCTCAATTATGAACTCATACAGTGGCAGAGCCATACGCACAGAATTCATGCATACCAAAATTCAAATATAATTGTCTGGGGTCAAGTGCATTCACAACATCCTGGAACTTCTTCTGTTTACATTGCAAATGTTTTGTTTAACACTGCAGAGATTGATAACCATGATCCATCTCTATAGTACTGTTTACTAATGTTCAGTGAGAATTAATGTGAAGTTGAGTGGCCATAAAATGATACTTCCTCATTTTTACTTGCTTGTCCATTTGACTATTAGTGATGCTGGCCATCTTCATTTGCTTCTCACCTTTTTCTACCACCTAAATACCCACTAGTCCCACAACAGCAAGTCCATCCTCCTCCTGTAACTATCTGGTGATTCTGTGGTTGCCTCAGTCTCCATTCTATCCTGTACAGTGACAGCCAATATCTGTTTATTTGCTCCTAAAAGAAAAGGCCAGACCATATTTTATTTTATTGTCAGCAAGATTTTTTTCATCAGTTAGAGATGGATAGGGATCTAGATTCTGTGCTCATTTTCATTTCTAAGCACCTTTCACACTAAGCATCCTCTGCTCCACCCCTAAAATTAGCCAAACCAAATATTTTCAAATTTGAGGAATGAAGAATCAGAAAGATCTCTTGACCTTTATTAGTTACAGGGATGATGTTACAACTCACTGCTACTTCAAGAGAAAAAAGCATTTATAATTGTGTGTTTGTATTTCTTTTTCTGTATGTATTCACACAAATGCTTTGGCTGGACCCCTGCATGTTTTGTGAGGTTTGTAGATGCAGAGGTGAGGTTTGTTAAGCAGAGCACACATTTAGCAGAGCTGCGGGACAAAAATAAATTCTTTCACCACTAACTTAGTTTGGAGATTGGATTTAGCAGAGCAAACTTGACAGCTATATTTTCTATTTGAATGTTATTTCACTTTGTTCCATTTCCAGAGCACTAAAGGATGCATTAAAGGATTTCCATTTCATTGTTAAAAACAATGTTTCCTACATTAAAATTCTTTACTATAAAAACCTGATACCGCATGAAAGATACAAAACTTTTCTCATCTCATACTCTGGGCAGAATAACTGTACATAATTATGACCTGGCTGTCCAGTTTTCATCTTGTAAGCATTCGTGCATGAGAACTTTTACTACGTTTCCACAATCTATTGATATTTTTACTTGCATTTTGATTGAGAAGTAATTATCTCCATAGGGTGGAGAAACCATTAAGAAAATACAGTACAAACTAAGCTACAGTCCTTAACATTAAGCCTGCCAGTTAAATCCTTTTCTGAGCACATGCACAGTACTAACATTGCAGCTAAGCTGTGAGGTATCAGTGTTAAGCTCTAATTTATTTAAAGAACAAACACACAAACACTATCCTCTATATTTCAGACTCTCTTCTGTTCCTTTATGGGACAAGCTGAGCATATGACACAACCTCCTGAGGTAATCCCTCTTGGACAGCCGTTGTTCCCTCACTCCCTTATCACCTCTCCTCTGAGCTGGAAAGCACAAGCTGCTGGGGCTACTCCTGAGATCCCAATAGGTAATGGCTTTTCTGCTCCAGCCTGGCATGATGAGAAAGGCTGGAAATCAAAGGATCCGATCACAGACTCATTTAAGCAAGTTTTAACATCCCTTTAAAGCTATAGGGGACAGCATAAAACCAACTATAACAGTTCATGTTAAAACTTCTAAAGCATCCACTGTTGGCAGAAGGTTGAGGATTTCAGGCAGGGCTGCTGCCATTCAGAACAGGAGGTGATTTTTAGCTACTGGTATGACAAGCACAAAGAATGAACAAAAGTGAATGCAGGCAAAATTTAAACTGTAAATTGAGTTTTATACCTAATTCTAGTTGTGTAATACACATTTCTTCACAATGATAACCCCTGTGATCAACAGGATCTTTGCACAGGACAGATATTTTTCTTTGCTAGCTGTATTTGAGAAAGAAAATCTGTTCATAATTATCATACAGCATCTTTTAACCTTGTTAATAGAGTTCAATATTAAATCTGAGTACATTGTGTGAAGGAAGCCTAGCTGTCATTCTATGACTCTTGTTTTGCTGAGTAGGTAGAGTTTAAATCAATAGCAAGGGTACTCTTCTCCATCTTCTACCCTCAGCTACCTTTGCCATACTTTTCCACTTTCTAAAGAAAAATAACAATAAGAAAAAACACCATGCTGTTCCACTTTAACTTAGAATTTTCGAAAGGTAAGATGGTCAAGAAAACATGTTTATTATTAATCTTTGATTTGTGGGTAAAATATGTAGCAAATATTTTCTGTCTGTTGCAAAGTCAAAGTACAGGCTATTCAAGAAAGAGAGAGAGAAGGAAAACAAAACTATCAACCACTGGTGCTTGAAGAACTCTAATACCACTCAGACCACTGCAGGGAAGAGTCTGGTCGGTAGTATGCCACAAATACATTGCTTATTTTATGTTAGTCTGCTGGAAAAAGAGGCAAAGAAGTCTTACATCACGCAGGCTTGACTCCTGCCTCTTGAGGTTTTTTGCACTGAGTGAAAACAAGATGAAGAAATGAACTGCATCACCTGTTTACTGTGTAATCTATTAACAGTAACTGATTCACGTCAGTCCTGTTTTAGCATTATTTCAGTATCAATTCTAGTCTAGTCATTGAGATTCAGTAATTAGGAAAGCATTCTCTTTCCACATTCCTTATAGCAAGAAATGAAGCAGCAAAGAACCTTTTGTTGAATCCATGTATTTTATCTTCTCTGTACATATTCCCACAAGGGTCAACAATACCACACAGCCCTGTCACACTGCAGAAGACTGGCCGCAGATATAATCCAAAATCAGATAGCAGCCTGTACAGTGTGCTTGACATGTGAAACAAGCCTGTCCTGTCCATGTTTCAAAATTTTCTAGTTGATAATGCTACTTAGATTTAACATTCTGCCATTTCAGACAAAATCATTATAGTATAAACACTGTTCTGCTGTCACTGGCTCTGTGTATTATGTGAATGAGCCAGACGAGTGATGTGATTATGTACCAATGGTGTATCTAAGTTTTACTCATCCCATGTTAGGCACAAACCTGTTTTGTTTAATTGGACAGCATGTACATGCTGTACTTACATAATATTTAGAATCCAAACCTTTTAAAGTGATCCAAGGAACTTTCCATTTATGTATTCATCCTCTTTTCAAACAAGTAGTAACTGAAACGACTTTTTTCTGCTTCTCACAGGCTCCTGGACTGCACATAGTATTTTTTTCCAACATATTCCCTACTGCACTGCTGCAAATTTGTCTCTTATTTACCATGACTGGAGCACTCTCTCAAAAACCAAACCCCCTTAGGACTACCAGTCACTAAATCTACTGCACAGAAACTGATCCAGCACTTGGTGCAAAGTATTCAACTACCCCACCCCTGCATCTGGAAAAGGACAAATTAGGATAGCATCATGACTTGCACAGTGCAGTTCTACCATCCTCAAGACAATATCCAGTGTCCCTCACTCAACATTCACCATGTCTCATGATTTGGCAGGAAACCTGTAAGCCCTAGGCATATTTTACAATGCTACCTTGGCTTCATTTCTGAGAAGGACTTAGTAGCTTGCCACCAGGTAACGCTGTACTGGGCTTATTAGAGCTCTAAGGAGCACAGCAAGGCCTACACCCCCCCACCAATCATTCTGCTAACTCCATGGGAATTTCTGCATGTACATGTGAAAGAGAAAAGGAAAGAAGAGAATGTTATACTGCCAGCATTTGACTAGTTCAGAGGTGAGCACGAAGCAGTATCTCTCATTTGTGTTTGCTCCTAGCAAGGCATGATCAAATATGCAAGATATTCAAGTTGTCAAACATGACCAAGATGTTGGTCATGACCATTTCCTTATTGTAATAAGAAAATAATTGCCTGACATGTTCACCTTCAAATTCTAGGCTTTCTTAAGTTATGGTAATTCTGACATTAACAGCAGATATAACATGACTAAACAAAGTCCCCAAACCATTTTATATAGACCCAGAGTTTTAATCCCTACTACACTGCATCAGCTTCATCTAATAGCTAAGTGATTGAACTCATATGCTTCAAAGCAAACACAGAAAAGGATCTATCGCTAACTGTGCTGGCATCATTTGCAAGCACCCTACTTCTTGTTCTCATCAGCAGGTTTGCAGGAAGGGAGAAAAGATCATGAAAAGAATTCAATGTAGAAATGAAATGCAGAATGAAGTAACCCACTATGCTTTTATGTTCCTTTTCAGCATCATTTTCTTCCTATGCAACTAAAATACAAGACTCAATTTATGAAAATTAAAGCAGAGTGAAGAAGGAAAGAGAGACAGAAATTAAGCGTATCTTAGAAATTTGCCATTTGACCGATAATGATGGAAATGGTTTTACTGCCCAGATGGTAATTATGTTTTCAAATTATATCATAATTATTCAAATGCAACTGACCTTGCCATGTATAACTTAAGAACTGCTTGTACAGTAGAAAAACCAGCTTTTTAGACTGTTTGCAAGCTGAAAGTTGATTATGCTGAAACATTGCATATCGAAGAACAATGTGTTCTGACTCAGTGAGAATGAGCTGACTGGAAGCAAGGTGAGACACTAATTAAAATCTGTGCAGCACCTGGAAATTAGAAAGTGATTTAAGTCAAAGTGTCATTATTATCAATGTATGAATATGTATCTCTCCATGGATGAAAGAACATATAAGAAGAACATAGCTAGTAGTTCTTTATTCTCTAGACCCTTCAGCTTATGTAGGAATTCTGCACTGATATGTCTGATGCTAAAGGTTATTTTTAATATGTTTCTCGACTTTTCTAAAGAGATGTTATTTTCTTCTGTGTACTTGGGAAGGGAAAGTTAAACTCTCAAATAGATAAATTACTTGTTGCAATCACACTTAAAATGCATAGAAAAATACCTTTAAAACATGCAATCTGATCTAATAGGGTTCAGCTGGTTCACATTCCCTAAGTAGGGTTCAGTAAAGCTTCTCATACATTGGTACATGAAATAGATACATGGAAAACCATATTAAGTCAGATACCAAAGTAAACAAGATTTGTTGTAACTGTCATGGTTAAAATGCAGATTTTGTTCCATCAGACCAGAAAGTTACACTTAATGTCATCTTAACATAGTTTATTCTCTGTATGTCATGTGTGATCCAGGATACCGTTCAAAACAATATTCAAAAGATTTCTGTTTGTTCCAGAGTAAGTTTCAGGCATTGGTAAGTGTTCTATATTTCATTTAAAACAGTCTGTGCTTGTCAAACGTTCTTGCTTGGTCTACAAAAATGCTTATCCTAGCCCCACCACTACAGTATCTGAATGCTTTCTAGTATTGTATTTGTGTGTGTGTATATATATATGAGAGAGAGAGAGATAATGCCACCAAATCCACCATACTCTCTGGTTTATTCATTTGTCAGAGAGGGAAAAATGTGTGTGCAACATAGCATAGCAGTACAGCACAGAGGGAGACTATGCATACATTTTTCAAAGTGCATTTGGAAATGAACTAAACAAAGTCTGGAACCCTGCTCTGCCTATGGACTAAGAGATGATACCTTGGCCCTTAGGTGCTCACTACAAAACCGTGGGCTATATCATCAGATGAAATAAACTCCTGAAAATTTCATCTTCAACCTGCAGGTAGAAAAATTCATTACCTTTGAGGATTAGGACTACTGACCCTGGTTGGCCTTCTACATCTTCACAATGAATTTTTTTGTGTCTCTGAGCCCCACGGGGCCCAAACTTTGAACTTGATTAGTACTTAGTAGGGCAGAAGTATACAGACTGCTAGTAGCCCACAGCAGTGAAAAGAATTCAGTCTTCAGTGCCAGCTGGACCATTTCATGTACATCATCACACTGTGGCACTCTATCTAGGAACAAAAGATTCTCAGCCACAAAAGTTATAAAAGACAGAGCACTCTCTGAATGTAACAATAGGTTTCAAGGACACACTACATTGTGCTGCTGAAGATAGCTAAGCTAGAAACTTTCGAGACTATCTGCAGGGTATAAAAGGCATCAGTGACAAAATACAAACCACTATACAAAATCAAGCAGTGTTGCCCTAGAATCCAGTTCTGAATCCTGTCCTGTCCTCCCCTGACACTTGAGTTGTATGAGCTAGTACTTGATGGCACCAAGGGAGGAAATTGCTTACTATATTTCCCATTATACTCCTGTAACTATGTATGAAAATAGGGATGCCATCTATAGATATGAGACATTGCATAATGACAGCCTACAAATGTAATATGTCAACAGAGAAAAAAACAAAGATGACAAGGAGGTTGTAAACAACCTAAATCAATCCACTGCAGTGATAATAAGAACCATCCTCAAAGTCACCCTTCCAGGGGTAAAGCCAATTGTTTATAACTTGTAACTGCATCTAAAACACCCTGGAGGCAAGGAAACGTGCATCACCTTCTGTTGCCAAAATGAGCAGAGTTTGTCCCCATTATCCAACCCTGCAACAAGCCACTGCACTAAGTAACAACCTGCATGAACATACAAGTTTACATTTTCAGTGTTTCCATATGCATTGGATGTGTATAGATTGCTCAGCACAGGTATTTTTAGAGAAATCTTGAACAGATCATCAGGATACAGGAACCCTTCCCATAGGATGCCATGGAAACACAGGGATATAAGAAATGCTTTCAGGTCAGCCACGATGCCCTGTACGTGTCCATTAGTGCCATGTCTGTTCCAGCTACCTACACAGGAGTTAACAAGACAGACTTTTGGAAAGTAAGAAAGTAGACTGGGGAAAATGCCAGCAGATACTGTAATTAGCTGGAATTAACGGTCATCCTTGCTGCTATTGGTTTTTTATCACTTTATCATCAAGAACTAGCCTGAGACAGTGCCCAGATAAGGTCAATGCAGCACTAAGGAGGCAAGCTGAATGGACAAAACTAAAAGTTAAGAGTGGCAGAAACTGTTAAGGTAATAAAAAAAATCTGACTGAGAAAAACAAAAAGAGAAAGGCAGAGATAACATGAATAGATGCTTTTCAAAATAGACAAAATAAATTTACCCATTGCCCTCAAAATTTCAAACGCTTAAGGGCATTGAATAGAAAAGATTACACTGAAGAATCAAAATTTAAGACGCAGAGAGGGCAATGACCAGTAGAACACAAGCCACAGAAACAACATTGAAAGAGGAAAGTCAGTTCAGGTGCAATAACACAAACATGTAATTTTCAGTAGTTTTCCTAAGCAGTTTTCATTTTCTAGGCAAAGAGCCTCAAAACCTGTGAAAAATCTCAGGCAAAATTTGAGATTGACAGCAAAGAGGCATAAAACAGTAATATTTGGCTATCTGAAATTCTCTATTAGGTAAACATGGTGCAATGTTTGGGGTTTTTTCCACAATCCAAACTTACTATATTTAATTTCTTTCAATTCTATTCATTAGATGTACACACTGCAAATAATATGTTAGAAAATTTTGGTATTGTACCAGAAAAATATGACTGGGGCAAAATTTTATGTAACTGTAATTTTATGTAAGTGTCCAAGTGAAAATGGCCTACCTATTCCAACATTAAGAATTTCAGATATTTGTTTTATGTAAACAAATCAAAAAGTAGGATGCTGAACCTACAGTTCCTAAACCCAGAGCAAGGTACTGAACAGGAATCTCCATTTATAGTATACACTGGCAGTTTTTCCAGAAAACTCTAAGAAAGAGTTTCAATTATGTATAGAGTTAATAGTAGAAGTGATTGGTAAGAACACTGAGTTAAACTAATGCAGGCTAATGAAGTAATTGCTTGGAAGCTACCTTCTTTAGAACACATTGAGAGGTTTTAGAGGAGAAATGTTACAAGTAACTCATGGATTGAGATCCTTATACTAAAAACAATAATCAAGTCATACAATACATGTCTGTAGAAAAATTCCTAAACCACTTATGAATCCTGTAAAATTCTTCTGGAGCATCCACAGTATCTGGGAATGCAAGGTCAGGGAGACTCCAATGGCTTTTCCTGTTTCTTTGTCCAGAAGATAGTTACACAGGCCAGAGCACTGGCCTCACCATACAGGATTTCTGTCTCAAAACAAGGGTTTAGGGAGCAGACACACAGGATGGCCTAAGGAGCCACCCCAACACATAGGATGAATTAAGCACCAGCAGTTTAGATGAACATGTTTTAACAGGCAGACAACTGAAAAATGGACACAAGAGCCAAGTGTTCCTGACACAAAACTATCCCACTGCACCTGTTTGAAACAAGAACTCACAGCCCAAAACCTGGTTTAGATTCAGATGCAAAGTCAGGGCCTTCAGTGTAGTGTGCTAGAAGAAAGAACACCTATAAGCAAGTAAGTAAAGCATATACTACGTCTATAGGCAAGATATTACGGAGTACTTTTACTTTCAAACGCAGACACCTATTACTGCAATATTCAGTGGGGCCATTAGTTTTGGTAATATGTAAATAATGCATCCAGAAACACAGACATCTAGCACTCAGCACACAGTACTTATTCACTGTTTTCCATTCACCAGGATTGCAGAATACAGATGTTAGCAAAATACCAACAGCAAAGTATATGAACACTATTCAGGAAGTGTTTGGGTTTTTCTCTTTAAGGACAGGAAAATAGATGTTTGTGCTATAACAACAAATGGTGCAAAGATGCCAGACATCAGCTGAGGAAGAAGAGTCTTACCTAAATTGATCAACAGGCATCCATTTCAGAGCAGCTCTTGAGTAATACAAGAGACTTTCTGGATACCTTTTCCAAGCAAAGGCTTTTCTTTACAGATCATAGAGGCAGTATTGGAAAATTTATTCATTCATTTCTACCTTTATTTAAATAATTGAGAGTCTGTTAACTAAAGTGGTTTGTGGCAGACTCCTGCCAGGGCTGAAAGACAAGGTAATAAGCCTAACACAGCTAATTACAGAAGCAACTATCCTAAATCCTCTCAATCTGTTCCACAGAAATATGACATTTCTGTGAAATAATTACCTCTTACATGCCCAATCCTATTCCTGACATGCATATTTTAATGTTCTGACATTTTAATGCCATCTGCCTCCAAGGAGCCCAGCCTGATACACTTTTAGAACTCAATCCACACACTGTCTTCCTACTCCTAATCATTTCACTCTTCCCCTGAATACAGAGGAATTGCTTTTCCAATGCCCAGTGTTATGATTTGCCATTTGGCAGCATGACTTAGCTATCAAAAGCAAATGATAGCAATTTTCAGCCTATTAGTATTTGTTGTGGATATGGTTTCTGTAAAGTGAAGAGGAATCAAAGCCCATCCCTTTAGATCATGTCTTCTGAGTCATTTGTGCATGCAATGGAAATAATGCACAGTCCTGTTTTCTCCTCCTCCTAACCCCATGTCAATGGACAAAAAAAATCTCCTCTAGTGCCATTTACCTCAAATCAGAAAAGGGGCAGGTATAATGAAATTATGAAGTGCCTTCAGTCAGACAGGATTAGTTGAGGCTCTTATCTTCCCTTTCCCATACCTTGCCTACAGAAACAGCAAAGAGAAAGAAGCACCTACACCACAGAGAGAGAAATAATTGTCTTGGGCAACTTGTCTACTCCTGTCCCTGATGTGAGAAGCTGAAACAGTGTGGCTTTACATTTCAGATTAAGTCAACCAGAAACTAATAGTATTTAAGAAGGAGTTAAAGTCACTAAACAGTATTTTCCCTTTTGAGCACTTCAGCAGAGCTGGAACTGTGAGCTGTACAGATCATGTACAGGTAAATGTGCAGAAATAAGGAGAAAAAATACTTATGTCCCTGTGTTTAGTAAACAGTGATTTTCGAACTAATGGACTCAATCCTGATTCCAGCTATGTCAGCTGTGAGATGAGTGTTTCTACAAAGGTGAAAAGGCTACAAATAATCATTAATCATCAAATTACTGAAAATACAGGAGCATTTTCCAACAGAACTATCTGCCAGTACTAATATAAGACAAAAGTAAAACTGTGTTCCTTCTCCCTTACTGTTCCCCCATTTTGTATTCCCTGCTTTCTCTTCCAGGTCTAGTGATTGACACCATGTACTGTCCATTTCTGTCAGGACTGGAAGATCACTGGCACTGCTGTGTCAATGCTCCCCTCCTTGCAGGCTGTCTCTAACAACTTTGACCTCAGATTTCTCACAAAGTAGGCAGAACTGTGCACTGAGCAACTGGTTGCCAGGTGCTCATTTATAAATATTTAATTGATACCTTTTTGTTAAGTAGCAACAACTCAAAAAAGCACAGATGGAATGATATTAAACCCAGAATAAATTAATAAGTTCACAAACTGGTTTATTACATATAAAAGAATGCAAATAATCTCTCTTTAAAGCTGCCTTTCCTTTCCTTGTATTAAGAAAAATGTTGATCATACATTTTCCCACAAAAATCACACCACTCTCTGAAATTTACAACCAAGCTAAACCAACAAAAAAGAGAAAGCCATGTTCAGCATCCAATGCACAACTAAACAGAGTTATTTGGGAGTTTTCTTCATTAACACAATTTTGTGAGGGCTAGTACTAAATTGATTACTCAGAAAAAGAACTCAATGCCTCCTTAATGATCATAAATTAAAATGTTGGAAAAATAAATAGACATGCGCAACAAAGAATTTTAACTTAGGACACTTCTTTAATTTGTTCCAGGACTACTGCAATACATATCTACATAACTTACAGGACATTTTGTTCAAAGGAGAGAATAAATGTGGAATGATGTTATGGGCAAAGCTCTCTAGCCTGCCCTGGCTTGGGTGGCTCTCTGAAACACCTCTGCTCTAATGCAGGCAGTGTGGGGAACAAACAGGAGGAGTCAGAAGTCTCTGTGCAGTTACATGACTGGAGCACTGTGATGGACGGAGATAAGCTCTTCAGGAAGGACAGGATAGGAAGGTCAAGACAGGGACTTGCTCAATATGTGAGAGAGCTGCTGGAGTGCATGGAGCTCTGCCTGGGGATGGGTGTCACTGTACCAGGTATCTCTTACAGACCTCCCAGTCACGAAGAAGAAGATAAGGCCTTCTTCGAACAACCAGAATGAGCCTTATCTCTGTTCCTCATGGAGGATTTCACCCTAAGATCTGCTAGAAGGACAACACAGCAGCCCTCAGGCAATCTAGAAGACTTCTGGACTGCATTAGTGACAACTTCCCAACACAGATGATTAAGGAAAGGTATTCTGCTGGACCTCGTACTTACAAAGAACAAAGAACTGGTCAGGGACAGGAAAGTAAAGGCAGCCTTGGCTGTGGTAACCACGAGATGATGGCCTTCGGGATCCTGAGGAGGGTAAGCAGGACAGTAAGCAGAACCACAGCCTTGGATTTCAGGAGAGCAGACACCATCCTTATCAGAGATCTGTTTATAAGAACCCAATGGGATATGGCTCTGAAGAGAAGGGTACAGGAAAGCTTGTTGATACTCAGGGATCATCTCCTCCAAGCTCAAGAAAGGTTCATCCTGACAAATAAGAATTTAAGAAAAGGCAGCAAGAGGCCTACATGTGCGACCAAGGAGCTCCTTACTGAACCCAGGCATCAAAGGGAAGCTTAGAAGAGGTAGAAGTACTAATTTCATTGTTAGTCTTCTGAGAATTTAGGAGTCTGAACTATGGGACATTTTGTTTGCTGATTTATTTCTAAATTATCCTTCTGACAAAACCAGGACCTACTGCATGCACCTCTGGGCAGACTTTTGCATCAACAGTTCTTGGGGGCAGGATCAGGACCTAAAATCACATGGTTTTTCACAGAGAAACAAAATCTTTATTTCTATAAAACATACGGAAACAGAAAAAAGTCTGTTGATCTCAACAAAAAAAGATCATCTCAATGATGATCTTCTGGAAGAGATGTATTGTCAAGCTCTGAGGCTGTAAGTAATGAGGACAAAACCAACAAAGCACAAAATGCTGACTCAACATCATGGCATTAATAACTTTGTTCTTAAATACCGAGGAGAAAAAAATCGCTTTACTCCAGAAAAGTAATTTCAGGGGAGATTTCGTTTGGACATCAAGAAGAATTTCTTCACAGAAAGGGTCGTCAAGCATTGGAATGGGCTGCCCATGGAAGTGGTGGGGTCACCATCCATGGAAGTGTTTAAGAAAAGACTGGACATGGCACTGTCCAACCAGACCATAGCAATCAGTGCTATGGTCTGGTTGACAAGGAGATGATTGGTCAAAGGTTAGACTTGATCCTGGAGGTCTTTTCCAACCTAAATATTCGTGATTCAGTAGAAAGTGGACTAAAATTTACTCACACTTATGCACTTATTCACGTTGCTACACCTTTTAAAAAGTTATTTTATTACTATTAACTGGAATTAAAATGTCAAGTCGTCAATTCTGTGAACTGCTGATTAAATATTTAATATCTAAAAAATAAGTTATATCAGTGTTTCCTACATACTGCCCTCAAGAGACTCCTTAGGACACATGAGAGGAGTTGGCATGCTGTGACCACTGTGCACAGGTTCTGGAGAGTCCCTGCTACATCAGTGAAATAATAATGACTCAGTCAAGATGTAGCTGCCTCAGGGACACTGATCATAATCAGCACAAAGATTGTCAGCTTTCTTTGATTAAATAATTTGCCAGTTTGATCCCCAAAATGATCTGTGCATCCACAGCTCTAGTAAAAGCATGCAACTCCTACACATTTGCTTTCACAGCTGAAACATCTTAATGAAAGCAATCATTATTTTTGTAATTTACTTCTGAACTCTTCAGAGACACCATCAGCTGAAGCAAGACACTTCTGCCTGAATATTGCTTTCTGAGCCTTTTGTTAAGGTGGAATAAATTTGAGAAAAATAATTTCAGGCTTTCCTTGTTGACTTGTTCTGTGCACATGACAGCACTTCATAAAACCTTGTGTCACTGCTCCTGGTTTGAGGTGGATCAAGCTTTTATCTTTCCTCAGTTCAACATGTGCAAAAACAGCAATGTTAGGCACAAAAATTATTTTGAGTGGAACTAAGGGCATGTATGGCATCAGGTTCTCACTTCTTTGAAACTCCCTTTTGAGCACTTTGCCTCTCATCTGCACACCCTTCTATAAGAACTATGCAAGAAGTAACAAAGGTTAATGTTTCATAATATTTCATAACTTCATAATGTTTCATAACTTCTCTCCTAGCAGTAAAATATCTTTTTTCTTGGTAACACTAAGCAAGTAAGACCATGTCTTCTTTGAGCAATCTATGTATCACCATGTCACATCTGCAGTTTTACTGGCACACACCATAACTCTTATTCACAGATTGTTCCCTGAAATTCATAGAATCATAGAACCATTAAGGGTTGAAAAGACCGGCAAGATCATCAAATCCAACCTTTGGCCAAAAACCATCGTGTTCACTAAACTGTGAAGTGCTGTGCCCACTTATTTTTTGAACACTTCCAGGGATGCTGACTCAACCACTTCCCTGGGGAGCCTGTTCCTATGCTTAACCATGTTTTCAGTGGAGAAATTTTTCCTAATATCCAACCTGAACCTCCTCTGATGCAACTTGGTGCCATTTCCCCTTGTCCTATCACTAGTTACCTGTAAGAAGAGACCAACTCCCACCTCACCACAACTTCCTTTCAGATAGTTGTATAGGGCAACAAGGTCTCTCCTGAGCCTTCTTTTCTCCAGACTGAAAAACCCTTGTGCCCTAAGTTGCTCCTTAGGATTTATGTTTCAGACCATTTAATCATAGGTAATTCAGTCACAACTTTTCCCTTAGTTATAGCTATGCTAACTTGGCATAATTTTTAAGACTCAAAAACCAAAAGAAGGAGCTTGATCATCTACAGGAAGAGTACAAATAACACAAGGTTGGTCTGCTGGAGCAATTTCTGCCTGCTGTATAAAACATTTTGTCCTTATTAAGGCTGATTTTTTATTCAGAAATGAAATATGGCTTCTATACAATTTCTTTACTTGAACTCAGGCCTTAATTGCTACCTGTGACAACAACTCCTGTTGGCAGCTGCAGAGAACAATGCCCTGTAGGACCACAAAACAAGGCAAAAACATTAATAAGAAATTGTAAAATTATTAATTGTAACTTCTGCTCCATAATCACTGCTCTTGAGTCATGCAAAACTCTGATCAGACAAATCTTCAGTTCTGGAATCAGAGAAGACAAGGAAAAATCTTCCAGAGATGGGTATCTCAGTGAACTAGGATTGTTGCCCATAAAAGCAGGGACAAGAAGTCACGGAAAACCTGGCAACAGAAATTAGTAAAACCAGACTGAATGCAGCACAACCAGTACTGTAATAAACAATGGAGTAATGCTCCAGAAAACTGGGGAACATCTAGAAGTTATTCTCCAATTCCAAGTAAGTGGCAACAAAAGCATTAGTTAATAGATGTCTCATTATATCTAATCACTGAAACAAAGTCAATCCAAGAAACGAAATTCACTTTTATATTACTGAAACAGTTTTTTCATTTGACAGAAACTGAAGACCCCTAACCCTTTCTGCTGAGTTGAAGCTTAATTACTGCTATGCCAACATACAATCATCTTGAAATAATAGCCCAGAATTAAAATACGAATCTGAAGCAACAGCATCAAATTTTAACATAATTACATGTTTCTTCAAATTGTCTCAGACTAGGCAAAATATGTATTTTGTATCTGCAATTGTTATTTTTATGAGGAATTAATTAGAAAGGTAAGTTACAACCAACACCGGTCTTCTTTTTTGGTGACGCTTCTAATGCTGAAGCCTAATGATTTCTAAATACAAAACACTATTTCCTTTCACATTCCATTTTGTCAGTTCTGTAGATTCAGAGATGATAATTCTGCAAAACCGGTCTGTATTTTAACAATAGGCTGCCTCATCCAAAAAGTATGCAACGCACTCCCATCTAAACACTACTAAGTGATTGCGAGTCAGAAGTTCCCATTCTTCATAAATGTATTTTGTCCAGTCATGGCCTGCTACTAGTGTTACAGTTATTTGGAGCCACGTACTTGATTCTTGCAGTGCTACCCCAAATAAAGAGTATCAATGCAAATTTTCTCTCTACAATGATCATACAAACACTAGCCTATTGGTTGTCACTAGATAACAAACAATTTAAAATACAACTTTTATGGGTTATTTTGTTAGTTCAGTTCAAATCACAGTAAGGAGAAGAAATCATAACTATCTTCAAAACACATTTCCACAGAGAGAGGGAGAGAAAAAGGAGAAAACAGGTTTCCATGGTTACTTTGTTAACCCTCTCCATTTTGATGTTTACATATTTTATAAACTAGACACTATAAACAAAAAGAAATGAAATATTTATCAAGATCTACATTACAGAAAGGTCCCACCATATGTCATATCTGTTTCAACAGCTGACTGTCCAGTGAAGCCCTAAAAGACACACTAACATCTACTAGTTTCTGGTGCTATTAGGTACATTAGACAGGACAAACTCTTATTGAACACGCACAGAAGAAGCCCTTGATCCAAGTTCACTCACTAATATTTCATCAGTAATTTCTTTTCAGTAGGAGAGGATGCCTTGCCTTGAAATCAATGCTAAAATTGCAGGTTTCTCACCTCTAAGTAGAACCCTTTTGTTGGCTATCAGCTAAAACTTAATGATCACCAAAGGCTGCTTTCCAGCTCTATCCGTTTCAATGGCTGCAGTTTTAATCATTTATTTCTGATGCAAAAGAAGTTCCTCTTATTTTGAGTCATCACCCTAAATGAAAGGTTGATTCTGCATAACAGCACTTTTCAGCAAAAATGTCATCTAAATCAGGTCATTTTTATTTTGTTTTCCTATAAATTTTTATTTTAACTAGGTTTCTTATTACTTGAGGGAGAAATGACAAGTAACTCTGCAATACTACACTAGTACTGGGAAGACTCCAGACCCAGAATCAAAAGCTCAGAAGTTCTATATGGAGTACCCAGTGTGGAAAATTCTGAAGGTATTTTGGAGTTCTTGGTATTTGGATATCAACCTCATTCAGTCAAGAGGCAGCACTTGGCCTTAGGTCCCATATGCACATCCATCACACAGGAATGAGCTCATTCCAATACTGAAAGCAGCCCTGCAGTCCTACAGTCCTGATCTCAGCAAAAGATGATAAAGTAGAACCATAGAATCACTGAGGTTGGAAAAGACTCTTAAGATCATTGAGTCCAACCACTAACCTAACACTGCCAAATTCACCACTGAAGCATGTCCCTAAGTACCACATTATGTATCTTTTAAACACCGTCAGGGAGGGTGACTCAAGTAGTACAGTACAGTCTATTTAAGTAGCATTCAGAGACAGACTTCTTTTTTTTCTTTCTATGAAGCAACATTTTTCCTGCTGTGTCCTAGCCAAAGAGTGTCCTGGAAACTGTTGTGTAGCTTAAACATTATCAGCCTGTCTACCATCCTACAGACAAACTTCTATATGTCACTGCTGCTGTGTGCTTGCAAAAATTTCTGTCAGTGAATACATTTATTATTCTGTTAGACAATCTGTGAATTCTGCAGAGATCAGCTAATCTCTTTTCCATGACAGGATCAACTCTACTTAGGTTACTCTTGACCAAGATTTGCTCCTGAGTTTACCTTATACTTTGAGGGCATCCAAATGAGAAAATTTACCTGAGCAAGTCATGGCCTCTTTTGCCTCATCTTTTCCATCTATCCAGAAAAGATATTTTACATCTACATGAGTATGGCAGAACTTAAAGAAAAATATATATACTGTAGTTTACATTCTAATGTTAGCTCCCTATAGTCAAAAGTTGTATTTAAACTATTGTGCCTCACTAGCAAGTTGTAAATGTCCAATACTTAGTATTTTCAGAGCAATAGTCTAATCCAGATTTGAAAAGCAATTCATTGTACCAAAATGCTAGATACATTTTAAAAATAATCTCTAAATCTACCATAAGTGTCTCTGAAAGCACTAGCACATGGAATACTGTTATCCCTATAGCTACAGGAGATAATGTTTATTATGTAACACCAGTATTCACAAAAAATTGCGGAGTAATATACATCCTGATCATCTTTACTTCAGTTGAGGTGGAATTCTTCTTTATTTAATGGGTTTTTTTAAGTTTGGGGTTACAGCACATACCTCAGGCACGCAAATGGCATTTTGCTATTCTCATACAACAGAACAGCAGAGGCTGGTTGGAAAGTAGAGTCAACTTTTCAAGTATGTGACTATGCAGCTTGCAAGAAAGTGCTAAATCTTCTCCAGGAGAAAGGAAGCAAGAACGGTATGACAGCTGACAGTAAGAATTATCCTTTGGCTGCCGTGACCTTAGCTCGTTCTTCAGCACTGCAATTACATTTTTGGGATAGAGTAGGAAGCCTACAGCATGTTATTTTACTCTCTTATTTCAGACAGTAAAATAAATAGAAGCCTGAAGGTTTTGACCCCTCATTTCTTCAAAAACACATGAATTTTAACCAATTTTTTATTTGTGACCTCTAAGATGGAAATCTGCCTAAGATTTTGATTCACATGGCCTAATTTCTTTAGCAGGTAAGGAAGGAGTGCTTCCCCTTAAACTGCATACCATAAACAAACATATATTTGCAAAGATATTAACTGACATATTTTATACATGCTTTCTTGATTTTACCTTAGCTGCTTAAAAGATCACTTTTTTCTACAGTTCCGTATTGACATTTATAATCCATCCAAGTACAAGCACATACAGACTTTAAAAAGTCACATTATTTCCTTTTTATCTTAATTTATATCTGTGATAGAACAATTCCAAATCCAATAGTTAATTCCTGCCCTGTTTTATCATCTGTTCTTTGTGTTACATAAAGTGCTTATACTAAACATTGCTGAGCTCTTATATAGCATTCTTAATCCATAGATCTCAAACTACTTTACAAAGGATGATCATTATCCTACTTCATCTATGAAAAGAAAAAACATGGAGATCTTCAGGGTGAAATTCAGATCTCACGGACTTAATTCCCACAGTCCACAGAGAAACTGGAATTGCACCTCACATCATAGTACCATTGGGCAGCCAGGGCAGCATCCACACCTGCAGATGGATTCCAGAGACTTCTCTAATACCGCTGGCCTGTGATTTGCACTCAGCAATTCCACACACCACTTAGCCATCAATTCAGAAAGAATACAGTATCTCAATACAGTATCTCACTCAGCCTGACATTCACTAAAACGCCTCCCATCCCACACAGGCAGCACTTTTAAATGATGTACTCCACCCTTCTCTGAGTACCCTGCTTACAGCTCTAAACACACTAACGTTGCCATCAGTGATGGAAATAACTGAGTCAAGTCCTCTATTTGGGCTTTACTACTGAAATCAATACTGCTGCAGACAGATACACTGGTAACAAGGTCTGATGCTGCCACTTAGGTGTCTTTAAAGTATTTTCACTTCCATACACAAACTCTGAAACCACCCGATCTATGGGTAACTAGATAGGAGTTATCAAGCCTCCTGTTTCATCCATTCCTCCCCTCTTTGTTTCTCATGTTCATTCTTTGTACCTTGCTCTAAGTTAGATGTTTAAACTCAGACTTCCTTAACTCTATAAACTCTGCTGGACTATTCAAAGATCATAGAACCAAGTACCAGAGCTTAGAGGGACAAGGACTGAAAGCAGACTGCATGCAAACAAAGTTTACCAGGGTATCAATTCGACTGAAACTGCTGGACAGCCATAAAAGAAGCAGTAACGCTACCTACTTCAGTAACACATCTGAGGATGTACTATTCAGACATCTGAGAAAACTCTGGAACTTAAAACTTCAGATTAAAGTTATGGGGTTATTGCTTTAACATACTGTATCACAATCACCTCAAAACCACTTATGGACCCACGCAAGGTAAGGCAAGCTGACCCTGAGCACAAAGATGAGCTGAAGAGCCATGATCTTCAGGGAAGGATTCCGAACACTGCAGTCTCCATAACACTCTACACCATGAATTAGCCGAGGAAGAGAAATGCATGCAATCTTTCCTGCCCACAAGGATGAAGGGAATCGTTCTGTACAGGTTATTCTGAGCAGCTAGGAAGGGAATCATTCTGTATAGGTTATCCTGAATCGCTGTTCCTAGAATTCCACATGTTATATGAACTACCTGCTGTCTAAACTTGGTGCTTTCAGGAAGAGAAGGCACTAAAGCAGAAGAGGTTGTATCTTCCAGAGGAGATTGCATCTTCCGGAATGCGCACTTCCTAGAACGGGACCGTCTCCCACAAAGCCCAGAGGCAGCCCCACGGCCCCCGTGTCATCCCCCGAAACACCCGCCGGGCTCCAGGAGCCGCCGGGCCCGCACCGGGCGGGGGCGGAGCAAGGGCGCCCCCCGGCGGCAGCCGCGACGGGCGATGCTGCTGCTGCTGCTCCTGCTCCTACTCCTGCTCCTGCTGCTCCTCCCCGTGACCGCGGCTGCCGGGGCTTCCCCGCCTCCGAATCAGCCGCAGACAGAAATCTAAAAGCCGCCGGCACTGAAGGATTTATTTTCTCCCGCACGCGGTTCTTTCTCACCGGGAGGACGGACAGTAACCTCAGAGCAGCAGCGGGGCAGACCGCAGAGTTTAGTCCGAGGCGTGTCCCGGCTGCGGTCTCATTTACTGTGCTGCATACAACTAATTTACCGGAAGCCACAGTGGAGAAAAATGTTTTTCTCATCCTATTTTTTTTTCCCCACGTTTTTTTTCTGGCTCTGATCTACATCTTAACAATTCTGATATAAATAGCACATGGCTTTCCAAAACACATCTAAAATATAAGACATGAAATAACTTTGAGACTGAAGTTTATGCTAACCTCATCCTCCTATCTGGAGATGTAATCATGTCTCTTAGCATGCCAAAGTACAAATATGGATCACAACATGTAGAAGAAAAAAAGACAACATTAAAAGTATTTTAATCAAAAAGAACACAAAATTAAGCAGAATTCTCTAAACTTATACTCCAGGTCATATGAAACTTTACACATGTTTAGTTTTAACTAGAAGTGCTTGGTGGGACTGGAAGTAGTACATAAATAATATTTCTTATATTGACTTTCATGACTCTGAAATACAGGTTGCTTCAGTATAAAAGATGCAAAGTCTTTGAAAACACATGCAAACTCCAGCCAAATTCTGGCACTTAGTCAGGGACAAAAAAGTTTCTGTGACATAATTTCCTGGACTACACCAATAATAAATCCAGAATCCTTACAATCTCAGGTCATTCAAGACTGCTAGGTACACACTTTCTTCTATTACACTGAAATCCAACCTTTGATGTAGCTCCATTAAAATATTCAGTAATTTAAAAGGAGCCTGAACTGAATCTCTAAATACTTCACATTTCACAAATGGTGTATTTCTTGCTCATAGATAGTAACTCAAACACCTTGCAACAAAAATAATAAACTGTTTTAATTCACAGTTGCAACACATAAACATGATGAGATCTGTACATTGTTAATCCCGACTTCCCCATTCCAACAGTTTAAGTTAAATGTCACATTTACATAACATTTACATAAAGATTCAGTTTTGTTTATACAAATCCCAGCCTTATTTTTGCAACATGCTCGATGCTAATTCATTATGTAACAACAGATTGTTTGCTCTTTTAAAAAAATAAAAGTTTTAATTTTGAGAAGGTGTTTGAGAGACCGCAGTTTCTCTGAAGCAATTTAGCACCTAGTCTTCATTACTGTTTCATCAAGTTTTGGGGTTTTTTTTGTTTTAAAACAAACAAGATATTTTGGACACTGTCCCACTCTAAAACAGACACCCCAACTGATGTTATACATCGTGGTCACTTGTACAGTTCATACTTACGTCCAGTACACATACAGCAGAAGAGTCACAGAGCCTTCCAACACAACCCACTAGACTTTAGTTACGGACTTTTAGCAATGGTAAGGCTTGATTTTGTAGTTGGGAAGATTTTAGAAGATTCCAAACACTATCCAGCTTATTGTTTGGTTTTTTTTTAAAATATCATTTCAGTGTTATCCCTGCTTTCAACAGGAATGCAATTAGACCAGTGCTGACCCCTTCAAAAATCACCAACACCAGCAAACATTGCAAAACTTTTAGCATGTCTGAAAGCAGAGCTCAGAAAAGTCTGCAATGCGGCTGGATGTAGCCGCAGTATTTTATAAAAAGAGTTATATTTTTCAGCTCCTCCATACAGAGGTCTCTATGGATGGATTGGCTGCTGTTCTCTTCTGTGTTTATAATCTTAAAATGATTTTTGCAGAAACTTAAAGGAAGTCCCATATCAAAAGTAAATTTAAAAGAAAAAATTCCTAAGTTAATACCACTACCTCTTCACAGCAATGACATAAACACTTTAACCTTAAAATAACTTATTAGATGCACAGTATTAGACACACAAATAATCACATCTAGTGATTATTAGAATCATGTTTACTAGCAACAACACTCCATACTTGGTTTAGTATGTGCTAACTTAATCACAAAATTTCAAGTCCCTACAAAAGCTTTCTCCAGCACATCATATCTACATCACAACATTCACAAAAGATGGCAAACAACACCTTAGCTCCCTGGCTAAGGAGGCATTATTACAGTGGGTTTTTTTTTCCAAAGGGATGTTTCTGCAATTGAAACATCTTCTTTCATAATCATACCTTAGTTAGAACCATAATCCCTCCTTCACCATGGGACCATTCTTCCCTTACACAGAGGTGCCCTTTTCCTAACTAACAATCAGATGTGACAACACATAGCAGATTTTGATCCTAGGGGTAAACTATGCCATGCTTCACCTAAGAAAACTCAAAAAGGGAGTGATTTTCAAGTTTTGTGTTCGGAAAACCTTTGCACCAGGGAATAAGCTAAACCTCAAATAACCTAAATAAGCCAAAGTAATTGCAAACCATGGGGTGAGCTGAGAGCACTGCTAACAGATGGACACCTTTGGGAGACACTGGGGGTGCGTGGTCCTGCAGTTCTCTTCAAAGCCAGATCTGTACTGAAATGAGTATGATTCACACTTTTTCAAAGGCACAGCAGTGCTGAAAGTGTAGAGATTTTTCCAAAGAATCTTGCCTGCAGGAACTGTCATTCTTCCCCACTGCCCTCATCAGTGCTGCCCTAAAGGAAGTACTGTTTGGCATTAGGACAGTAAATATTCTCACAAGTTCACAGTTTTATTTCATCCTGTGCCCTGTTCTCAGCACTGGATGAAGTGCTTGGATAAAATAGTTTCAGCGAGCAAAGAGCAACAGGCAGCCTCTCTTGCTTTTTCTCCTCTAAACTGCTAGCCCAAAGGCTATTTCTATGTATTTTAAATTCTGAAAAGTACACCCATTGCCCCATTCTGAGAATGTTCAGATTAAGGAGAAAAAAGGTTGTTTTTCCTGGAGTCACACTGGAAAAATATTACCATGTTTGTATAGCATTCATGTGATTTAAATACATGATTAGTAATTTTGCTGATCATAGAAGTAGTAACAAATAGTTCCCGTTATACAATTGTGTGAACACAGTGGGTAAAAAAAACCCCAAACCTTCCAAGTATAGTAGTATATTTTTCATGAGTACTATCAAACCCCAGTTTTCATCACAAAAGTCCTAATCTTTCCCCTATGAATTTCCAGGATCCCTGCTTCAAACATGATGGTGTAGCTAACAAATTTTCAAAACCCAGACCCCCACACACTCAGCTGCACTTTACTTTCACATATGGTAGTCTCGTGATCCCACCTGATTTCAGCATGCAAGTACAATGATTAGAAATCTAGTCCCAGAATCCAGTTCAGCACAAGTCAGTGCACAACACATTATTATCCATTACTCTATGTACCTATCAACTACACATTTAAAAATATGGGATTTTTAAACTTTTCTGAGCTATCTTAAAAGTGGTATCAGACGCAAGGTTCAAGACACAGACAGATAGCTTGACAGAAACTATTTTCTATTTATTTTTGCTAAGAACACAGAAAAAAAAATGTGTAGTTGTAACTCTCTGTAATACTTTGTGTCATGCTTCACTTGGGGAAGCCACTGAGTGTTTATGCCAGGCTAGTACAGTCCTAGTTCTTTCAATCAGCATTTAATTAGGCAGATTATCCTTTTAACATAGACTATTTTTTTAGTTTTGTTTGCCCCACATTTTGTCTTAGAAAGTATCATAGTGGGTTTCCTGTTCCATCATGGGGTAGTGTCATTATATTTAAAAAAATATAATATCTCTTGAGCATTTCAAATCCCAATTCATAGATTTTCAACACTTCCTGCAACTCAGACTTGTTTGATTTTTTGGTGGTTCAGGCTTTTCCTTCCCCACTGTTTCTATTTCACACAGAAACTGAAATTGTGAAGAGGACCATTTATGACAGATACTTTATGAACACAGAAGGAGATGATCTGCAAGTTCTCAGGAGCTTAGACTGTCTAAATAGGCAAAAAATGGCAATAATTTTCTAAAATTCACAAGGTAGACCAACAGCAGAGATTAACACCAAGTCTTCTGTCTCCTAGTCCAAAGTCATCTACTAAAACAAAAAATTTTCGTTAAGAAAACACAAGCAAAACTCATTTTGCTACAAAGGAAGGGAAAAAGATTTCCTCCTCAGCAGTACAGTTACAGAGAAGGCAGATAATGTTTCCCCAGGTAGTTAGCAGAGGTAGGTAACAGACTGAAAATGAAATAGTAAAGCTAAGGTTAGAACACTACACTGTATAGGATACAGCTGGCTTTGAAAAAATGATACATTAGTCAAAGATGACATTCACCTCAGTTGAATTCCATGGCTATTTGCAGTCCCAAATCACATGAGCATGTAACTCAAATACTGCCTCCCCACAGGATGTAAAATGATGCCATATGAGAGAATAATATCTTATTACATTCTTTGTATAAAGCAAATGAAAACATTTTATGGCAGAAGCAATAGCAGGGACTCAAACTTAGTACATCAATGGTGGTACAGCAGTACCACGATTTTGCTCTTGGTTAAGTAGTTGTGTGCATTCCCAGGAGACCACCTTGTGCACTGTACTTCCTTTACAACAGTAGTATATTTTTAAACCATTTCTTAATACGATGATTTCAATTTCTTATATGATTATTAAAAAAAATTCTGCTGGTCACAATATAGATGCAACGAATTTTGTAGAACTGATACTAGAATTTATATATATTCAATTGCCTAAAAACTCTAAACCACACTGAAATACAAACATATTCAGCAACATTAACACTAGAGCTGTCTGTTAAAAGTGTCATGTTCCATGCAAAGAAATACACAACATAACCCAAATGTTACACAGCATACTGCTCAAAAGTTTTAAGATATCAAGAAGTGGGTTTGCCTGTACAATCTGAAAGCAAATCTGATTTTCCCTGTGACATAAGCTTTGTGTGATCTTGTATCTTTTATACTTTTTAGAGCCTTTGTATTAGTGTCCAGTTGGCACCCAGACCTTGGACAGAAACTTCCATTTCTTCCTGTATTTAGCCATGATACTAATAATCTAGAGAAGCTGAAGACAAAGTGAAGTAAACACTTACAAGTGTTCTCTGATGATAAGCCTAAGGCAGAGAAATGTTCCTTAGGCATTTACAATTCTGTCCAGAGCTGTATGCTTCTTTCACTAGCTACAGCCAAGAGCAAGTAGCAGGGTTCTGAAAACATTAGAAAATATGTGCTTCAAGTGAGTGACCAGAGGAGCAAAAAGTAATCGGGAGTAATCAACCTGTTAAGAGCTCTGAGAGTCTGTGAATTGGTGCCAAAATCACTGCATTAAGGCCAAAAGACTCATGTGTAAAGACTTAACAGAGTCTTCAACCAGGAAATATGACAAAGTAGACTAAATAATGAGTTCAGTAGCAAGGCCAAATCAAGGATTGCCTAAGACCACCTGATCCTTACGGCGGGACCCAAGCAGCATACTCTGGTTCATACAGACTGGGTTCATTCTTCCAAGGTACAGTTCTTCACTGATAGATATTTCAACATTTTAGTCTAATTAATTCTCTAAGTGCCCAGAGACCATGGCAAAATTCATCTTTCATGGCACACATTACAATTCTTTGTAAAGATCAGTAGATAATAATAGGTATTTTATTAAAAATGAAGGCAAACGCATTATTGGTGAACACCCCACAAAAAAAACTCTGAACAGCAAAACCAGTTCCTCAGTGTACCATTCAAATTTACTAACCTCCTTTTTCTGTTTGAAATGCCCTGCTTTAATCACTTCATTCCTCTAATGTCAGCAAACAGAGACAATTATTCCACTTGCCTTATTCATCTTCAGAACATAGTCCATCCCATGCATTGAATACATTCAGTTTTCTATGGAGAATACCAAACTCCCCTCCACATTCACAATTTTCTATAAAATTCAAGCCCTTATTAGAAGGTATGAGAGTACTTGAGATACCAATGGAAAATACATTTTAAAAGCTTTTCTTCAGTACAAGAACAATTAAGATTTTCCCAGGAATGAGTGGAACACTGTCATTGAAATTTCCTGAGTCAAGGTTTTCCTGAAGGACACCTGAAGATGTTCCTCAGAGGGTAACAATGGGTACATATCCAAGACAAATAGTTAAAGTTTCTCAAACTAATATATAAACAGAAGATAAGAGAGGACCTTTCCATAGAAAGTATAAAGTACTATTGAATTCACATGATCATTTCTACTTATAACAACAGAAATGCTTTTTAACATGTTTGCTGTTTTTTCTGGGATACAGTTACTTTTCTTCATAGTAGCTAGTAAGGGCTGTGTTTTGGATTTGTGCTGAAAACAGTGTTGATGAAAACACAGGGATGTTTTTGTTACTGCTGAGCAGCACTAACACACAGTCAAGGCCTTTTTTGCTTCTCACAGCACCCCACCAATGAGTGGACTGGGAGTGCACAAGGAGGTGGGAGGGGACACAGCCAGGCCAGCTAGGCCAAGCTAATCCAAGGGATATTCCATACCACATGGTGTCATGCTTGGTGTTTAAAGCTGGGGGAACAAGAAAGCAGTGGAGGGATGTCCAGAGTCATGATGTCACCCTAACACATGATGGAGCCCTTCTTTCCTGGGAACAGTTGAACACCTGACTGCCCATGGGAAGCAGTGAATGAATTTCTTGTATTGCTTTGCTTGTATGTGCAGCTTTTGCATTACCTATTAAACTGCCATTATCTCAACCCATGACTTCTCTCAGTTTAATCCTTCCAATTCCCTCCCCATCCCAGGGGTAGTGAGCATACAGCTGCATGGTGCTTGACTGCAAGCTGAGGTTAAATCATGACAGTATGGAATTGCAATTCAAAATAAGTATTAGCTTACCTGACCAGAAAGCGATGTAAACCAACATCAAAACTTCTGTAAGAAAAAAGATTCACAATATTTTAATTATTAAAGAAATATTTTTCTCTTGAGTGTTGTACAGAGACTGTATTTCAAAACATTAATACCAAAGATAAATATAAAGTTACTGGAATTGATAAACCAGAAGCAAAAGTGTAAGACACAATTTCTTTTCTGTAATGACATGAAATTTAAGATGATCATCTTTTAAAATGATTTAGATGCATGTTAAAAATCTCACAAATTCCTTGTTGGAGTATTTATTCAATAAACTATTAACATTCAGACTATTATAACCCACATAAAGCATAAATTGTGTATATTCTGTTACTGAAAATAATGTAAGCATCCTAATGACCAGCAAGTTTGCACATTTTGTCACATGCAAGTAGATCCTCTGTGCAAAACTACTGTGGAATCCTTTCTTTCCTCTTTTCTGCTCTGTACTGCACTAAAACACAAGGGATAGCTGTGAATTCTCTCCATGATAAAGAATAACCAAAAACCCCCTTATGTCTCCTTCAGATATAGAATATACCAAGAAGTAGACCTTCCAAGTGCATTCTGCTCAGATTGGTGAGGAAATTAACTTTGAGGCCTTCTGACAGTAAGTACAAGTTAGATCACATTAGATTACAAGAACCATGTCTGAAATCTCCAGCACTAACAACATACATTGACAGTAACTGTCAGTGTTTCTTTCCATTTTTCATTTCCTCCATTGCTCAGACAACTCAGGAGAACCAAGCTCACGAACAACTAATGGCAAATCTTTGATGCTACATGAAGGTATTTGCTGATTTGAGACATTTACTTAACATCCTAAGTATGTGCCAACTTTATGTGAGTACCAGTATAATTCCAGATTAACTGTGTGCCTAACAGCACAATTGAAAAATGCAAATGTCTTATTTCCAGTGCTGGACTTGCTCTGAAATGGGCTTACATTTCAGGTACACAGCAAACATTTTGGCATATACTAAGCTCTTCAGCATTCTATTCCAAAAGCATAATTGGTCATTTGAGTACAGCACAGTCTTATTTTAACAGTACTGCTTGCAATGTGCTGCTTTCTACCTCAAAGAGCAAGAGAAATCATCAGGTAGTTAATGGCATCCTGATATCAGCAGATAGATAATGAGCTGCAGAAATTCCAGGAGTTAACAGAGAAGGAAATTCCACTGGTTCGGCTGGGTGGAGAGGAACAAATTTTTCACTTAAAAGCTGCCTTGCAATAGAAAAACATTACGTCAGGAACATGAGCTGGTCATCATTAAACCTGTATTTATCACATTCCTTTCCTGAAATCGTTGACCATTTTACATTATTGTTACATTACTGTGCAATTAAACTGCATGAAGTGCATCCAGTTGTCTTTTTTCTTCATTCCTCCTGCCTGGACACATACTGTAATTTGGCTCCCTCTCTTCACTAAAATATTCTTTGTTCTACAGACAGTTTGCAGTATCAGAACTGCCCACAGTGTGTTTTTATAGCTCTGAAAACCTTTTCTTCCTAGGACCAAAAATTCAGTATGTTTGTGCTGGGATGGGGAGCAGAAGAAACTGGTACAGTTTCAGAAGAGAGCTGTATGCTTAACAGCCCTCTTGCACTTCTTCAGCCAAGCTCATCTGCTCAAGTTCTTCAAGCTATTTTCTGATGGCAGTAACCAATCTGGTACACTCTCTGAAGGGACAGAAGAACCAAGCTTCTTGTGGACAGGGATGTGGAGCACAAAAATATCATTGCTTTTGACACTGAACCAAAAGCCAAAGGACTTTGCTTACTACAAGCATGGAACCTGAAAGGTCCTGCTAACTTGAGATGATCAGAGCTGAAGGAGGTTGGGGTGGACAAAGCTAAGGCTGACTGGGTTCAGACAAGGAGGGAAAACAAGACAGTTTGTGTAGATATCATGACATGCCATCTCTTCTCTCATTTTTCACTCTTTGCAAAACATAATGCACTTGCTACTAAAAAAGTTTTGTAAGTTTTTTTCATCTGGGCTTTAGCTATTGAATATTTTTTTGAAATATTTTAATAAGTATTAACAATGAACATGCATAGAAACAATTTATTAGAATAAATGAAAAAGAAAAATTATCAGAGCCTCATTAGGTGTAATTCAGCATACATAGACAGGGTCCATTATTCCTCAGTTGATTTTGTACTGATACATTTCAATAGTCTACCTAAGATCCTCAGTTCTCAACAGTGTAAGCAGTTGTTTAACTATGACCAAAAGAATTTTGAGAATATAAAGCATCATCTGACTGCGCATTTAGATCTTAAAGATCCCACAGGACAGCATCATTGATTAGGTCCAAAAGCAAGAACAACAAGGCTGAACAATTTCAAATTGTAAATGGAAGAAATGGTTGCATTACTTAAGGCTATGGATACTGTGTACATACATCTTGGTTAACGAATAGAAACATTGTGCAAGACAAAAATATTGAGTAGATAGGATTATGGGAGGCTAGTTTTGACAAAAAACTACTACAGACACTTTTCACCATTCTGCTTGTTCATATTTAAATACATACTGCAGCTAAGTCTACAAATAAAGTGAAAATACAGTGAAGTAGCAGAGGCAACAGATCTGGTAGATGCATCTATTCTCAGATGGAAAAATTAAAAAGGGGTAAAGAGGGTTTGTAGAACAATGTTAAGACTGCAACCTGGGGGTGGAATAAGCACCTTCATTAAATAAAAAAAGAGAACAAATAATCACACTGTATTGGCATTAAAAATGTCATAGCAATCCCTTCAACATCAAAGGACTCCACCTATGAGGCACGACAGTGTCCCTCACAATTAACACAAAATTACACCTGCCATATAAAATACATCCATATTTACTTGATATTACAGTATAGTCTATAATAAGCTTCACACAGCTTGTAAAATCCTGAGGTTCTCTGCAAAATACACAATTTATCTGGTAGTTCTTGCAATTTAGGGTGCCTCAGTTACATAAAGGTTTCAGAAATGCTTTCAGAAATCCTGTAACGAGCACAAATTTTCAAAATAAATGTTCTTATTAAAATCTAAAACAAGAGAAAGGATATCCACAGCAATATGAGTGAAAAGTGATTTACCAGTTAGATTCCCTATTCTATTCAAATGTTGGTAGCAATATAGTATTTCAAATTTGTGAAAAATAAGTAAAATCTAGTTTATCAAAATAGTAATGGTCTTTGGACAGCACAAAATCTTGACTAGTCAGTGGAACAATAAAGGGGAGATATATTTAACCTCAATTTCATAATCATAATTACATATTGCAGATAATTTGATAGGGTTTTTTTTTAATAAAAACATCCCTAATTCTGTTCCTCTGAAGGGTGGTTTTGAATCACAGTTCTATACACACCTATGAATGCTTTTGTCAAGCATGGAAGTTTTAGTTTGATAGAATTCAACAAACAGTTATATGTACAATCCATCATCATCAACTACACTAAACCAACAAAGACCTTTTCCAAGAGGTCTTTGAAACCTCTGCCTGCAAGCATACATCTCTCTCCTGAAGGTACATTTTCAAAATTATTTCACAGATGTGCAGCTTCTGCTCTGAAAGCTAAATGAATAATGCAACAACCTGCCTCCAAATTTGCATTCAGCACAAAGCTGATGGGGGGAAATTAAAAAATTATATGCACATGTCATCCATTGGATTGTTCATTTTCCACAAAGCTGTGCTTTCCTTTAACTGAGGTCCACACTCTGGTTCCTCAAAAGAGGAATTGTGTGAGCCTTTAGCATACAACTTTTAAACTCAATGAAGTTATGCCAGCCTATTCTATTTAAGGACTTGACCCCACATTGACCTAGATGAAAACTGCTTCTTGTTAGCTGTGTTAGGGACCACAATTTACAATTCCAGTGTGGTGGCTAAAGGACCCACCCACACAACAAGGTTTGATTGTTCAGACCTCATGCCTAATGATTTACAATGATACAAAAAACATAAGTACTGAGCACATGTCAGGATCATAAGAATCAATTTAAAGTTAAGTTGACTACTAGAGACATTTCTAATGAAATTAATTGCAATAAATTTGAATCACTCAACTCTGATTTTGTATATCCATATTTCTAAGCCATATGCTGAAAGAAACCAGCGAAGTTTGTTTTCTGCCAGCTCCTCCCAGGACTGCTGGGCTGCACGCTACTCCTGGAAACAAAGCATGCAACATGCAGCATCATCTGGGAAGATCTGGCTAATCATGTACTTCAGCAAAGATGCCCACTGCAAGCATCACCACTCAAAAGTAGGCATGGTTCTTACTTTGGGCCCTACTTCAGGGGAGTAGACCTACATAGATAGTTTGGCATTTGCAAAAAAAAAAAAAAAAAAAAAATGTGATACTGTGTACCCACAGACCGTATTGCACAATAGACAGAAATATCCCAGACACCATAAAAACAGTTGTGTTGCCAGTAAACACTTCTGAATGCAGAAAGGGGTGGTGTAACTTCTATTAGCAGGAGAGGAGTTCAAGCAGCAGCACTACCCAACAATTCCCTCGAGCAAACAATATAATTGCACTTAAATCTCTTCAAATCAGTTAGCCTAGTTGCCATTCATGGCAATGATGAAATCCAACAAGTAGGTTACTTGTTCTAGTTCTAGTACTCTGGATATTCACCATCTCAAAAATAGCATTGTAGATGCTGCAATGTTTCAACAACAGTTCTTTGCCATTCCTTTTAAAACATGGCTAAACTTGACATCAGAAAGTCTAACTCATTCCCACATCCTCAGAACAGCCTGCCCTATTTAATTGTAGAACTGTGTTTGCAAGGCCAGCACTTCCATTAGCTGTCTTTTCAAATAAATGTGGCATTTAGCCAGTGAGCTGCTGACCAAAAGTCTCTCCCACAACAGTACATTTTGCACTGGAGACTGAGAGGTCATTGAATGGCATCTGCTTTCACTGACACAGCACTCAAGTCACTTCATTGTTCCTAATTCTCAAGCAATGTCTTACTGGAGGAATGCACAAAAGACTGTAAACACAAGAATTCCTCTGACAGATGCCCCACCATTTAGCAATTCCAAACTACTTTTCTGGATTCTCCTATATCTGCTCATGTTTTTTCTAATGCTGCCTGTGGCAAGCTTCCCAGCAGGCAACCCCTCAAAGACGTATGCTTCCAAATTACAAATAATCACAAGTCTGCAATGTAAATCTGAAACAATTTTTAGAGTCTTGTCTGAAGAGTAAGATCACTACCAGGAAGGCAGATAAAGTCTATATACAGATTATTTAATGTCTCAATGAACTATAAAACTTTCTAAAGCAAATCCCCTGGAGGGGGCACACCTACCAATTAAAGTATTTTCCAAGTAGTTACTGCTACCTATTGATTCATTCTCATCATTATTAAGTGAACATCTGGGAAAGTCAGCCATATTTTTTAAAGACACTTTGCCTGTCTATAGCTTCCATTGATTCAGACAGTTTTCTACAAATTTACCTGAAACCTACACCTTCTAGCAAAGCTTGTCTCTTCAGTGACAATCAGGACAAGTCTTCCTCTAAATAGCATAACTGCCACCATACCCTACATACACTATTTATAAAGCTGATGCACAACTTTATAGAACAACAACAAAATAGAAAAACAACAATTAAATTGTCACAGATAATGTTACAGTAGAAATAAACACAGCAAGCAAACTGAAAATATTCACTTAAAATGCACAGATTATTTAGTGTTGCTAGTTTTTAAAATGAAGATAGATGCATAATAAAAAATGCAATGCAATCCAATATCTGTTTGGATTTATCTATAACCCAAACTATGGAATATACTTTTGGACACTGAGCTTTTAAAGTCACCTTGTAACATTTTTCTGGGGATTCCTTTGCCACATACAAGCATGTTCTTGGAGCTATCATTTTCAGCCTTTCAATTACTGCAATACACTTGGTGAATTCCACCCACATATAGATACTAGTCTGATATGGTAGCAGAATTGGGAACAAATATATATATGGACCTCTTTTGGCATTCTTTCAAGATAAACAATGACAAATCCTTTCATTTCCTATGCATCTCCATTCTTACCGTGCAACCTAGAACAAAAATCCTAGCTCAACCCAATAAGAAAATTTCTGTTTAAGTGAATTCAATGTTCTTTTAAACATCAAGATCTTAAGAACTCGCTAAGCCTAGATATCAAGCTTCAGTGGACTGTCTTTTGTTTGCAAGCTTTGATTTTAACCATCTGCAATGCAGCAAACTAGTAGCTTTCTTTCATTTCAATGTAAAAACACAGCTAAAAGTAAAAAAAGAAAATCTATGCTATTTGAAAGAAAAAATATGAAGACTGTCAAATGCTTTCATATCATATCTTTGACAAACAATTTCTTGTTACAGTAATAATAAGCAGGACTTGTATATACACGAAGACATCTTTTTATCATATTCTCTGACACTTGCTTAAGGACATACTGGAATTTTAACACTTCATGCTTAGATAGAACACTTTGAATCTGTATTCTGTTTCTTCCTGGAATGATTCAGCAGTACAAACATTTATCTCATTTCACAAAAAGAATACTCTGTAGTTATGTGATCACTTTAAGGTAAAACTCTAAACATTTTACTCAGGAAGTATTTACTGCATAGCATCATAGGAAGCAGCTAGGGCTTCCTGAAGCCATAAGGGTGGTGGAAATCCACAGTGAAATCCTGACCCCATCAAAATCAGCAGCAAAACCCTCACTAATTTTAATGGAAACAGAAATACACCTGGATTGACTCTGGACAGCCTGTATAAGGCAGAATACAGTCCAACTTTGGTATACATTTTGTTAGACACAGCTTCACCTCCGAGTAGAAAGCATCAATAAGTCTCAAAGCTTCATCTGCACAGTTTCAGTTATTAGCTGGGATCTCAGGCTGGAGACATGCATAGTAAAAATAACCTACAATGAGACAGCTGCAAGGAGAAAGTTCTTTTGAGGACCACATACAAACACTTCACAATGCTAGTGGCCTCCAGTCTACGAATTGGAACCATGACCTAATATGTTTTGTTGTTTTATTTCAAATCAAACACAGAACCTGTATTATATCAGAAAGCCTGAGGAAAGTTTTAATGATTGTATGCAGTGACTCCCCCTCACCCCTGTAATCTCCTGGCCAGAAAGAGAAGCAGAACTTTCAGCAGGCATCAGTCATTGCCAGTGTTAATGTAAGATTACACACAGGTCTGCCTACTCTGGAGGTTTTAAAATAAATTAAGTCTGTTTCTCACATATCCAATCACATTGGATCTTGGTGATACAGTTCAGCAAACACTTTCTTAAAAAGAGCAAGTCTCATTTGTATTCTGTTAATCTCCCCTACAACCCTTCAGAAGAAATATTGCTTTAATTTTATACCTTCCCCGATTCTTCAAAAGCCTCTGGTAGCTCATGGAGAGCAGATGAAACCTAATGCCCATTAGTGGCAAACTCCCATAGGGTAAGTTTTCCCTCAGTCTTTCTCACATAAGACTCTTGCACTGCAGTATGATTGTCCAATTACTGTGAGATCTCTCCTCTTATTGCAAACAGAACAAACAAGTTTATTAACAGCCATTACTCATTTTCTACAGTATTTGTGAGCCAGCAGAGTGCTGTTTGCTAAATGTGAACAGCAGTAATAGTTTGTATCAATGCAGAGCTCTATGTCAACTACGGTGAAGAATGGGCATCACAGGTGATTAGCAGTGGATGGGCTTAGCTTCATTGTCAAACAATCCCAGCAGTTTTAAATTACAGTAACAATGCAGTCACTACACAAAAGAAATTCCAACTATTATGTAATTTAGATCCAAGTAGAATAAGGGTGCTTCATTATTTTGCTTCTTTTTACACTCCAAAGAAACAAATAGATTTTTTTCTCTTCTGAAGAGATTTAAGGAACCTTTTAAAGCTTTAATATAAACAGAAAATTGAGCTGTACAGTGGATAACTGTAGCATGCAACTGTAGCATTTAGTTGATTTCAAAAAAGCAGTTTAATCTTTTGTCTTCATCAGTGAGAGAAGAACTACTGGTCCAGAACTACAGTCTTTCACATATTCAGGTGACATGTTAGCTAAAAATCTGTCACAGATCAATATCCAGTTTTAAGCATCACAATAGTTAACAAAAAATACAGTAAATCAGGGAAAGTATTATTTTCCAACTTTAGAAACAAGTTATTCTACTACTAAAAATGTGCAGTAATTCTGCAGTTAAATGCCCAACATTGGGGGCAAGAAGCTGAGGTATTCTGATACTGGCAAGCAGGTGTAACACTTAAAGGCTACATGTAACTCCACAGCGGCCTTCCTAAGGAAGGCTCTCCTCTTCAAAAGCCCACCCTGACTTGAGCTGCCACTCCACACAGTAGCTGTGTGTTTAACACCAAATCAAACTGCTGAGGGGTAGCAAGGGGTTGTAAGTGGCAAGGACACACAGGGAGATCTGCCTCACATTCAACCCCAGTTCCTACATACCAACAGAAGGAAAAAGAGCCCTTCCTTTTCCAAGACTCACACCCAGAATCCTCAAAGAGCACATAAAAATCTTCTCAAGAATGAAAACTAATTTTCATTAAGCATTTTAAAGCACATAAGCCACCACTCTATGCTTACATAAGGTTTCCATGATGAAAGTGTTCTTTTGCATGTTATTTCTACTACTGATATGGGATCTGGTTCAGTCTACTTGTGCAGACAGGACACAAACCAGATCTTATGATTTCACAGTGTTAAAGTCTGCAAACTTAGGCTTCTGCACACTTTGGCAATATTGATTTATTCTATTCTTAATTTTCAATACAATTTTCCCTTACTTCATAAGCACTAGGTCATTTCAACACTATTTAGTCCAAATATCCTTTTAAATCTTTTTTTCATATTTAAGATATCATGTACAAAAATATAGAATGGGGAAAAGATACCTTTTAATTGTGATACAGAAATCTGCAGCATTAACATTTTTTTAAGATTAAAACCAGCTTTTAAAAAAAGCTAGATAATAAAAAGACGTTTTTATTTTAATCTGATACACTGTCTACAACACACTGCACGACTTTTTTCTTTGAAGATATCAAATGGTGGAAATATACCAGAAGAGACACCTAAACTCCAGAGGAAAAGGAAACATGGATGAGCATGTCCTTCCTTTTCTTGTCGCTCAGGTGCAGCTGCTGCATATTCCCCATCACAGGCACAGAGTGCTTTCCAAACATAGCTGTCTAGAACAATAGGATAAATACAAATCATGTGAAAATACCTGATCCTCTTGAAGCTGGCTGCTAGGCCATTTACAGTACTGAAAATGAGATTCTCTGTTCACAGTACAGGTAGACTTGGTCCAGCATCCCTGGCTCGAAGCTACAGACAGCATCCTTTCCCCAGGCACAGAACCCCAGAGAAGTCTTCCTACAGCTTTGAAAAGCAGCTGTTGCTGCTGCTGCAATCCTTTTCACAGCAAGCTGGGCAGCAGGTCTGAGCCACAGATATGGATATGCTATTTAAATTTTTTACCAGGCTTCGGGTGACTCACACTGAATCCCCTCTTCAAACTGCCATGGAGATGTGGAGCTTCTTTTGATTGCCTGCCTCTCCTTCCCCCATGTAAATTTTTCAAGGACTGGTAACTTCACTGAGTCCTGAAGATACCTGCCATGTAAAGGAGTTTGACCTATCATTTAGCATCCTTCCTTTTTGCCCTGCAATTACCTCCAAATGAAAGCACAACAATAACAGCAATTCACTGTTATTACTAACATATAATCAGAGAACTAAACCCACAGGAAGGAGAAATTTAGGGAGAAAATCTGCTACCTCCAATTTCAGACCATCCATCAGACTATCCAGAAACACCACAACAAAAGAGCACGATAACACCCAAATAGAAAGAAAGACCCTTTCCCTGTTTGTTACAGTGCAAGCCCCTAAACGTGTAAAGGCACATTATTCTGAGCCCAGAGGCAGGGATGTCATCTTGGCTACACATATCTGCAGCACAGCTGTAGTTGTTATTGTTATAGGCAATTATGTTTGTGTTAACTTGTGCCAGACATTGGCTATTTGGGAATTTAAGGGGGCAAGCTTCCCAAATCAAGCATTGACAGGAACACCGTTTCTGATCTTATTTAAATGCAGGGGTGAAAAAGCACTCAAGTGATTGCCTTTCCTCTACAGGTCAGGAAATCCATTTTCCTTGCTTAAAAATCTATTCCAGTCTTCACCATAAGCCAAGAATAGGCAATTAAATAAACACTATCAAGTCAACAATAAAAGCTGGGAAGTTTTTGCATGCTATTCATCATTCCAAAATTACTGCACATGGTCAATGATCTCTTGTGCTCACGCTCACACATCACATCAATATCAGACTTGTCTTTTCCCAGAAAGGAATCTGAAACAAGGAGAAAAACCCCTGCTACTGTCCTTTTTGATAGACATACACAAGCGACCATTCCCAGAGGGAGGAAGGTTTCAGGAACAATAGTAAATGTAGACAAAAAGTATTAGGATGCAGAAGAAACAGATGCAGATGAATTTACATTATCACTTGTAGATTCATTTTCTAAGGATTGGTTATAGTGAAGAATGTGATTAGCCCACAGCAAAACTCTAATCCATAATTTGGAACAATTCACTAAGACCTTGCACATTTTTTTCATGTAAAGCAAATGCTTCAGCAATAATGAGGCAGGTAAACAAGACTGAATTGCAGACAATCTCTTGCAACTCACATCTCACATGACATTTTTGGATGCCACCAAAACGTCTATGGGATAAACTTAGCATGTGTTCATACAGAAGTGTGAATGTGTGTCTGTACATGCAAAATACAGCCCTCCTAGTCCACCTGTTAGCATGCAAGAAAATGGGGGGTTGACATGTCAGACTCTTCTCTGGTCAAGTATCAGGGTGTTAAATACAAGGTGGAATCTAGAATTTATAGCATAGTACTTGAAAATGGACAGATGTTTACCATTGCATCTTTCATTTTTCTCTGGCAGCATTTCTTCAACTCCACTTTCTTTATCCTAGATGAAATTCTTTTTATGGTGAAATTTACTTTCCAAACACTACTCCTTAATGCCTTCCTGAAAAGCCTCTGTCCTGCCTGAGACTAACCTTTATTAAACATGCACCAAGTTTTAGCACAATTTGTCCCAAACACACTTGGTTCCAAATTACTTTGGGATAAGATACTTGGGAATGAACAAATTTTAAGGTGGAAAGAGAAAGAAGAGGTCATAGAATGGTTTGGGTTGAAAGGGACCTTTAAAGATCATCTATCCCAACTCCTCAGCCATGGGCCAGGGGCACCTTCCACTTAAACAGGTTGGTCAGGGCTCTGTCCAACCTGTCCTTGAACACTTCCAGGGATGGGCCATCCAGCTTCTCTGGGCAACCTGTTCCAGTGCCTCACCAGTTTACCTCTGAGTAAAGAATTACTTCCTCTCAACCTCTCACCTTTCACTTTAAAGCCATTCCCCCTTGTCCTAGCACTATCTGCCCATGTAAAAAAAAGTTTCCCTCTTTCTTGTAAGCCCCATTTAAGCTATGAGGTCTCCCTAGAGCCTTCTCTTCTCCAGCTTGAACAACCCCAACTCTCTCAGGAAAGGCGCTTCAGCCCTCCGAGCATCATCAAGAAGTGTTGTGCTTCTGCACATTTCAAATCAGTCTATGACCAGAGATAATTGGTTTCTTATGCCATGCTGTTCCCATGGCATGTCAAAACATATCCAATCAGTGTGTCCAACATCTTTGCAGAAGAGCACTTGTCACATTCAGTAACACAGCATAGAAACATAAAAATAGAAGCACAATTTTTTTTTTCCACAAACAGCAGCAGGCCTGTTGTCCTAATTTACAAACTGACAAGTTTCTTTGTGGAATAAATTGCCAAAGTCATTCACCAAAAAGTCAAAACTGATATAAGATTTAGTTATGTACTATCTATTGTTTCTGTAGTTTCCACACCACTACTCTTCCACTAAGGTATTTTTTCATATTGAAGTAATTTGCAAGTTTCCATAACTTTTTCCAGTTGCACTACACAATTCACCCCCCCACCTGAAAAGTTGTATGGCAGACAGCAGCCTTGGCTAGTTCTTTAAAAGCACTTGCAAGTTTCCAGCAACATTGTTTCTCTCTCAGAATTCATTTCCTTGCTTTTAACATTGGTGACAAAAACTAGATTTTAATGACTTTTTTATGACTTAAGGTAAAGCAGACCCTAAAAACTAAGTTCATGTGCCACTGAATTGCTATCCTCTCTGGAAATCAGGAGCTCAGAGGCTCCATTTCGCAGCTGTGATAAAGGTTTTTAATAGCAATATCTTTATCATGCATTTATTAGCTATGCAGCTGCATATTTAGCAAGCTAATGATACCCTGGTAAAATGAAACCACAGTAACACATTCAACACCTGTATTTGTCTCGAGACAGCAAACGAGATTGATAATTTTTTTACTTGAGAGACTGTCTTGATTAAATATGGCTTAGGGAGAACCTACTATAACGTTGATAACTTTTTCAATTAAAGTCTTTAATTTTTAGGTCTGAATGGACAAAATTTAGTTTATTGTTTAGTACCATAAACAGAGAGACGGAATACTTGATTTCATTCTTTGATTCCTGCTTTACTTTTCAGCTCTAGAGAAACTTCAGATACACTGTGGTATTTTTCTTACCTTCCTGACTGAAAGCTCTTCCACCTGCTGTATCACAGTGAATTATGTCAGCATGTACTGATTATAAGTGACATTGGTCTGGATGGGTCGGATCAAAAGCTTTGTTATGCTCAAAGGACACCAGGTGGTGGTGGAAGACTCCTAAGTAGCATATTTGCATTCCTTACATTGTGACATTCATGTTGCCTTTCTCTTCAGACTACCTTCTCTCCTTCAAGATCTGCACTGCTGAAAGCTTTGAGACATAAAAACAACAATAACTGGGTCTTCAAAAGCCTAGCCAGCATAAAACCCTGTTTCAAACAGTATTCTCAAGTGGACACCAGCAAGAAGGGTAAGAGTGAGCAAAGCATACACAAGTGCTTTTTTCTGAGCAGTGTCCCTGATGCCAGCCAGGTAACAGTGGTGTACTCCATATCAACTGGATCATTCCCGGACACTCCATTTCCCAACCTGGCCCTTAGAAGCCTTTAATAAGCTTTACCAGGCTACCGTTTTATGAAAACAAAGTCTAGTACACATCTCACTCTATCAGCTTAAAACTAGGCACTGCATCATTAACATTTAAATTTGACCTACTCTAATAAAGTTGCTATGAAAATTCACATTAAAGTCCTTGTATCACAAACTACAACAACCTATGTAGCATCTTAAGGAAGCACAGTGTCACTTTTCTGAAGGCTTTGCAACATGAGCCATTTACTTTCCCCATTTTTGCTGGCTTTTATGCTACACCCCCAATTTCCCAACTTCCTGTCCTGTTTGGTCATACAGTTCAGAAAGAAAGGCTATTATTTCTACTTCTAACACGACATTCCTATACAACATGCCAATATACCACATAAGACTGCAAAGCCTCTGGGTAGTGTGATTGAAGAGTTTAACTGTAAAGGCAAAAGGGCATCATAATTCAGGGCATTCATAAAACTTCTTAGAAAATTGAGAACGACCCATAACACTAGCAGCTACAGAAAGCTCTACTATCTACAGGACTTTGAGAGCAAGAAATCAAATCAGGTATATATTAACTGACTTTTTTCAACACTCAAAGCAAACAAACAAGTTCAGTCGATGAGGTAACATTACTTCTGACAGTGAATGTTTGATATGAATTAAATAATTAGGCAAAAGGTAAATATCAGCACTTGACATTTTTTGCTTCTATAAAGAAATAATTAAATTTTCCACTTAGATATTAGTTTCAATTTTCTTACAAATGTTATGAATATTTTTTTAAGGGGCATCCAATGTTTTTACTGTGATACACCACACTTTTTTGCAGGTGTTGAGTACCCTTGCATGCCCTGTTACAACTACCTGGCACAGCAGTGTCATTGGTATTTGTGAAGTTCATTTTCATCTGGCACCTCCAGAGCAATATACAGATTCCCTGGAATAAGAACTAGAAACAGAGGAAAAACTGCTACTGTTTGCAAATTTGCTTGCAAGGGCCAGCAGGCCAAGAGATGCTGCTCTCAGGAGAGTGCCTGGTAAAAATGACAAATTTCTATATTAATTCTGTAAGTCTTAAGTTCAAACTCTGAAAGAGCATTTAAACCAAGGCAGTTGTTAGTAGCTCAAATAATTTTTAATAGTTCACCTGTGTTCTGTACTCTATGCCTGCTGCATTTCTTTGAATACTACAGATCTACAGTTGCTAACTATTATAAACTATAAAGCTTTCTTGTTACAGCTAGCTTCAAGCTGAAAACAAAATTAAAATCTCATCCAATAAAACTGATAACAGCAGGCCCACTGTTTTTATGACTAAAATGAAAAGCTTTATTCATATTGCAAAGCAGTCAGAGACAAGACAGGGTAAGCACCATTCTGAGAGGCTCTGCATTAACATAACATGAGGAGTCTCTGCACTAAAAAGCTGACAAGTCTAAATCATTTCAGGAATGTTTTTAGACGTCTGGGGCACAGAATTCCACAGACTGAAGGAATATTGGATAGTGCAGAGAAAAACAAGGGAGGAGAGAAGTCAAGTGAATCCACTGCTACACAGAAGCTAAATATTAAGCAGAATCCCCCTGGGAGACAGTTTTCAGTAAAAAGACTTCAGTGAACATTGATTTAAAGCAACCACATGATTCAAAACTCACAGGTTTATGGTGAAATATTGTTCTGAAACTTCCTTAACAACAAAAGAGATTCAGAAATTCATCCTACTTTATAAACAAGTATCATTTTCATAGTACTTCTAGTGTGTTGAAGGCTTTCTCTACCATATCACTCTGCATATTGAAGGGTTATAACTACACCTTTCCTCATGTGATCAATCAAGCATTTATTTTCCTTCTCTGGGAGGAAAAAAATTATGAGGATGAAAACGCTGAAAGAGATGCTTGGCCTTATTTGTCCAAGCAGTGAAAAAAGTAACCATCAAATTGAAGTTCATTTTAAAAGTGCTAAAGAAGAATCATGGGTGAAGAGAAAAAGCACAAGCACATGAAAGCAAACATATGCGTGTGTTCATGTTCACATACATGTTCTTATACACTGACTGCCCTATATCAGTAATAAACTGTCTGAAAAGCAATAAGGACTAACCTCCACATTTTAGTGAAACTGTGCATCAGGCTCACACAGCGAGGCAGAGTTGGAGGTTTGAGTCCATCCATTTGAAGGAGGAGGGCAGGAACACCATACAGAACCAGGTATTTCACGTAAAAAAACAGCACTTGAGCTAGAGCCAGGCCACCTAAAAGAAAAAAAAATAAACATACCTTAAACAAGGTCCGAAATATTTTTAAAACCTGTTAATACTGACTACTTCCAAACAGCAATTATTCAAAGAACTAAGACAAGCATCATCGGTTGATGGGATAGACACCAGCTACTTTTGCAACAGCCACAGGATGAAAGCACATGCCCTTATGACATTAGGCACACACACAAAATAATACCATCATTCCAATATGAAGGCACAAGTATGTATCTGTAGTTCCACCTTCAAAAATCTCTGGACTGTGGGTGTCGCTATGAAAAAAATAAATACTGACTTGAGTTAAAATCAGAACATAGTGATATAAGCAATGAACATGTACTACAGAGAAAATGAAATTTATCTTTGTAAAAAAAAAAACAAACACAAAACCAACCAAAAACCAAACAACCACTCTACACTTTTTGCTACAGAACAGATATAAACAATGGTTATCATTGCAGCTTATCCTGACAGTCCCACAAACATCCCACATCCTGTCAGATTAAGTTCCCAGAAAATACCCTCTACAAGGTCCCTTCTGCTGCAGCCAAGGCATAGAAGACTGGAACTCCACTTGAGATAATGCTCAAAGCATATTTCAATTTTTAAACCCACAGGACAAAGGTCTCCTTAAGGTGCTCTAGCTACCTGATTTCCAAAGGAGAAATTTTGGCAGTGTGTTTGCTCACGATTTAACCTCAGGGTATGGCACAAAATGTAGCATCTTGCACAGGTGTGAGGTGAAAATCATACATATTCTCAGAGTCATTACTCATGCAAGTACAACCTTTGCATGTATTACGAAGGAAGATGATTCATATTAATATTCTAAATGTTTTCTGCCGAACAAAATGGCATTGACCAATAATCATAAGTAGAAAGCCAGTAAAAAGCAGAGGTTGACACATTTACAGAAACTGGTGAATTTATTCCTAAAAGACCCAACTTTGGCGAACTTTTCCATCTAACTGACAATTTACAAAAGGAAAATCTCACCACAAAGAAGGGAAACTAAAATTATTATACTTCAGGAGAGAAAAAAAATTATATAATGCAATTTTTACATTTCCTTTCATTCTAGTGTTCTGCTTTGCCTCAGTCATATTAACTAATTTGACTAAAGCACTTTAGATATTTAGCCTAATTTTAAATCCTTCCAGCAGGCTTTCCTTGGAGACAAAGTTTTCAATCTGACTGCAGCAGTACAAGTCCATGAACATTTAAATAATCTTCCTTTTCTGGGTGCAAAACATCCCTTTTGCGTTCTGCTGACTAATGAGTATACTATGGATGACAACTAAAAGTTAAAAATTAAAAATTCATCTACTGTATAGCAACCTAGAGTGAAATTCTGGCACTGATGATGTAAAATGCAAAACTCCTGCTGGCCTACACATGACCAGTATTTTGCTACTACAATCCAACATTTTTAGTTTTAATATTATGACCCATGCACATTATAGGAAACAGTTGTGACATACAAGATAAAAACTGATATTAGAACAAAATACCAAGACATGAAGCTTATGTTTTTTTACTTCAGGGGAGCAGCCATCTAGTTTTCAATAGCATTTTCCCCCAGAGGGAAACAAATAATCAGAAGCACAATTTGGATACTAGCCAATTAGCTCCACATTAGATTACTGCTAAATCATCTATACCATCAACTTTCTGCTTTAATTCCCATCTCATTCAGAGTCTCATTTGTTTTCTGGCAAATTTCATTGGAGAGCTGAGCACCGACACCCACACAAACCAATTACAAAGAGCACAGCTGCCTGTGCAGTAGTAAAATTCAAAATCCTTTGGTTGTGCTTGATGGAAAGATATTTAGAAACAGAATTCCACTCTCTTGAGACTTGAAAATCAATACATTTGATTTTAAATACAAAGATGAAAGATTCTGAGTTCTCAGACACAAAGATATGCAAGTTTTAGAAAAAAAGGCATTTTCACCCATCTCCAGTAACACCCATGTAAGTTGTCATTACTGTAACAGACAGACAGCTCAGTAGCAGTGGTGTCTTAAACACAGACATCACATAACCAATCACTACCTGGCACACACGAGCTGTTCTGCGAGTGGCAATTTTAAGAGTCACAATAACAGCAACACAAAGGCCCCTGTCAAAATACATAGATTAAGTTCTCATTGGTTTTGGACTCATCCCAGAAGTATGACAGTTCTGGACACACATGGAAAGCTAGGGGCAAGATTCACAGCCACGCACAACAGCTGGGCTGCATCGGTAACAGGCACAGCCTTTAAATCTTCTTGCATACCCGAGACATTCCAGCTGCTTTGCATTTGCTCCATTCTAGCACAAAGCAGCCAGAATACACTGCTTCACCTGGTTTAAAAACATGAAATCAAAAACAAATTTTAAGATCAATGCCAAATTTCTCAAATTCATTAACACTATCATGTAATTTGTTCTCTAGCATTTGATAGAAAGCTTAAGAACTCATCCTCACACATGACCATTATCTTAAATTGGAAACAAGCTATATTAAGTGTATATTAAAACACATCTAAGGGAAAACGTATTGCCAGAATTATCTTTTCCCCAAAATAAATTAGTTCAAAGGATTCAGAGTCAAGGTTAATTATTTTTTTTAAAATAGAAATGTGTTAAGGGATAAAATAGTTAAAAGTACCCAATCTTGACCCCATATACTTCAACAGTCAAGCTGTTTGAAGTCCCAGATTAAAGTAAATTACTTTTATAGAAGTTGGTATTTTCAATTTATCATCTTGTAATCCTCAAAACATTCTAGGTTTTCCTATGCTTTAAAAATGTATTTATAGACCTTCAAATAGTTTCCTTAACCTTAAATTTACTGCAAAACTGTATTTCCTAAGTTTCATAGAGCTCAGTTTCAAGGATAATTAGAATTTAGAATATTCACAAGTTTTAATTTGTTTTAGTCTACATGTTCTCAGAACTCTGCCTAGTATTTTTTTGACAAAAGTTAACAAATAGCAAGCAATAAAATACTTGGATCCAGGTATTACAAACCATACTTGGCATTTTTCTGTCCATAAACTATCACCATCACCAAAAGTCATGGTCAACTGTAACTTAGAAGGCAATTTTATTAAGAGCACTCACAACTTGACCATTTTTGCAGCTACATTGACCCTATGACATTACTGACTGCAGATGCTTGTTTCTGTCAAGTATTAGGACAGGTTCAACTAGAAAACAGAGATAAATATGCAGTCACATTTCAAAAGAGTTACTGACACGTGGCAGAAGTCTAATAGGAAGCAGAGATTTATAACAGCTCAGAATTTGGGGCTGCATCATCAAGTTCAAAATATCCCAGCCTTCCCGTAGCACACAAGAAGCAAGAAACATCCTGATGTGTATGGAGCAGTGGCAGGAAAGTAAATACCACAGTGTTTGTCCTGGAGGCTAAGTGCTTATTTTTAGACAAAACTAAATGGACATAAAGATCCCAGAATGAAATTACTTACACAAGACTAAACAGAGCTGTCAAGGGACTCTCAGTCAAGGCATAGACAGTTCTTCCAGGTTAAAGAAAACCAGAAGGTTTTTCAAGCACACACATGCCTTAAAGGCACCTACCTTGAATATTCCCAAGGCCTTTGAAAAACCTGGTCTAGTGGAAGGTGTGTTTCTTCACAGTGGCTAGTATGGGGCTGTGTTTTGGACTTGTGCTGAACATAGAGCTGATGAAAACACAGGGATGTTTTCATTACTGCTGAGCAGGGCTTGGCAAGTCAAGACCTTTTCTGCTCCTCACCCTACCAGCAAGAAGGCTGGAGGGGTACAAGGATTTGTGGAGGGGAGGGGACACAGCCAGGACAGATGACACAAACTGACCAAAGGGATATGCCATACCATATGCTCATGCTCAGCATATATAGCTGAGGGAAGAAGAAAGAGGGGATGCTCCTGGTGGTGGCGTTTGTCTTCCAAAGTAACCGCTGTGCATGATGGAGCCCTGCTTTCCTGAAGATGGCTGAACACCTGTCCGCCCACAGAAGCAGTGAATTAGTTCCTTGTTTTGCTTTGCTTGCACATGCAGCTTTTGCTTTATCTATTAAACTGTCTTTATCTCAGCCTATAAGTTTTCTCAGTTTTATCCTTCCAATTGTCTTCCCATCCCACCGCAAAAGGAGTGAGCAGCTGTGTGGTGCTCAGTTTCTGTCTGGAGTTAAGCCACAACACACGAGTAAAAAAAGTAGTCATAGAAGTAGGTTAATTAACAATACTATCTGGAAGTTTATCCTGCAGAAAAGATTAGGAAAAAAAATTACTTTCCCAGACACACACTTCTTTATCTAAAACAGTGAACTACTTAATATTTTAGAAAATAAAATCTAAGACTTCTGATTCATGTTCACGTTTCCAGTTTTCAAAACAGACATCAAGATGCCAAATATTTTATCAGTTTCTCCCTATAATCTTGTAGGATGAAAGAAGTCTCAGATCACTCTTAGTATTTCATAATGCACAGACACTCTAATTTCAATAGCAAAACACTGCATGCTTCTTAAAATGAACTCAGAAATCCATTTTCTATCTATGGGTTTATTAGAAAAAACTGCACACACATGAAAACCAGCACCTTACATCCAACCTACACTGACTACTCAGCTAGGTCTTACTTTCAAGGAGGAACTCATGTAACACGTTTTCTTCTAACAAATTAAAACATAGAATCAGCACTTACAGATTAAACCATGTGGCTCCATCTTTGAATAGATCACATTCTAGACTGACTTACATGCCACTCATACGAAAATACCCTTTTGAAGTATTAGAGCCTAGTTAATAGTTAAAACAATGATTGTTAATTGACCCTAACTTGTGCATACTTCACTACAAAAAAAAAAAAAACAGCACATGGTTAAGACCAACACATTAAACCCACAGAGCATTCGAAACCTTCTATCACACATGTGTACATCTCAGATGTATGTCTATACATCACACACCTGACAAAGCACATATAGATTCCTAGTCAAATATATTTTCACATCTACAGCTATTAATATCATAGATAAATCCAGTGCAACGATTGTATTGAACAATACATTCTCATGCAGAATTCTGACTTTCATCATTCCCTATACCTTGCAAGACTTACATGAAGCTCTGCTCAGATGAGCAGAGATGAGTAGATGGTGCTGAATCACCATCACAGGATAAATGTGAAACCTCATAAGGGAAATATAGGCAGTGCTTTTTCAACATCTGCCTTATCAGAATTGAACTTCACAAAGAAATGAACTAGCAACATACATTTGTTTCACTTTCTATATGATACAATGTACCCCAGCAGAGTGAATTTTACCATTAATAGAAAATCACTTGTTTCAATTTAAGTTCTTTCAACTAATGCTACTGAGCTCCCCATTATATGTCAGTAAATTTGTCATTCAGATACAGAAGCCTGAAGAACATACATTGAAAAGGATCACCAATCTACCTGTCCTTTACTCTTTTCTCTTATCCCTGGTTTTATTACATACCATATATGAACATTACTCAGTAGAACAGAACCACCTCTGATCTGGCCTAGTGTAGCTATTCCTCCACTATACTGCAGTTCACCAGGATACTGGACTATTGGAATTCATAGTGGTTTTTATTCTTGGTGCCTGCAAATCTTCATTTTACAGTGTAAAATGTAAAGGCAGCAAATTAATCCAAATTAACTTTAAAAACTGAGAAGAACGATCTGTCATGGTTTCCATTAACATGGAATACAGGTCTTCCTACTATGTCATTTTTAATTCTGAAAGCACCCCATTCTTTCAGACAATCTGACTGATGCTACCAGAATGAGATGCAGCACTGACATAAAACCATGGAATTGCTACAAACATTGCATTTGATGCTCAACATTAAAAAAGCACAAATGCCCTAATATTGCTCAATATGTCAATTGCTAACTATCCACAGACAAATATTTGTGAACATAGACACAATGATTTGTGAATTCTGGAAAACGCTCACATTCTCCAAACAATGGCTTCCTGGGACCAATAAATAACAGTTCTGTGCTTGCACAGCTGACATTTTTAAATTAATTCTGTGTTCAGACATTAACATCCCTTCCACAAACTGAAGGGACACAGAGATATGGCAAACAGGCGCACATTTGGATACAGTCACTTTGTATTCCTTATTCTGTTCCAAGTGTGGGAGCTCATATTTGGCTACTGGAAAGCTACATTGCTTGGTATGACCTGGCTTTTTATATAATTCCTAGCACAGAAGATCAGCACTGTTGAGAAGGATTTGAAGCCAAGGTTTGCTGCAAGGACAGGGCTGTCAGGAATAGCAGGTCTTAGAAATGAGGCACTCTGAGGAGAGCACCAAAGCCCAGGCCATGAGCAACCCTTAGTACTGTGCTGTCAGGTGCTTAGCATGTCTGGTGGGGGTCTTGGAGAGCAGTAATATCTTCTGCTGGGAAAGAGAGGTACACCACTGGAGCCCACTGCATTGAAGGAACGCACAGGCCAATACAGGAGTCACTGAAGAAACAAGTACAAGATTTCACATAGATTTTGTTTTCTCTATCTCATACTATCTGGAGGATATGGCTGAATGCCTTCCCCAATATCCAGACAGGATTCCCACTGCCCTATACAGAGAAGATTAAAGAGCTATGGATGATGACTGAAAATCATTCATATCTCAAGCTACCCAAAAGACTTAGCACTGGGAAATCTAAAAGCTCTTCTCCTCAAAGCTAGCTCTCATCACCTCCTCTTCCTCCACACCAAAGACTGACATTGTTACTCTTGCTACCAAACACAGGTCACCGAGGAAGCAAAACACAACTGCATACTGAGTTTGAAATGATACTCTTTTCAGACCCATGTAATGCAGCTTTTTGTTAATGCACATGGCATTAGATCTTCAGTACTATGGCCACAGCTTCCTGCAATATAAACATGCAAGTTTAAAGTACTATGTGCAGAATGCTAAAGGAAACAATTTAAACATGAGGAAGAATATGTGGTAGAAGAAATTCTGACATCTGTGTGGCATATGGGGATTTTGGTATTGAGTAGGGGAGGGGATACCCTGAAAACAGATCTGTAATATTTTCTTATTTTATTTAGTCCACGTTAAGATGTGGATGCAACAAGTTTTTTCTCATCTCAAGGTCAGAAAGCCAGCAAAATGTCTTCAACATGGAAAAAAATTAAACAATTGACTTCATACTCTCTAGCTGAAGAGCTTAAATATTGAATGTTCATTTTCTCTCTTAGTAGAGAAGTTCCTCTACATAACATGAAAAATAGCTTTAGGAAAACTGCTGTTTTTCAGAGGACCTTCCAGTTAGGACTCAAACTATTTCTCATTTAAACCCCCCAAAATCCAAAACACTTTCTACTCATTAAAGGATTGATGCACAGAGGGATGCAACCTGCACTCTCTCAGGGCAGGGTGGTTATTGTGCACAAGCTAACATAGGGATAGCAGTAATCCAGGGAAACAGAGGGCACCAGGAGAGAAGTGAAGGTTCTACCTTTAGACAACCTAAACATACACTGTCCTCACTCTTCTGTTCACAATTCCCAACACTCTTATCACTCAGTTAATTGCTTTGAATAATGCCAGTTACAAATATAACCTGCATAAAGCAGCAATTAAAGAGATTGCACAGATACTTCAATGACAGCAGTGCTTCCATCCACAGTACCCCAACAATGCTGGAAAGCACATGCCGCATGTCCTGGTTTGGGCCAGAACAGGGTTAATTTCTGCAGTAGCCAGGAGGGGACATGGCTAAGACAGTTATTCTGTACCACCTGAGGTCATTGTAAGGGGTGGGGAAAGGGACTCTCACTTCAGAGGAGAAGGGGCTCTTTCAGGTTGAGCAAGTGTGGTGGACAGAGTGGAGTAACGCTGGTCCCCAGCCAGATGAAGTAGTTGGAGCAGCATGGATGTGGCTTGAGCTCCACACTCTCTCTTTTGTACACTTTTGTTATTAATATTGTGACTGTTCATTTTCTTATTCCATTGCCATTTCCAGTAAATTGTTCTTATCTCAACCTGTGATCTTTGCCTCTTGGACTTCCAATTGGAGGGGGGGAGGGGAAGTAACACACTTTTAATGGGAGTACTGAAGTAGAGAATACTGTTCCTAAACCACAACACACATCATTATTTACTCAAGAGAGAGGCTTCATCTATCCGGATTACATAGCCAGTGAAGAGACTGAAGGATACCGATTCAACAAGCAAAGAGTGAAGCAAGGCTACAATGCCCTCTGTGCCTTTAAGACACTACAGTAATACATCTCCCAAGGTACACCAAACAAAAAACCCAGCTGGGTTATTTGGGACAGAAGGTAATTTCCTGTAGAGAGGGAGAAGCTCTGCTCTGCACTGGCTTTGACTTGCTCACATTCAGATAAGTAGGCGAACACACAGAACGAGGCATTTGCAAGTGAAATGCAATGAATGGGGTAATATAACCTATAGGTCAAGAGTGCTGGTACGGTAATGCACATACTGGTTCATAAAGGGCATAGAGAAAAGAACCTCACAACATTTGACCTACCGAAGACCCTTGGTTTAGTTGCCAAAACACACAAGTCTAAAAATTTTAGAAGTTGAAGAAAAACTAAAAAACAAAAAACATACAATTCACAGAATATCCTAACAGTAGCTAATGCACATGAACAGCAATATTGAAGGCAGTTTGCACCTTTGTTACAGTTAAATACACAGGCATCAAAACCATACCACTTTGGTATATTGCTGCTTGTATAAACTCATGTGCCTAAAATTCCATCCACACAAGAGAAAATACTTCTCTTACTGTTGGGTAATTAACATTGTCCCAGATACTATTTTTCTCTTAATTTTCTCCCTGTGTGCCCTCAGCAATGTTACTTTAGGTCACTTCAGCATTTATGCTTTACACGGCCATAAATGACAATGTTGTACACTAGCATTTTAAACAAGTACTCTAAGTCAGTCTGGGTTTAGTTTAGGGTTTATGAGTTTTTTATTTCTTTGTTGTCTCACCTCACAGGAACACCACACAGTGATGTAGAACACAATTGCAGCTTCACACACATGAAGTGTAGACTGACATTGCCCTTGGATGCTGACAGCAAAATCTCACAACACTGTTGTCTTTACCTGCATTACTGGCATTTATTGCCCATTGTTCAAAGTTATCCTGGGAAGAAAAATGGAGGAGCAGATATAACCTCCCTGATTACAGGTGATTGCAGAACAGCCTCACAGTCTTTCCCCTGAGTTTACCAGACTATCACAGCAGCCAAGCATCATGGTAAGGGTAGATGCTCCATGCTGCTTTGAAGCTGCTGTAGTTAAATATAAACTACAAAATGAACAAAACTCATCAGTGCAAAAAGGCTTATATATCATGTGGTTAATCCTCCTGAGTCAACAACAAGCTGCTTCCTTGGTCTCAAGACTCAGTTATCTGATATAACTGGTTTTAATAAAACAGAATGCAAAATAACAGGTGTTTGGCTCTGTACAAGAACTGGTGTAGAAGCATGGTAAGATCCATAAGGGTCCAGTAAGACTTAACAAAATATTACTAGTACCCTTATTACTCATATATTGGTGGCTCCCTAAAGCAAGTCACAACAGTGGCCTATCACTGGTTTGAGTCTAAGGAGACCTCTACAATCATTGTGATTGTGTTGGATCTGGCTGGGATGGAGTTCATTTCCCCCATGGCAGCCCTCACAGTGCTGTGCTTTGCACTGGTGGTCAGAGGGGTGTTGATGGCACACCAGTGTTTTGGCTACTCCTGAGCACAGCGTTGGTGCTGTGGTATTCCTTCTGGGAGAGGACACAGGTAGGCTGGCTGACCCAGGCTAGCCAAGGGAATATTCCATACCCTATGACATCAGCTCAGATATAGGGGCTAGGGAAGAGAGCTGGGGAGGGGGAGTGGGGGGATTCGTTGTTTCCAATGGCTGCCTGCTAAGAAACCATTGCACGTGCTGAAGCCCTGCATCTCGGGAAGGTGGCTGGACATCGCTGCTCATTGGGAAGTAGGGAACAAACCTTGTTATTTTTCACTTCACTTTTGGGTACGCAAGCTTTTGCTTTAATGAACTGTCTTATCCCAATCCACAAGTTGTTTTCCATCTTACTCCCCTTTATGGTTGGGAAAGGGAGTGATAGAGCAGCTGGGTGGGCACCTGGCATCCAGCCGAGGTCAACTCACCACAGTGATAAACCTGCAGAAAAAGCTTTTAGTGACCAACTTCTGCTTCAAAATCTCATCCATGGTATATCTTAAACAGCTGCTTTCATTAAAAAGATGAAGCTCAGTAAGTAGAGTTACATTTTGAATACACCTCTCCTAAAAGCAGCATCTCCACAGGCGACTCATTAAAATACAATCATTTGACTTGAAGTCAGACAGCTTTACAGTCCAAACTTGCTTTAACACTGGCTTTCACCATCTGTTGCTTTGAGGCATTTTCACCTTTTCTAATCATCTAATAATCTAAATGCATTTTAATTCTCAGGATTACACACTTTTTTTCATCAAATAAACATACAGCCTACAGTGTTGTCTGTGAAGTAATTCACCCTCAGCTCCCCTTTAAAATCAACATTGGTAGTCTTGAAAGGAGGGAGGAATTCACTAGTAGCATCATAGCTGGAATATTTCATCCCTAACTCAGTAGCTTTGCCTGCCTTACCAAGTGGCCAGCTTTTTGTCACATACACAAACACCAGGAGTGAACAGATTTAATTCATCAATGAATTGACATTGATAACAGAAGAACTCAGAATCTACTTTCTAAACAGTGAATGAGTGCGGAATAGAACGAACAGTGAACCACAGAGGCAAACCTCTCACTTTCTTGCTCTCCATCTGCCCTTGCCCTTTTTTAAATATAAAAATCATACTGAAATATGTATTAAGTGTTTATTTATGCACCTACAGATAAACACAGAGTGCACACATTGCCCTCTGCTGACCAGCATCCAATGCACAGGTATCCTCTAACACACACTGCTCTTCATAGGTAATCTTCAGCAAATGCTGGACAGGACCATACCAGCGTGTATATTTCTGCCTGGTGTAAGAGACACCTCCATCAATTCAGAAATCACCAAGAGCTTTTCAGAACCTGCTTTTAAGGTCTGGGGTTTCTTTCTTTTGTTCCTCCTGCCTGGTGATACACATAGCTGGGAAGGGAAGGGAACAGAAATCAAGTCGACCACATATGACAGCTGTTTACAAACCATCACCTAAAGCTCTTGCTGGATTATGCTGCATTTATCAGCACTTTTTCCTCACAGTTGGGCATTTTACTGAAATATCAGGAAGCTTGGGCAAGGGCAGAGGTGGGGGAAGCCAAGCAGGAAAACATAACTGAGAGGTACTGACTGCTAAGTCAGGTCATCATATTTGCAAGTCCTTCTCTCTACTAGTTTCACAAATTCTGTAATTTTCCTTTTCAACATGAACACAGCCTAGAAACATCAATCAGAAGGAGATCAATAATAATTCTTAATATCTCTCCTCCTCCATCCCCACACTAAAAAAAAAACTCTTTTAAGTGTCCACTTCTATGACTTGAGGAGGAGAGGAGGAGAAACACTTCAGACCACATTTTATAGACATACTTTAGATTGAAAAATGTACAGAATATTTTTAATTTAGGAAGCAGCTCAATACATTCAACTAAGCTTGTAGAGCATCTACATATTATATTAAGAACCTGCAGACCACCTTTCTGACAGTGGCTGGCTATAATGTACTACTCAAGCATCTAGAGATGGACATAAAAGAGAAGTAGACTGGGGACCTTAAAGTGGGAGAGAAGAAAGATTTCTGCTATTGTTTCTATACTCACCCAAGGCCCAGTAGGATGCAGACTCCAAAGGCAGAGCACTACTGTAGAGAGCATGGATATACATGAGATGAATCATCAGCTCAGCCAGGCACCACCAAAAGAAAATACGGATTATGCCCACGATTAAGATGCTGAGATTGCTCTTCACACTGAAAGCTTCTTGTCTCCTCATCTACAGAAGAAATCCAAAGAGGTTAACCAGCACATAACTGACTGCTTTAATCAAAATACTCATCCTGAGAACTTTTTGACTACATCATTTGGAAATTCCTGACATACGCTTGAGGAAGACTGTCTGTCCATTCTCAATCTCAGTAAGCCACAGAAACCAACAAGAAGCCAAACACGAACACACTGCACCAAACTCTTGTAAGAAAGGTCAAGTGCTGTTAACCTGAACAGAATCCAGACACAAGACTTTAACTCCTGTAACTTGATCAGCCTCTAGAGATAATATAAAAAGATTAAAGAAAGCACAGCTATGAAGGTTTTCCAAGTAGCAGTCCTTCCAAACACAGAAACAATGACTGCTTGCTCTTAAAACGCCTCCAACTTTTAACAGCTACAGGGAATTGATTACTTGAAGACAGTTCTTAATTTTTCTCCTGTAGCATTGCCAAAGTCAGCAAGACCTACGTGACACGCTGAGCAAATGAGAGTGCAAGTTAAACACCAGATAAGACAAGGTTTGCAGTTGACATGCTTCTCAAGATGCCCCAAACTTACACTGCTAACTACAGTAAATACATTGGCATATTATTATTGCACCTTCTTTCTGCAAGAAAAGAGAATAGGATCAAACAACAGAAACATAGGATTGCCTAAAAATACAGTCATTTTGAACATCTATTGTTGTGTGCAACATTTCCTTCTGTAGTCTCTAACTGACCACCAAAAACGCATGTACAAGAGAAGTAACCAACCCATCTGCAAGGACCCTCAATCACAAGCAGGTATTACAGCCAACACGCACACTCATTTGGAGGGTTCGTTTGTACCAACCAGATGAAAGTTTGGTGACCACCATTTTATCACAGGGATTTGCACAACAAGCCTCCAAAGCCATGAGTAGAACTGCTATGCCTTGCTTCAAGCCAGAAATTCAACAAGGCCATTGACAAAGTGTCAATGTCTCATTTTTGCCTGGCAGTGGATACCAATTGCCAGAACTGATACTACACTCTTTGGGACATACAGCAGTTTCACTGTCTCCAACTCCAGAATTTCCACTTTCCGGTGTGTTCAGCAGAAACCCTCATCTCAGTCTCAGCTTCATTTAAAGGGTTCTATGAGCAGTCTTTTCAAATAGCAGCAATAAACACATCCTCTATCGTGCACTTTGAATCAACTGCTGGGCACTGCAAACTTTGAAACCCTTTTCTGACCAATATGGAAGGCAATAAAGAAAGAAAATATGGAGTTTTCTGCTGTCATGTAGAAGCAGGTTTGAAAAGCAGCCTGCAAGGGACTAGGAAAAGCGTTTCTTAAGATTAGTAGGTCTTACACATTGAGTAAGCTTCCTAGTTGAAGCAAAGTGCTCCAAGTAAATAATCATGTTTTCACATCAATATGAGAGGAAACTGGACTCTTCAGGAATTTCCAATACAAACTATCATCTTTCCGTGACTCTGAAATCTGTTTCAGAGTTAATAGCAATCTTATCCTGAAAACAGTACTTTATTCCACCTGACAGAGAAGAAAAAAAATCAAGTCCAGCAGCTGCATGTTAAAATTATGAACACTTTCCAAATCTAACAAAGCATGTCACTGGCTGCCTGATTGAAGGGATGAATCTGACATTGGATAAAAACATCCTGTGAAGTGGAAGAACTCGAGGAGGAAGGTTTGTCTTAAAATTTGATATCCAGGACATTGTGAGATTACAAATGATGCAGTCAGAATTGTCACATTCCTATAATATTACTCGATGATTTCAAAATTTTGTGGAAGTTAGCTTTAGACACCCAAACAACAACCACTGTTACCTGCTTACTGAATTCATCAAAATTCATAAGGGGTCCATTGTGGAATGTGGGATAATAAAACACATATGCCAGCATCCATGGGAATGAGTGGGATGACTTCTGGGTAGGTCCATGCCAGCAGTACTCCAGACTGAAGCTAGTGCAGAAGAGGCAGCGGACTGACACAGTGAAGAGCAGCAGATAATACTCATTTTCAGTGTCGTACCACTTCCTCTGCAAGACAGAAAGCCAGATCATGATGGTGCAATGCTGTATGTTCTGTATGGCAAAACAGCGATGTCCTCTCAGATCCTAACTTTTGGGGTCAGCATTAGCAGGAAGCAACTAAAGCCAGTGGCAGCTGGAATGAGCATCTGAAGTGAACAGCACTAAACGCATGAACAAGCATTGGCTGTTGATGGAGAAGTGTCCTCCTCAGCTACTGCAGCCAGCATAAAGAGACAACTTCATTTCAGAAACAGATTAGGTTGTGAAGAACTATGACAGCAGGAGAACTTTTCTTACAGAAATGTCATTATCTCCCTCAGATTTGGTCCAGTAATACAATATTCAAACCAGCTGGCAACACTACTGAGACAGCCAAGGGACTGTTAGGGCTGATGCTAGATCTGAAAAGAATCAGTCACTCCAAAGAAAGCTTAAGGCTGAAAAGATGTTACTGAGCCCTTGAGTTTTTGACACTTGGTGTCACACTTGTTTCCAACAACAAAAATGTATCATCACAAAAAAGTTGGAAACATCAGCAAATGTAGTTTGGTTGATTACATTGTATTGCAGTGGGCCCTTTCCTCCTCAGGGCAAGGCACAAACCTGACTACACCACCTGGAGACCCTACATGTTCATCTCCCCTTCCCCAAACATCTGGGCAACAAGCCTTATAACAGATGCCCAGTTTTTCCCCTTGGTCCAAGTAAATGCAACAAGGACATTTCCTCACAACTGAGCAACAGTTTTTCCAAAATCTGTACTACCCAGAAAAATCCACCAGAGAAAGAGCAAAACTGAGCTTGCATCAACCAGTTGCGAGGAAGTAAGTCATCTGGTACAAATCAAAGTGTTGGAGGAACAGTCTCCCTCCCTGCAGAAGTCCACAGTCACCAATAAGGTACAGGCAGGCTTGGCTGAGCAACTCCTAGATACAACCCTAAAAAGCAGCACCTCAAATTGGTATGATTAGAGTTCCAAAGAATATGAAATGTGTTTAACAGAGCACTAGTAAAGTATTATCATATTCCAGCTCTACTGAATACCATTTACACATTGAGGCACATATTTTTGTCTCAATGCACTGGCCACCACGATCAAGAGATATGACTTTTCTAACTGGAGAAGCTCCAGCACAAGTCACTGCAGCTCTACTGCCTAAGATTTTTCAAACCAAACCCTGCTTACATCAACTGAAGGGACAATATTCTGTCATAAAGGTAGATGCTGCTACAGAGAACCACAACCATAATTAATTTGATGCTTAATTAGTCCTTCTCACATTACCTTGGTTTCTTCCACAGTTGGTATGCGTAAAGTGGACAGCAGGATAAGGGAGCACAACCACGTCAGGAGTGACAGCTGAAACTGAGCCACAGCAAACGAAACAGCTGCATGTAACAAAATGACAGCAAACCCCTTGATTCCCAGTAACAACCAGCAGGCAGCCATTCCATAAACCATCAAGCACCATGGTTTATACTGTCAGAAAAAGAAAAATTAACAACTGTTAGTTATTTCGAAAGAAAAAAAACACTCAGTACTTGTGCAGTCCTGCACAGGGTCTACAGTAGAGATAAATACAGTCAACAAGGTTAAGAACACATTTGAAAATACACAAAACCCAACAGTATCCATAAAGGTGAAGGGGAAGGTGTTCCTGTAACAGCATCATGTGAAATCCAGAGTCTCCCTAATTTGCAGGAGAACATAACTTCTTCCTTTCCTTCCCCAGACTAGCAGGTGTGACACCACACAGATCATTTCCCACAATCATGCAATCATCTAGCAATCATGGCAAAACCCAAGCAGCCATCACTTTACACTCTTGGAAAGGAATAACTGCACCCTTCTTGCATGTGCAAGGCAAATGACTCCCTTCAATGGTTCACAACAAGGCAGAGGCTTTCACGAGTTGGCAGCTGAAGTCTCCAAAACATTAAGGTAACTGATCCACACGGTCTCACCTGTGCATTGTTACAGACCCACTCACACAATTCACCCCACAGAGTGGGATTTAATATATTCAGTGGCCTCAGTGCCAAGCTTCCCATGTCCAGAGTAAACTGAAAGTCACAGAAACTCCCTGCTGTGAAGAAAATCCATACATACCTTCTCCACCAGGAGCCTGGACACTTGTGATACCAGCAGGTGACCAACCAGAAGCCACAGTATACGTTCCCTTCCCCATTCGATCCAGTAGCTCCACTCAAAGTCCATGGGGTCCTGTGGCATGAAGAGAACTGGTCACAATGTGTATCTGGCCATAAATGCATGTTCTTACAGAACAAGGGAACATCTCTCTAACACACTAGGTGTGTGTTACCCAACAGAACTCTACATCTCAGGAACATGATGTCAGCAATACAGTTGGACTGAGTACAGCAGTGAACTCAGACAGCACCATTTTGACTTCCAAAGTTGCAAAGTTCAAGAAAAAAAGAGCTTTAGACAATGTTGTGACTCCTAAACACCACACTGGTGCTGAAACTGAGCAGGCAGCATCTCTCCTGAGGGATTAAGAGAGCAGCTCTGCTCTGCCTTGAAAAATCAAGAACTCCAGTGAAAAGGCATTTTGCTGGAAGAAAAGTTTAACTACCTGTTTCAACAAAGCCTAGTTGCAATCAGATGGAGTCAGGTCAGCTGGAGTTTCCATGACATGAGGTTTTTACCTAAATTAGGTAAGAGCGTAGCCCTCTGTCAAATACAGAGCCTCACTAGAAGCTCACAATTGCTTTTTGGCTTTCTTGACGTACGGCTTCCCTTACCAGCAGTGACGGCAGGCCTAAAATCCAAAACACTTCCACAGACATGCATTCCTGGTCTGGCACAAGTAATCCTCAATATTAGTTGCATTAGTTGCTTTTGACCTCATATCCTTTTGAAGAAATGCAAGCAAGGGGGTGGGGGGTGTTCGGGTTTGGGTTTTTTTTTTTTGTTTTCTTATTAGTTTGTTGGGTTTTTTTTAATACCAACCACATTTCTTTAAGACTGTATCACTCAGAAAATCTGTTTACCCTATGCTGGACTACAGGCCAACCAAGAGAAACACATGCTCACTGATGTTAGGCATTATCCAAATCACCCAGTGACAGAAAAAAAGGGGGAAAGGCTGCAGGAAGTGTCAAGGGTGATCAAAGCTTTTAAGGCCAAACAGTAAAACAGAGGGTTATTAAGTGATGTAGCAAAGGATAGACACTTAAGACAGGGATCAAGAAAAGAAACAAAACTTTAGTTATGATTCTTAGATCTATACACACTCAGCCAACCCCTTTTCCTCACCAGAAACAGTCTAAAATTAACTATGAATATCCAAATCTGCAAGTTACCACAAACTTCTGAAGCTGAATCAGAAACTTGGATGTGCAACGGGTATGGAGACACAGTGTTCGTATTATTGCCTCAAAATTAGAGATGCTGGTATCTATCACCCCTCCTACCTTTTTGAGGCCCCAAAAGAGAGTTCCTGGGTCCAGCCCAAACATTCTGTCCATCACAGCTTCATACTCTGCAGGGAAGAGCAAACCTTTGCTAAGGACACAGCAGCCAGAGCAGGGAGAGTAAGGGATGGGTCCTCTGCTGCTCAAGAGCAACACATTCCCATGTTGTCTCCACCAATGGGGATACCCAGATCCAGGGAGGGGCATATCACCAGCTGAGCTGCCCAACCAGGCCACAGCTCTGCCCCACAGCAGTGGCAAAGCAAATTCCCAGAACATGTGTTTTGATTCCACCTTGCAACAGGGACAGTAGCACACAGTGACCCATCTTTTACCACATAAAACCAGCACCCTCAATTCCCCTTTTTCAGAACTGCCTGGTTTCTCCCACCAGAGCAGAACGGACACACAGACCTGAGAGCGGCCAGTACAGCCAGAGCAAGGAAAAGGCACTCAGAGATGCCACCTACAGAACCTGCTGCCATCACATTCTGCCACCTCTACAGAAGACTTGCTGTACTCATGGGTGGACAGCTCTGGAGCCAGTTACCTAACATTTTCTCCACTGCTCTGCAAGTGCCTTTCTGGCACTCCTTCCCTTGAGGTCTTTTAAAAGACACCTGGGTCATTAGTGTAGAACACCTTGCTGATTAAAGCCTAACAAGATGCAATACATATTTCCCTAATGAGCTCTCTAGCTTGTTATACTTTTACAATACCACCTTTATTTCCATTAGAATATCAACGTGATAGAAACACTGCTTCTTTTTATCTACAAATTGTACTCAAATCATTTAAAACCCCACCTACAAACCCATTCATACAGTTCACTCACACACAGGCTCTGCACTACACAGCTCCACTGAATCCAAACCAAGTCACCACAACAGCTACCACCAAGAGGTTACACAAGGCACAAGCAGGTGTCTGGAAACAAACTGACTCCAAGGCTGCACAGACAACCCAACCATTGCTCCAAGCCCAGAACCCAGCAAAGGAGCCCAGAGTTCCAGGCAGGGAGCATCCACCTGTCCTGGAGCCTCCCCAGGTTCAGACCCCAGAAAGCACCATCACAAGGCATGGATGCTTCTTAACCACCCACCTGCAAGAGGCTGCAGGTGACTAGAAAGGAAAAACAAGACAATTCAAACCCAACTTGCCTGAACTTTCTTTATCTGAGTAGCTGAGCTTCAGAGATCTCCCTGTCTTTTCCTTGACAAAAAGCTGCCAGGACACGATTGCCATGGGCGTTCCTAGCACTCAAAGGCATGAAAGCCCTGGGACAAAGCTCTCTGCCCAGGTGGCACCCGCCTACTGCTTCCTCGCACAGGGCTGGCAGGCAAGCTGGGAAGAGCATAGGCGCTCTTCGCAAGGGAACTAAGTAGAAACCAACTAGAGAGCAGAACTCACGCTAAGCAGCCTCGCCAGCCGCGGGCGGGAAGCACCGCCGGAGCAAGCGCGACCCCGTCCCCCACTTACTTCGGGACACTTGGTGCGCTTCGTAGAACGCGTAGAGGTGGGAGCCCACGGTGAGGAGCCCGTAGAGCCATAATTCCCAGGCCGGCAGCAGCATCGGCCCGGGAGCTGATCCCGTCGGCCGCCTCCCTGCGGGCAAAGAGAGGACCGGAGAGGTTTCCCCGCGCAGGACGGGTGGGCACCGAGCAGCGGGACAGCCCGCACCGGGCACTGCGGCCTCGGGCCCCCGCGCTCCGCCGGCAGGGCAGACGAGCCCTGTC